>NW_007359914.1:918361-989437 GCF_000359705.1 Exserohilum turcica Et28A | reverse complement strand
GAAGGCGGAATTCGTTGGGGCGCGGGCCTCCCGCTGTCGCCTCTCCACCAACGCCGCCAAGCTCGTGCTCAGCGCTGCGCCCGCCCGGTGCTGCTTCCGACATGCCTCACTGGTCGACGTCACTCATCCACTTCAGTCGGCGCCAATCTGTCGTTCATGCAAGATGCGTCCGTTTCATCGCAAACGGCCTCTGCCAAACCTTAGCCCTACACCCCGTCTGCCCAACCACCACGCCCTGCAACGCCTACACACCACGCTCGCCTGAATCGCTGCCGACACGCCGACGTCAACCACGCACGCTTACAGCAAGTCTGGCGAGCCGCCCTTCGTATACCCCAAACCACCCACGTCGCTTGGGCGAATCCCCTGCCAATCACGGCTAGCCCTATACACCGCCACCCGCATGTCGTCGATGCACCGCGCTGTCTCGTCAAGACTCGTCCCAATCAGTCGTCCCACCACGCCTGCACCCAACCACGCCTAGTCCATTTTCACCCCCAACATGCGACGCCATGCCCTCCCCCAGCCTGGTTCGTCCAAACTCTACCTGCAATGCTTTTTCCTCAACCCTCTTGACTGTGCCACGGAAATACACTCTGGGGTTGGCGCTACTGCCACCACCTGCTCCACGAAACGTTGTTGTGCGCGCGGGGTAGTGGGAAGAAAAAGGCTACAGTAAGCACGCACACACGCGGGCCAAGCAACACAGTCACACTCATACCGTAGTCACGCATACCACATCCAGCCAAACCACACGCCTGCATGAAACCCTTTCCCCAACACGTCCTTTGCACTTGCACCAACAAAAAAAAGCCACTCCATCCACCAGAATACCATGATTATTATGCCTTTCGCCAACACGCCCACCGTTTACTACCCCCCCCCCCCCAAGTCCGTCTCCATCTCAACGTCATCTCGCGTCGCATCACAAGCACGGCCATCCAAGCGACAATCATCGATGCAACCATGTGCTGCCAATACCGCCCAAGCAACAACCCCCAGTACGTGGCCTCGTCGCGCCTACGCACCCAGATCTGATGCTACTCTCACTCTTGTTGTGCTCGGCCCCACCCGGCACGCATGCCAAAATCATATTGGAATCCTGACACCTCGAGACGACTCGACCCAGGTCGCTTGGGGCGCCTTGCCCAGTTGTCCAGCTTCAGCACGTATCCGATACAGGCTGAAGGCACAATCTCCACTCTTCAGCAGCATGCACTAAGCATTTCATGCTTCTGCACTAGACCGCCTGTGCTGGGTCGGTCCGAATGTTATATGTATACACGTCACGTGACGGCCGCGCTAGCATACCATCACGACATGGGCAATTACCAAAAGGCCAATTTGGGCCCATTGATGCGCACAAGGATGGAGCGCGGTACAGCCAAAGGCGGCTTTCCGACTCTTTATTGAAGGATTTATCCCTTGGCTCCTCAAGCATCATGATGTAAATCTCGGTCGAATTAGACGCCTTCGGCCCTACACTGCACTGCACCAAGCCAGCGATCAGCCCTCTGACGTCAGATTCTATCATGCAGCTCGCTCTCTGAGCCACAAAGTCCAAGATAAGAGTAGACGCGAGCACGCTGAAACAGGGCAAGCATCACACTCAAGACCGGGTTCGGCTTGCTGCCTCTGCAGCCGCCATGCGCGTGTAGCAACAGCCGGCTCGGGGAAGGAGAGGCCTAGTCCCCATGCGACTACGCGTCACCAGCCATCATCGTAATACTTGGAGAGCATCGACATTACGACATGCCTGGGCTTTCAAACCACCGGTTGCGGGACAAGTTACCCGTCCTAGTCGTCGGGAGCCGCAATACGGCGCCAAGCCTGGAACAACCTTCCTGCACGGGGCTCCGGAATCTAGCCTCAGCTCGCCATGGCTTATTCCTTTACTCCGTCATTGGTCTGGTAGAGGCACGCACAACGAGTCGGGCATCATTGGTAGCAAATGGAACGGATATACATGCAAGTTACGATTAAGTTTACGAGTCTAGATGAGCACGTGGGTTTTTTTTTGGGGGGGGGGGGAGGGGGACCGGCACTTGCATGTATGTATGTATGTATGTACCGCAGCGAAATGTGCCGTGAAAAAACGTAGCGCGCAAAATGTACCGTAAACCCTCTAGCCACAAGGTTTCTTGGCATGACGGAAAAAAAAGGGGGGGGGGACAAGACAAGCATTGTGAAAGCGGTTGGTTGGCACGTAATTTATTAGTAGTGACATGGGAAAAGGGTACAAGCATGAAATAAGCAGCAGTGAGCATAAGCAATGTAGTCAAGTTGGAACTGAAATGTGAACATGTTAGCATTGATAGTAGAGCCATCTTGTGTCCAAGCGTGGCGTCAGCCAGGTTGCGTAAGAGCATGGGCGTAGTAGTTATCAAATCCCCACGTAGATATGGCAACGGAACGCATGTCATGGTGATTGCGATCTTCAGTCAGCTGAGGAGCGGATTAGATTGTCATGTTGTAAGAGCATCGAGGATGGTTTTGAGCATCGAGAAAGGATTCGTAGCAGCCGAGGATAACTTTGTGTCAGACGGGTTAATGCCATGGTTTTTTTTCTCTGCTACTTTTACATTTTTTTTGTTTTTATGATACCAATTTGAACGATGAAATTGAGTCTTGAATTACAGTCGTCTTGGGATTTGCATGGTAATATCAAGTTGTGAAATATCATACTAACTTTTGAATTAAGTACACCTTTTTTTTCTTTTTTTTCTTCCTCTTAAACTTAAATCTGTAATACTATACCCTTTTTTTTTCTTATCTTTGCTCCACATAGACTTTTCCATCGCCATTTCCTCGCAACCCATGATAAGAGAAGAAAGAGAAAAAAAACCCTTGAAGAGTCTTGGTCACATTGTTATTTACATGCATACATACTCCTCTTGTGTGTGTGTGTGTGTCTTGGCGTATTTTACGTATAAACGCTATTTCACCCCCCCCCTTTCTTTTTTTGTTTTTTTCCAACCTGGACTTATTGAGAAAGAAATCTTACACATATGGATGTACATGCTGGTGAATCTCCATGTCATCTCATCTCCAGCTTACTTACAGTACAAAAGCATTTAAAAAAGAAAAGAAAAGAAGAATGCAAAGACATGGAAATACTAAAATTATCACTATATACCAACTACATACATAAAGTATGTACATATGTTGCCCAGTATTTCCCTTCGTTTCGCTCTCAAAGTAAAAACTCGAGTGATTGCCCACCGCAGCAACAACACGAGAAAACGGATCCGAAAAACAAAAACAAAAAAGATACCAAACTATGAGATGAGAAAAGAGTCGAGAATACGGATATAATATACCAATTAGCTCGCTAGAATACATACATACATACATACATACATACACATCCAGTACCTTTTTTTTCTTCCCCTTCCTACGTGACACTACCCTTTTTTTGCTCCAGCTCGACTCCTTCTCTGCTCCTACATGGCTATCGCATTTTCACTACACGCCACGCCACGCCATACCACGGCACCACTCTATCTCCCCTCTGCAGCCCCCTTCCTCTCCGCCTCCTCCATGCCCAACCAATCCAGCACCCCTTTCAACGCCGTAAACTCCACGAATCCGCCTTTGCGCCATGCAGGGCCGTGGATGCGTTTTCCCTCTTCCTCTTTGCTACGCGGACTAATCCCACTACCTCCTTTCGCACTACCACTACCACTCGTACTCGTGCTAGCACTCAGACCCCGCGGCCTCCCCCACCGACACCACACCCACCCCCTCGTCACGCGCCTCACTCTCACGCCTCTATCCTCCCACTCGCGCTCTTGATACTCGGGCTGCTGAATCGTGCTTGACGCTGTTTCCCAGCCTCCGCGACGATACGCCACCATGCCGTTTAGCAGCGTCATTTGCGTGAGGGGGATATCGTGTTCTGCTCTTTGTCTCTCTTTCTCCTTCTCCTTCTCATTCACCTTGGCACCCGTTGAAGATGATGCCACTCCAGTATCCCTATTACTGCTGCTGTTGTCGCTATCCTTGCTGTACGGACACGTCTCCTCCATCTCCCTCTGATTCGCACATTCCATGCGCTCACGGTCAAACCTGTCTTCCTTGAACAGCGGCTCTACGTGGTACACCGTGTGCGGATCCAGGCGCATGTGCAGACTTAGCAGTGCGGCGGTGGTGACGAGGTTTTGTAGCGAGGGGATGAGGTGCGGGAGGAGAGTGCTGGTGTGGGCGGGGGGATGCGTCAGGGAGAGGAGGGGGACGAGGTGTGTTGAGAGGGCGGCTACGATGGTGGTGATGTGGCTGTGGAAGTTTGATGGGAGGGTAAGTGGAGAGGGTGTGCTTGGATTGGTGGTGCTGGTGGAGGGTGTGAGGAAGGAGTGCATGGTTTGCGCCGTGTGCGTTGTACGTGAGAAACCTGATGTCTTGTTAGCCATGTCCATGCCTATTATCAGTACTGTTCCTGACACCGATACGAAACGGCTACAACAAAAGGAACCCCCAGATCTGCAAGGGAAAAAAAACATACCATCCTCATCCCGCAGCACCTTCTCCCCCTCCCTCACAACCCCCACCTCTTCCGCACTCCCCCCAAAAAACACATGCCCCAACACCTGCTCCACCAGCACATTCCCCAGGATCCCACAAACCAGCATCTTGCGCTTCTCCGCATCCACAAAGAACGCATGCCACCCGCTTTCTCCCGCCGGGCCGCCCGACGCAATGCAGTGAATGATTTTGACGGTTTCCCGCGCGAGAGAAGCGTAAAAGGACGACGGGAGCGATATATCTTCAATAACATCCGTCATTCCCGTCTTGCTGTTGCAAGTCGATATCGGAGTCGAAGTCACAAGCTCCCTCCGCACTTGTCCGCTGAAAAAACGAGTGCTGAATGCGTGCATTTGCGTCCTGAGTGCGAGCATGCCAGCTTGGATTTCAGCGTCTCGAAGTGCGTACTCCGGGTCTTGCAGCTCGTTGCAAATGGCGGTTTTGGAACCCAGTTCGCGCGCGCGGAGGGATGGGTTCGTACGCCATTTTTCGGTGGGCGACAGCGTGGACCAGGGGGCGGTATTGGTGTTGGTTTTAGATTGTGGTGCTGATCTTGCTTCTGGTTTTTCTGGCTCTGGCTCTGGAGCTGTGTGGGTGGTGCTGATCACGTCGTCTTCATCTCCAGTGTAGTCGTCCTCATCATATTCAGTGTACTCCTCATCGTCGTCGTCCATCGCAAGCGTATCCACCGCCTCCCCAGTGTCCTCAAAATCCAAAGAATCAAGTGCCTGTGGTGGCGGTGACGGTGGCTGCGAGTCTCCCACTAGCTGCTGTCTGGCCTGTATGTCATATGCCCTTTCCATCATGACTTTTGCCTTTGCTCGTAGCAGCTTGGCTGCACGTTTTGCCTCTGGGCTGCCGAATTGGACGTCGGCCGACTCGGTAATTTCACCGCGGTGTATGATCCTCATACCCCTTGGTGTCGCCTGTATAATTGGAGACTGAGATCCGATGCTGGAATCGCTCATGCTCAGGCCGTCGTCGTCTGTTTCCGTCTCGGTGGTGGTAACAGTCGGTGTGCTGCTGCCCCTGTACTCTGTATTCTGGTCTTCGTACGTTGTATGGAGAGTACTGCCCCGTCGGCTTTGGTCAGTTTGGAGATTCTGGATGCCGTGGGATGTGGACGGTGAAGCTTGTGCCGGCGAGCTGAATGGCCACACGTTTGTGAGAAAGCCGCTCATGGTGTGACAATACCGAAGAGCGTGAGAGTGGGATTGCAAGAGTGAAACTCCAGATTTAGATGTAAATGAGAGGTTAGATGTAGATGAGAGTAATTTTAACTTGAGCACAGTTCATTTGCGCGAGGCAAACCGCAGTGTCTCACTAATGGCTCTTGTATGTCCATTGTAACCGCTTTGTCTTCCTATACAGCCGCATGCGGGCGCCCATGCATGTCTGCATCCGGAATGCTGTTGCTTGTCAAGCAGAAACAAAGAGACAATGTGCAGTGCCATGTATGCAAGAATGGTTTGATCAAGCCCGACGCCGTGGTAATTAATGCTAGCAATCAGCAAATTGACCGAGAATGAACATCTTCTATACCCTACGCCATTAAAACCTACACAAACCATGTCTTTTTTTGATGGACTCCTATGCTATGCTATGCTGACTAGAGAATCTGTAATGGAACAAGACAAAAGAAAACGCTAAACAATGATACAAAGAAATTTTAATTGCGTTCGTAGACACTACTGTGTCCAGTTTCTGTAGAGACATGCACATAGCGTGCTTGCGTCCTGACCCTTGATGTCCACGCTGCCGCCTGATGACTTCTTGCAGGCTGGCACACCCTGGCCACCAGCCACATTTTGCTCAATGCGTACGGCTAGACTTTGTTAGCATCGGATACATGCAGCTACAGTCGAATGACTTACCAAACGGCCACTCAGGGTTCGCCGTATTTTTTACAGCAATGGTGTCGTCGGGATAGGTACGGGCCATCTTGGTGTACAGAGCCCCCTGTATGTTCGTTGCGTCGTAGTCACATTCAAAATCGCCCTTGGTTCCCCCAAGAGTGCCAGTCATGTTGACCGTCTTTGACCGGGAAATCTGGAACTTGAGGCGCTCCGTGCCCAAGCCGGCATCCAACAGCTGAAGAGGCTCGTTTTGGAACATGGTATCGAATATTGTGTCTTCTCCTTGGGATGAAATCTTGTACGAGCCTGAGGTGCCAGTGACTTGCCAGTTGAAAACGGTAAGGGCTTTTTGCGGATCCGAGTAGTAGTTGGTGTTGGGCGCGCATGTCCAGGTGTCTGCGTTGGAAGTGCAGTCGGGTGTGGTGGTATCGAGGAAAACAACAAAGGAAAAGGTCCCAACCGGGAAGTTGGGAGGGAGAGTCGGTTTGGCAGTAGCAGTAGTCGTGCGAGAGGGTGCGTTGCTGGCTGTGGCGGAGGAGCCATGGTGATTATTTTGGTTGTTGCTGTTGTCCTCTGTCGCTGATTGAGATCCATCTGCGGATGCGCTACTGGCCGCCGTTAGTAAGCGTTCGTTTGAAGGCAAAACGGCATGACGTACTGGTGGTGCTTTTTCAAGCCCACGGATAAGCCGACTGCCAAGCCGATGATCAAGGCTACCAGAATGGCAATGACCAGAGCCGTCTTCTTCCAGCCCCAGCCAAAGATGCCCTTTCTCCTCTTTTGCCTTACATGGCCAAACTTCTCGTCGTCCTTGTCGCTCCAGACGCTAACGCTGAGGTTGCTGTTGTTGTTCCCACAGCAGTCGTTGGGGGTGCTTGACTTGCCACCGGTAAAGGCGGCAAAGATGCCACCCGACTTCCTCTCGTTCCTCTGGGTATGCTGTACCGGGCCCACGTGCTGGTGCGAGGGGTCGTTGCAGAATGTGCTCTCGGTGGTGACGTTGATGCGGGCGGTGCTGTCTTGACTGGTTGGCGAGTTGGCCCGTTGGTTTTCTAGAATGATGGAGAGACGCTGGCCGGCAGGGGTGGAGATGCGCTTTGCTGGCCGGTCATCCTGGATGGGGTAGTGTGAGCGAGAGCGAGAGGGGCGGAAGAAGTTCATGGCACCGGCATCGATGGAGGAGTCGCGAGCCGACGTGGCCGTGGGACGGAGGCCGGGCTGGGTGTGGTGGTGATGTGTCTTGCTGGGCGCGAGGGTCCGGCGTTGTGGTTACCCCTTGGTTTAATTGCCGCTATACCACCGTATATATAACCCGGGGGGCATACGAGGGCGGATGACGAGCGGGAAGAGCGAGGAAAGATGGGAGGAAGAGATCAGGAAGCTTTCGGGTGCCTCGGCTGAGGCCTTGGAGGCACGCGAAAGCTTATACGGCACGATGCGAATGGACCTGTTGTCCAAGGGGACTGGAAACGGATGAGCCCTGCGGTCTATCACGCGCTAGGGACCGTTGCAGTATCGAGGCAAGCCATGTCGGGTTAAGCCCTCAGCCATGGCGTGTTTATCCTTCACGGCATGTGCGTGGTGGATCTGCACCACGCTGCTTGGGGAGCGCGTGCCTGTGCCGGGCGTGATATTGAAGTTTTGCACACGCCGGCTGCCTGTGCTTACCTACTTGGCTCTGCTTGCTAGCACGGCGGGCGCAAACTCTGCGGAGAGACAGCGTAGACGGACGACAGACCGGGCACTGCAGCTAATGAGGACGCGTCGATCGCGGGGGACAATTATAGCCATGGCAGCCGTGGACGTGGTGTAGGTGTTTCGCATATGCTCGGCTACGGGGGCCGATATTGCAAAAGGGGTTCGCGAGTCGCTAAATCCCGCGTTCCTGCATTGGGCTGCCTGCCAAGCCCGCGACTCTCACCTCGACCTTCACTGTCGCCGTCGCTCAGCCTTCACCACGCGTCGCTGCATATATTGTTAATTACTACTACTACCACCACTACTTGCACCAGCCGGTGGCGCTCGTCTCACGATGAAGACGCGCCGTTTCACGTGTGCCCAGCACCCCGCGCCTGCAAACGCGCCTGCCCGGCCACGCGCGCGCGCCTGCCGTATTGTCGTAACGCTTGCAACTAGACAGTCGTGCCTGCCCGCCGCTGCCCCTCCAGCGGCAATCTCCGGCCTCGCCGTCCAGCCTCGCCCTTCTGGCCTCCACGCTGGCCTTCTCACCTTCAACAGCCTATTCCCTTCACTCAACCACCGCCAGCATGGCACCTGGCCGCGTTACCGTACGTCTGAACCCCGGCTGTTCTGACGGTGATCCATTGCACGTCCCCCCGCCAGGTGCCTACACCCACGTCAGCCCGCCCACGCTATACCTGGAGAAGATAGCGCAGGCATGGATGGAGCAACGTGGAGAGGCGCATCCGGGCGTGCAATATATTCTCGAAGCTCTCCCTGCAGGCTACACCATGTGGCATAGGCCCCGCCCATCTGACCCCAAGTGTGTCGACAAGTATCTGTTTGGACATCCCAGCCACAAGCGCTTCGACTCACCCAACAGGTTTTTTCCGCACTTCCACTACTTGATGAACAACGCCGGCAACAGCATAGGATGTCCCTGCACCGTCTGCCGAGGTAACTCGGGGCTCCTTCCTCGCGCTTCGCCCAACAGCTCTTGCGTCCGAAGCTCTGGTACGGCCTCGAGACGTTCATCCACCGCGTCCGCACCTCTCCCACGTCGCCCTAACAGTGACCATCGTGCACAGCTAGCCCCGGCCGTACCTGTACGTCCCATGGCCCAGGGACGACCGAAGAAGCTCAGCCCAGGCTTAGATATTGGCAATGTCGATCAGGATGGGACACCTGATGTCTACCGAAACTTAATTGACAAGCTTCGGAGCCACAATTACGTTGATCAGGCGATCCAGGAGCCCTTGAGCCCCGACTGGCGAGCAGAGCAGGACAGCCTACCCAAGCTACTCCACACGCTCAAATCTCAAGACCAATGGGTTCCGCGAAACGGTGACATTGTCTTGTTCGTTCGCAACTTGCCAGATGGACTCACCCTAGCTCGAAATGATGTCACCGACGAGGTGCAGTTGTATGATGCGCACAATAACAGGTTTCTCCATACTCCACAGTGGGAGGCTGGTCTAGTCACACAGGCCGCTCCAGGACCAGCAATTACTGACATCTCAGAGCCAAACACGAATCTAAGTGTGTCACGCTCTGGTCTGAAAGTGGAGCCGGTCCCTAACCCAAACAACCCCGACAAAACCTTGTCGAAGCGATACAAGCATGTCTCGTTGCGACAAGCCCGCCCTTTCTTCCTATGGCAAGAGCTACTACATAGTGACCAAGACCAATGGCATCCAAGCATCAAGAACGCTCTTGCGCTGACCTCGACCCTTTCGCTCATGGGCAAGCATCGCTTCCGAGGCACATGGCCCAATGCGACCATATACTGTCATGGCATCTTCATCGGGCCAGAGATGCTGGTAATTGGCGACACTGTCCGCCTTCTCCCAAGCACCAGGCTAGGCCAGGCCGTCTGTACCGACATTCTGAGTATCCGGTCTATTCGGCTGAAGTGGTCAAGCTTGGACAAGGCTTCGAACAACGATTACGACCAGGGACGTCCATACAATTCCGAGATCATGATATATGGTTCGGCTTATACCAGCGATGCCTCTAGGTCGAACCATCAATGGGCGTCCGATCAAGACGTCGAGTCTCCCAAGGCAGCTGACGGCTATGGGTCCTTCTATCCTCTTCATCCGCCAGACAAGGAGCTTGCTGTCCCATACGCTCGCGTCGTAGGCCGCTTGTATGAGCGCAGTGCCATGGAGCACTTTCTCGGCCCCGGTTCTGACGATCTTCTGAACCTTGATCTTGGTCGAGAAGCTTTGATCGAGGCGCGCGCCTTTTCACGGAAGAACGATGAACGTATCGCACAATCTCCCAATGCCACCTGGTACTGGGGAGACAACCGGGCTGACGCACTGAGCCTCCGCACCCTCAACGGCCTCGACGTTTCCAAATTCGACCCCGAGCGTGATGTCAAAACACTTCGCAAGCAATACCGGATTATCGATGGTGCAGACGATGGTGCACAGGATGGAGATTCAAAGGCTGCCTTGGACAACGCATCCTGTGGAAGAGGACTGCGCCGCTTCATGGCCCCCGCACTGCCAGCCCAGACAACCACGCATACATCAAGCGCCAAACAAGATTCCAGTTCTGCTTCTATACCTAGTGATGATGGCCCCCTAATCACAAGTAAGAAGAGGCCTTACGTTATTGACCTGGACGGCGACGGATCTGACGACGAGATCCGGCAGCATACTCGAATCGTCGATGACCGAGATCTCCCAAAGAAGAAGGCAAAAGTATTTGTCGTCATTGACTGAGATAAACACTATTACAAACATCATCCCAAAGCGGAACATCCAACTTCAGCTACCCAAAATGTACTATTGCCAAAATAATATCGGGCGCCCAAGTGCCGAAAAAAGAGGGCACGTCTTCAAAGAAAGATTGTGCGTCGGAAAAGTTACTTACTGTTGATACATATCGATTCAGTGCGATATGGACAGCACACAGCATAGTCTCGAGGGGGGTTACTTTCAAAAAAAAAGGGGGGGGACATTTGTCAAGGTGCAATGCATGTAGCGAGGACACTTGATCATCTGTCAGTGGTGCATAGCACAACCGTCAAACATGGAGATAGACTAAACCCCCTAACCCCCCTTCAAAAAAATCATAATCAAAATGCTCTTGCCAGTCTTGAATTGCATCCATGGTGACTACTACCTCCGACTCGTTGTAAGTAAGCGTCGAGTCTCACGCCATTCATGGTGCTGTTTGTTTCTCGTCAAGTGCATAGCTAACATTCCCATCCATGTGCAGTAAGTAAGTAGTAACATGTATCAATTTCTCAGCTTTCTCCTATGAGTATGAAATGTAATGCAATGTAGATGTGTATGTTAGATGTGGGTGTGATGTACTCCATTCCGCCCCACTCCGCCCCACTCCCGCCCCGGCCCGCCCTCCAATCCATCCATCCATCCATCCATCCATCTATTTGTCTATTTATCTATTTATCTGCTGCACCGACTGTAAATTCCAGTTTCTCGCATGTATCTCCAGACGCAAAAAAAGGGAGAAGAAAAGAAGAAGAGTTATCCAAGTCTATCCCATAAGAAAAAGAGAGCCCCCCCCCAAAAAAAACAACAACATTGAAAAGGAAAAAGTGGTAGGGAAGAGTGTATAACTCGTCTTGCATCAACAGCAGGTCATGCGTTCAGATTCTTTCTTTGTTTCTTTGTTTCTTGTTTTGATTGGACGTGTGTGTGTGTGTGTTCATCAAGGGCATACTCTTTCGTTGTGTTGTTCGTAGCTCTACTCTCCTTTCTCTTCCTCTCGCTATCCATCCATCCATCCATCTATCTATCCATCCAAGAGAGCGTGTAATAGGGAAGAACCAATGAAAACTCAAACGCCAATGTCATGCAGTCTATCGTGATGTGTGTGTGCGCCGTAAGAAGAACTCCCGCTGCTAAAGAGATTTGAAGAGAGAAAAAAAAACGAAACGAAACGAAACGAGAGGAAACGCTCAACTCATCCCTCACCCAGCGATGGCGGGGAGGGGAATAAGAAAAAAATCTGTGTGTGTATATGGCTAAAGATAATTTCGGGGGGAGAGTCATATAGTGACGTCGTGGTCGTCGTCAAGCGTGTGTAAACCAAAAAAGAAAGTGGCTAACAAAAAACAATCATGATTTTGACTCAGCGAGCGCTTCGCCTAGCGCATCGGCATCGTAGTCTCGCACCACGACATTTGTAGGTGTAGCGGGTACGTCGTCAAAGACTCCCCAGATGGGGCCGTCCTGGTTGACACCGCTAGGCCTGGCCTTGGCCTTGTCTTTGTCGGAGCTCTTTATGGAGCTCTCGGATGCTGTAGTCTCGACGCTTGCCTGCGTTTGTTGGCTCCTAGTCGAAGGGGGGCGAGTAGCGGTGTCGGACGGGGGGGCCGGGGTAGCGCCCCATCTTCCAAAGACCCAGCCTCCTACTTTCTTGGTGAGACCAGGGCCGCTAGAGGGTTGAGGGCCGTCACTTTTGCGGGGTCCTCGTTTCTGGTTGGCAATGCTCGAGTAGAGCATGGATCGACTGAGCACGCTGCTATCAGACGGCTTGCTCGATAGCGTGCCGTAAGCGGTGGCGTTCCATGCCAACTCTGGTCCAACAGACCCAGCATTACGAATATCGGTAAAATGTGTTGGCGTAGAGTACATGAGCTGGGAGGGTCGTGATCGAAGCGTGTGGATGTCCATGCCGGAAATCGAGATGAGCGAGTCGTGGGAAGCGTGGCGGTGCAGCGAAGGACGCATAGCAGTCAGGGGCGACACGAGCTCACCAGGCGCAAACTCTGCAGAGTTGGCGAGAGATGGCTCGGCAGTCGACAGCGAAGAATCCTCGCACTCCTCGGGTATCGCAGCTTGAGGCTCTGCCTGCATGGCGGGCGAGAGGGTGAAGCTTTCATTGAAAGAGTTGGCAGGGCTGACAGCCGACACGATAGCACTGGCAGGGCTGCTCTTGGTAGTGAAGGCAATCGGAGTGCTGGAACTGCGCATGGTTGAAAGGCTTGGTGGCATGAGACCGCGAGACTTGCGGCGCGAGTGCCTTACACCAGTCTTGCCTGCCTCGAGCGGCCCCGAGCGTCTCCTCCGCACAGTTGGGGTAGCCTCATGATCCGAGCTGTAGTCATTCGATTTGCAGGGGCCAAGCATCGGCGAGAGGATATCGAGCGAGTCCGGTGGACTTGTCGGGCGCGAAGAGTCGTAAGCCTCACTAAAGACGCGATCGTACATGGATCCGCGGTGTGAGTCAGACACGGGCGAGCCCGAGAAGGAGCCAGGGCCAAGGGTTGAGGCCTGAGACCATCGGTGCGAGTTTGGCACTGAAACAGCAGTCTGGTTCAGTATGGTGGCTGTAGAGGAGCGTTCCAGCGTGGGAGGCGGGTCAAAGTGAGTGGGTGTCAGCGTGAATCGCTTCTTCTTGGGTCGGCCGCGAGCAGGTCCCTTGGACACATTCCTCGACGTCTTGGGGGCGTGGAAGTGGTGGTGGATATGCAGTTCTTGGTTCAGTGATTCGTGTTCCATTTCGAGTTCTTTCTGTAGCGTTGGACTGGTAACGCCTTCCGAGTGCGATGCTGACATGGGCTGATGTTCCCTGAGCTGTTCCCGTAGACGTTCCACTTCTTCATTCGAGTTGCCGAGCATTTCGCGCAGTTCCATGATACCGTGTTGCAGATTGGCATTGTCGAGGAGAATATCCTTGACAAAGTGAGAGACAACCGTAGTGCCGTTTTTGTCGTGTCCAGCCTTGGCCTTGAGTCGGCTTGCAGCAGTGTTGAGTTCATTTTCGACAGCCATGCGGCGCTCCATGCGGGCAACGACCTCGTGGTGTCGCTGGCGCTCAGCTCGGGATTCTTTCTCGATACGGTCAATCTGGTCCTGGAGGTCGCCAATGGTGCGCTCTGCCGCCTTCCATCGCTGGATGGCGGTGCGCTCGTCGACGAGTTTGGCGTCAAGGTTGCGTTGGAGCTGTGATTGCTCTCGCTCCAGGTCGATCAGTTGCTTTTCCAGTAGTTGTGTGCGTGCGGCGAGGGTGCCCAGACGGCCGATTTCTTCCTCGGCCGAGCGCAGCGTGTCCTCGAGGGCCTTGATGTGGGCATCCGACTCGGCGACGGTGTTGTTCAGCTGCTCGAGTTGGTCCAGAAGTTCGCGGTTGGTCCTGATGGAGCGGGCGTTCTGATCCTCGAGCTCCCGCTTTTCCCGCTCCAGGCTCTCGATGGTAGCGAGCATTTCTTTTCGCTCGCGCTCCGAGTCGGCGACATAGGCCTCATGGCGGACGAGGAGAGCCTACAAGTCACATGTCAGCGGCAGGGCTAGCGGGTGCGGGTGCAAACATACTTGGCCGAGCTGGGCGGCCTTTGAGACGTCTCGCTCGAGGCCTTCGAGGAGCCGCCCATTGTGAGCCAGGAAAGCGCAGTCATGGCTTCCACAGCAGCACCGGGGCGGCCCCAGAGTGGCCCCAAGGCCGGCCGCGTCCATGTGTACGACCCCTCCTCGCTCGCGTACTGGACCGGACGTGGGCTGGCGGGCAGTGGCTGGGGTGGGTTGGAAGATGGGCGTCGACAGGCGATGTCAGCGCCGCTCCTGCTCCCGGGGGATTATATGTGCGGGCGGGCAGGCGAGGGCGGGCTAAGGGGAAGGAAGAAGGCAGGGAAGGAAAAAGCAAGGCGTCTGGGTAAAAGTCTGGGACGGGACTGGAGAGGCACGGCGCGCGTCGAGATATTGTGTTCCGTTCCTGGCTGTCGGATTAGGGCGACTGACTCCCCACTAGTCCAGGTGTCCCTGCCAGCACAGCATTCCCCGCCCAAGGCCAGCCACCGCCTTTTGGCCCTGTCCCGCCCTGCTTAGGCTGCCTGTGTGCTTGCTGAGCGAGGCGGGCCTCTCTGCTCGACCGCGCCCGCAGCCCGCAGCTCCAGACGCTCCCGCTGCATCGTGCGTTCGCGCCCCTCCGTGAAACATGACGGCCGTCATCCTCACAGACGCCCCCCCCCAGCCCGCCGACGTCAATAGCGCTGCTTATTAGGCCGTGCCCAATTGGACATCCCGGTACAAACTCTGAGATTACGCTCGCCAATGCCAATGCCCGCTGCTCGCACAATCCGGCCCAAAACAAACATTCCCCCCTCTTGGCGCCGCCCTCAGCAAAACATGCCCGCAAACGACGACAGAGATAGACGGCAGCGGGCACGCAGAAACAGGAGATGGGCAGGATAAAGGGGGGCGGTGTGGTGGAGGCGGCTTGAATGTGAACAGAGCCTTCGTTTCTTCTTCTTCTTTTTGTTCGTCTGACCGCAGTCAACATCACGTGACCCAGGAGCATGGCCTTCCAGCGGCTCTCGCAGGCACGCGGCAAAGGCAGACCTTCTTCGCCTCGGTTTGGACTGTTTCAGTATCGGCGGGAAAGAGCGGCGTCTGCTGTCTTCCACGCGCGAGCCTTCCACCACTCTGCCGCATCAGCCAATGACGCACACACGAAGCCTTCACCGCCATCGCCGAAGCCACGACGCCTGCCTGAGAACCCCTCTCTCCCGTCGCCCAATCTGCTCCTTCTCCTTGGGGAAGCCCGTCCTGCCGTACGCTATACCGTGTATGCTGGCCTCGTGCTGGTGGCAGTCGTCGAGGCCACATTCTGGGCCAATGTGCTGCGAGCCAACTTCTTCCCTCAAGCATCAGAAGCAGACCGCCAGCGCGACGACGAACTACTAGACCGCCCCAAGAGCGCCATCACAGGCTACCGAAAAGTGTGGCTGAGCAACTACCAGAGATACTATGCAGCCGATATCTGGGGGCTGGGCTACGGAGGGCTGGACAGTCTAGAAGACGATAGCACTTGATAGCTGCTCAGCTTAATGCACCAGCTAGAAAAGGAAGTCCATCACACCGAAAGACCGACATGGTGAATCATCTACTGCGTTTGCATGTTGAGACAGCCGTTGCCGTGCAAAGCGCTGGGATATCCCATGTGCGTTCCATGTCCATGTCCCTGCATACTCCTGCCCAACCTCAGACTCGAGGATACCTTTCTCACTACACTCTGCTCTCCAGCAGCCCCAAATGTCTCTGCGAACAACAACAGCAACAACAAGAAAAGCAATCAACACATGAAGACACAGGCGGCAGATGTGCCACGCAGCACGTCCCCGTTGTTTCACCTTGATCGCCTCCAGAGCCATACAAGCCGCCTCGTTTGTGCTCCGATTCGTCCAACCTCACCACGTGACTACTTACCGCATCGCGCCCAGCGGCCTTAGTGTATTCCTCGCACTCACTCGCACTCGCGTGCTGGCTGGCGGCGCCCCGCCGAGTATCCGTTTACAAAAAGGAAAACTGAAACAAAGTGCTGGCTGCGTCACCGCCCGCCCGCAACCGGCATGGTCTGCCGGCAGAATGCTCGACCTTCCCAACACACACTTGCATTGGTGAACCCCCCCAGTCGCCGTGGCACATGTGTTGGCCGCTGCCACCACTCGCTTCTGCCGGGCTAGCCGACACTGCCAGCGTAGCCGTTTCACGCACACGAGTCTAGACGGTGCATCTGCCGAACAACACGCTGAATGGCGTCAGGAAGCATGTCGTACTAGGTACAGTATGCAGGGTGCGAAGGCCCGTCCATGACGTGATGTTGAATCTCTTTTTTTTTCATTCATCGTCGTTTGATGTGCCGAGGCCAGAGGGTAGTTGTGAAAAGTACCTCTCTCTGCCCATGTCCCTTTCACATGTCCATGCTACCTACACTTACTCTTCAGGCTCAACATTGACATCAACGCCGTACTCCTCAGCAATCCACGCACAAAACTTCTCCCATCTGCTGACCCACTCCTTGAGCCTCTGGGCCCGGAGCCCCTTGCCAAACATGCCGTCCTTGATGTCCTGCGTCCACTCCTTTGCGCTGTGGTCCTCGTGACACGCCCACCGCACACTGTTCTCGGCCAGCGACCCCAGCCCCTCCAGCCCCAGGTTCTCCCAGCCCTGCAGCGCCTGCCAGAAATCATGCGACATGCCAGATACGTCCTGCCCGAGGATCGTCGGGTCGTCGTTGCACAGCGAGCAGGGCACCCCGCGCGCGAGAAGCGCCGGCAGCGGATGCGCCATGATGCTGCCGCAGAGGCGGAGGACTTCATTTGATACCGGGCAGCTCTCCACCAGGATGCGTTTTTCCTTGACCATGTCGATCAGCAGCGGGTGCTTGTACAGGCTGAAGCCGTGGCCGATGCGCCGCGTGCCCAGCACAATGGCGTCAAAGAGGTTCTCATCAACCGAGTCGCCGTCGCCCAGCGTCTCGCCCGCGTGGAAGAAGAACGGTATGTCGACGCCTTCTTGCGCGCATGCCTTGCGGAACCAGAAGAGCTCGGGCGCGAGGTCTGCGAGCGGCCGCCCGAGATCCTCTTGGCCCACGAGATCATAGCCGGCAATGATTTCTGGGAATTCAATCTTCATTTCTATGCATTTCTTCATGCCTGGTGCGTGTTAGTCATCGTGTGGATTCTTGCTGTGTTATTCAGGTAAACGCAACATCACCTACTCTCAATGACTGCCTTCGTGCCAAATTGCCGGACCGTGGTCCAGATCATGCGGGCGCCCCAGAACTCTTTGCCTTCTTCGCTTGCCTTGAACTTTTCAATTTCGTCGGCCATGTGCTCCAGCATGTAGAACCAGTCTTCGTCCCACTGCTCTTTTCCGACGCTGCGGTACGGTGTGTAAAAGGCCGAGCGCAAGTCTACGTAATAGACCCCGTCGTCGAGCAGCTGCTTGAGCATTCGGCGGATGAATTTGCGGTAGATGGGCTCGTAGTAGATCAGTGAGCCGAGAATGGGGAAGCACGACATGAACTTGCGCCATACTTCGTTGGGGCCTTCGTGGTGCGAGAGGTGCTCAGAAGAGGTAATCGTGACGCGAGAGCGGATCCACTCAATGAAAGATTTCCTGCCTCCGTCTGGAAAGCTGTCTGCCACGTGGTTGATGGGCACTGGCGTGTTGGCCGTGTAGTCCGCCTTCCAGATGGACGTATCGGTTTTGGCATCTTTTGCGTATGTGAATGAGAAGCCCGTCTTCCGCCTTGTGTGGCTGTCGGTGATGGCACTTTGCGCGACCAAGCAGACTCCCTCAGTGTTGAAGGCTTCTTCAAGCGCCCAGTCGAGATCAACCATGGCTTCGAGGTGACAGTGCAGTAGCGCACCCTTTGGCATCTTCTTTACTATCTGCCAGAGCTTGCTCTTCTCCATGCGCTCCTTGGCGAGCGAGAACATCATGCCCGGAAACACATCGACGTGGTCGGTCAACAGGCTGTCTTCGTATTCCTTGGTCCACAGCGTTTGCTGCTCCTCAAACCGGATCTGGGACACGATGGCGCATGCTTCCTGGGCCATGGGCGAGAGATTCTGGCGAAAGAGATAGTCTGGGAGTTGTCAGGCCCATGGTCCTGCAGCGTGAGGATGACGGTCTTGGTCCACAAACCACTTCGCTGCCTCTTCTCTTGCTGCACGAGCGCATCTCTGCCCTGGAGATACTGCTGGATGAACGGGTCGCTTAGGCTCGGTACACCTTCCGCCTGCGCCCACTCGTCGTCGTTTGCCGGCGCGTCTTTGGCCATTTTTGGAGCCCGTAAGAATATTGCAGGTCCCAAAGTGAGCAGAGCGCGCCAGGAAAATTTGGAGAGAAGATATGCCTTGACATGGCTGCCTCGGTGACCTCCGCTACTTCCTTCCCGAACCGCGCTAGTGCGTGCTGACGTAAGGAGTGCCGGTCCTATCCCCGTAACGGGCGCGCCTCCACCGAACAACTGGCACGGCGGGCGCCCCAGAGCAGATGCGGGTGAGACGAGACGGGCCAGCAACTCTGCATCCCGCTTGCAAGCCACCTGCGTCGACGCCCACGAGCGCAGGCACAGAGGGCTCGCCGTGCTGTCAATCGCACGCGTTGTCACGCGTTGGGGTGCTTATCGATTGCCTAGTGCGGCGCTGGATGCACGCGCGGGGCGCTGCAGTGCGAATGATGCTGTGCACGGCCGCCTACCATCTCGTAGCGCATCATCTGCATCCATATGCACCTGAACCTGGACGCCAAACCTCCGGACCTCATCTTGTGACTCCCCGGCACGCGCTAACCACCTTTACACGCCCGGGCAGCCTGCATTCTCACTATACGGCACTAATCTTTTTCTGCGTCTTCACACAGCTACTCTGCACCTCCCGACGCCAAAGGTACCACGGCCTGGAAAGCACAGAGACTTGGCAGGCACAACTCAGCGCAGCCGTGCGGACAGAGGGAGGCAAGGCGACGGGCGCTCCACATTCTCTGCTCGGGCTCTCCAGTACCGCCGTCGACCACTTATGGAGGCCCTTCGCTCCCAGCGATAGGCGCTCGGGGTGCCTCCAGTCCACAAGTCCGGCAACTCCACCGCCAGCCTCCCCCAAACCATGGCCTTCTTCTCCGGACTCTCGAGCTCTATCGGCCGGAAGCTTCTCCTCTACGGCCTGCGACAAATCGACATCCTCGACAAGGATCCCGCCGACTTTGTGAGCGTTGACGTGGGGAAGCGCACGACGCTCGAGGTCCGTGATGTCGGGCTGCATATCAAGGTGCGCGGCGAAGGCCTGAGTATCCATCCTCCGCTATGCTAATAGCATCCGTAGAAACTCATAGCACTATTGCACCTCAAGCTCCCCCAAGAAATTCATCTGTCACAGGCGCGAGCCTCCCTACTCCGCGTGACCTTCGTCCTCGACTTCGGCGTACCCCAGATCTCGATCGAGGTGGATGGCATACAAATACAAGCTAGATTGGTCGAGGACGATGGAGAGGCTGCAGCGTCTCGCTCCGCCCTACAGCCGGCTCCATCACAGCCCTCGCCACCCCGTCGACTCGCGTCGCCCCCACCCAGCCGAGATGATCTGAGCGACCCTGGCTCCGACGACGACGATGAGCATGTGCCAACGGTGGACGAGCTCGCCAGGTCGTTCATGCGGACGGAGCCTGCAGACGAGATACGCGAGCTGCAAGAAGAGCTGGCATCTCAGTCACCATATATGCAAGAGTCGATGGCCTCGAGTGATGATGGCGAGGATGGCGCTGCGGGTATGGGGGCTCCACTGGCACTTCCGGTATATCTGCGAAACATTCTCAACACCGCCCTGGATCGCCTCACCATCACAGTGAAGGATATCAATGTCGAAGTGGAGGACCAAACTTCAGCCGATGGCCCAGATTCATCGAGGACGACCCAAAGCTCACCCACCTCGCTCAGCTTCCATGTAGAACGGATTGCCCTTGACTCGATAACCTCCAAGGATGTGCGTGTAGATGTGAGCTCACCAACGCCAGTCGATGCAGCGAAGCTAGGTAAGAGGAGAATGAAAGTGGAAAACATCTGCGCACGTCTTGTGTCTGATGTCGAAAACTTTGTCTCTTTATCGAGGTTTTCGCAGCCGCCTTCGCCAGTCATGACTCGATCAGAAGTTTCAACTAGCCAAAAGGCCACAAGCGAACCGTCGGCAAGTCATATGTCAAGCCATTCTATACGTGAAGAAGAGATAGAACCATCAGAACCCGCTCCTCCAGAGCCATCAGAACTACCCGAACTACCAAAATCACCAGAACCACAGGAACTGCCAGAAGCACCGGTTGTTGAAAGGCTGCCTAGCCCAATCAACTCGCCCCCGCAAGCACCCGCGAGTCCGCGCGAAGGATTTGTTTCGCCACTCTCACCCCCATCGCCTGAGCAGCACCTGCTAGAGCAGCACCCGCTAGACCTATCTGTGCATACTGTAGACGATGATCGGTTTGCAGACGCGACCTCGGACGATGGACCAGATGATCGCTCGGTAGATGGCTCACTTGGTCATTCTCGCCAATTTCTACCCACTCATGATCTAGGTGGGAGCAACATGTTCTATGATGAAGAAGGCTTGATTGATTATGCAATACAAAATAACATGCTCGACTCCCGGTTCGGAGATCTGCCTATGATCGAACCCACAGAAGAAGGTCCGGATACCTGGGGGCTGCATGGTGCTACTTCAAGTCAACACACTCGAACATCGGAACCCGCTAGTGAAGCCTCAACCTCGGATCTTCCCACTGTGTCCGCCTTGGGACGCTCGTTTCATCCTCCAAGCGCCACTGCTTCGCCGTCCGAATCAAGACACTCTGAGAGAAGCCAGGGCCTTGCTGACAGTCTAGGTGCAGCGCATCAGCACCCGGTTGAGAATGTAGCAAGCCCCGCCAATAGCACACATCAACTTCCGGAATCACCACCCCCAGAGGAAGATTTGTCCGAATCAAAGTTTTTCACTCATGATGAGGCGGAGAGCATGTACATGAGCGCCATAAGTGGGGCGCAAGGCAGCTCCATGCAGGCAGGGCATATTCCTGGGGGTTGGGCTTCCTCTTCAGGTTCAAGCAGAGACTCTACTTCAGACAAATCCGAGCCGATACCCGAAGAAGTGATTTCTGCTAGCATCTTAGCACCAGCACCAGCACCAGCACCAGCACCAGCACCAGCACCAGCACCAGCACCAATGCCAGTACTAGCATCAGCACCAGCATCAGCACCAGTAACAGAGGTTGAAGATGGCTACGATACCCCGCGCCCACAAAGCAGGCAGAGCTCAGTATCATCTTCGCAATCTGCACGCGCGCAAACCCCAACTCCGGCTCCACCAGCCTTTCAGAAACAAGCAAGGCGGCTGCTTACAATCGACGAGATTACCGTTTGGTTTCCCATGGGCCTTGATGATGGACAAAGCGAAGAGCAGGGTGATGGGGATGGCGATGAAGATGTTACCGGGGCCCCGGCCTTTGAGTTCAAGCAGCCTAATTTGGGAGAAGATTCGATATTTGCGGAGATGCCTGGGTCATTTTCCAACTACGCGTACTCTTCGTCGCACCGAAAGAAGCCATCCCTAGACGCATCCATTCGGGCACGAACTGCTTCAAAACCAGCACAAATACCCAGCCGTCCAAAACAGCCTAAGAAAGCAAATCAGCCCTCCATCACCGTTGAAGTAGGCTCAATAGCAGGGCATATGGATGTGTCTACCGGTCGCGTCATGTTTGGAATGTTCAATCGGATGATGCAAGCCCTCACTGGCGATTCGGGTCAACAAGAAGACAAATCGTCCGTACCAGAACCCACTGGAAACTCAAAGGAACCTTCTCCTGACTTTGACTTGACCGTCAAGCAAATTGCCTTCTCATGGCTAGAGAACATTGCGACTGAATCCATGCAAGAGGGATATGTTCCGAGCTGGCAACTTGAACCCAATCCGGTCGAGGCCATATTAAGAGTCAATCTTTCAAAGATTAGCATCAACCAACGGAGCGCCGTACAAGAGTCGCAGACTCAGATTCGCATTGGGAAGTTTGTCCTCGCATCCTTGGACCAGGACATCATCTCCTTCCAAGGTTCGCGGTCAAGATCCAAACGATTGAGTGGCACTTCGGCAGAACAACTTAGCAGTGATGTGGAAATTGACTACATGCGAGGGAAAGATGATCGCATTACAGTCGTAACGCGTCCTGTCAAAATTATGTTTGATGTGCAGAAGTTGGACGACGCGCTTGGCGCATTTGGTGGGTTCAGTGGCATGCTAGAATTGAGCAATTCTTTCAGCTCTGCTAGCACATTACAAAGTCCTGTCCTATCTCCATCGCGCCCTCGGCCCCGTGGTGTGCATTTTGGCAACGGGCTTGAGCCTCCAGCCAAAGCGTCCGTGTCGCCTGCCCCACCTACGCCGGCCGTCAAGAGCCCCAAGATCCAAGTACAGTTTGGCGAAGTTTCTTTCACTCTCAAAGGGAAAGCATGTTCTGTGAAGCTACAAACGACATCGGTTCGCATTGCTGTGCGCCAAAGCAATGTTCGCCTCAAAGTTTCGGAACTTCAGCTCATAGGGCCCTACATTGAAGGTGGCCAGGACAATCCGCCCTTCATCGCGGAATTGAAAGGAACCACGCTCAACTTTCTCTTTGCGCCTGAGGAGACAGACTTGACAAGGCTCATCTCCATGATAACGCCATCGAAGGATCCGTACGAAAACGACGACGATATCCTGATTGAGACCCTCCTGCGTCAACGGAGAAAGGGCTCTGTCCTGAGGGTTGAATTCGCTGAAATTAGAGTTCGCGTGTCTGACTTGCAGCAGATGAAGACGTTTGAAGCTCTTGGTGCAGAGTTGTCGCGATTATCGAAAGTAGCCAAGTACTTACCGGATGACGATCGACCTGGTTTGCTCAGTTTGGTGTCGGTCAGAACACTAGACGTTCGAGTAGTCGTAAACGAAAAGCTTGGAGATGTTTCAATCACCCTACAAGACTCGGCTGTGGCTCACGTAGGCGTTCCGGCTTTGCTGGCTACGGAAATCGGCAAGACAATTGTTTGTCGGGATGACGAGGTGCTTGTTCACGAGGTCGTAAAGTTGCGTCCATCAGAGCAGCTACCTGCGATCATGCTAAGGATGGTTGGCGATGAGATGGAGCCCGTGGCGAAAGCGAAATTTTTCAATATCTGCGTCGAATACCGAGTCACGACCGTCATGGCGGCACTGGGGATTTCGGAAGATGGAACCGTTGATGACATTGCTTTGGGCATTGCGTCAAGTGTCGCGACCATTACAGGTGCATCCTCGCCTCAGACACTTAGCCGGCAGTCTTCCGAAGTGAATTCGCCATCATTGCCAGCTGCTAAGCCGCTGCAGATCGATCTTCTAATGAGAAACTGCGCGATTGGACTGAATCCCCGGAAAACTTCATCGAAAGGGCTTTTTGTGCTCACAGAAGCGCACATTGCAGGCAAGCAGGCGAAAAACAACTACTCAATCACTGTAGAGCTCCGCAAAGCCTCTATGCATGCGATCGATGATGTAGCCCGCTTGGAAGATGAACGTCAGCCGCCGTCACCAAGTATGATGACGAATCGTCAACTCCATGAACTCGGCGAGCTGGGATATGTGTCCCTGAGTTCGATTTCGGCCGCCAAAGTGTACGTCAACATCGTAGATGACGGGCCAGACCAGCCACAGTTGGTGGAGATTGAATTCAAGAACGAACTTTTCGTCATAGAGTCGTGTGCAGACTCCACGCAGACCCTTATAGCTATCCTGAACGGACTCCAGCCGCCTTCACCACCCTCTACGGCAGAGCAGTACCGGACCGTTGTGCCTCTACAGCAGATGATGGAATCTTTCACTGGCGATGCTTTGATACAGGACGATGCAGAAGCTGATGATTTCATGAGCAACGCGGATCTTGTGGAAGACGATCTCCCAACTAACCTCGAATTTGTCGGAAGCATCTACAACTCCCAGTCTCTGCCAACCGAGGAAGAAATGGGCGACAGTCTGCTCGGTGAGGATGATCTAGGCATGCTGGCAACACCACCCGTCACTCGCCAACGTGGCGACCGAGCACTGCTAGAAAGTTTCCAAGAGAAATACGAGATTACACAGGGCGAGGAGGACTTTGACTTTAGCGAAGAGTATTTCAGGGACGCAGACGCGGTGCAAAAGGGCAAAGCGCGAAAGTGGGACTCCACCAAGAACCAGTACCATCTCTCGAACGAGTTCAAGGTTCCAGATGCACCGCTCAAGGTTCGCGTTCGCGATGTCAATGTAATCTGGAACCTCTTTGATGGGTACGACTGGCCACGAACGCGCAGCGTTATTAGCCAAGCCGTAGACGACGTCGAAGCTCGTGCCGAGGAGCGACGACGCAGAGCCAGGGAGGAAGATGAGGATGACGACTTTGTCGAAGAAGACTTCTTGTTCAACTCTGTATGGATCGGTGTCCCAGTCAAAGACGAGAAGGGTGCACTCGCTCGGCGTATCAATCACGACATCGATGACCTGGCTAGCGAGACGGGCAGCTATGCCACGACGGCAACGAGATCCACAGGAGCGACTAGTCGACCGCGCAGCACGACAAAGTCTAGACGTCGACTCAAGCTTGAGCGAAGCAAGCACAAGAAGGTTGCATTTTCCCTCATGGGTGTTGCAGTCGACCTCATTGTCTTCCCGCCGAACTCAGGAGAGACAATTAACTCCATCAACGTCCGCGTACAAGACCTCGAGGTTTTCGACCACGTTCCTACGTCAACATGGAAGAAGTTTGTCACTTGCGCCATTGATCCAAATATGCGGGAGCTCACTCGCCCAATGATCAACCTCGAACTCGTGACGGTCAAGCCAGTCACGGACTTGGCTGCATCCGAGCTCGTCATAAGGGTAAGTCCGAAATTATTTGGAATATGGCATGTACTAATTACAATGATAGGTCAGCGTACTGCCGCTTCGCCTGCATGTCGACCAAGATGCACTGGATTTCATCACCCGCTTCTTCGAGTTTAAAGATGACTCTGTGCCAGCTAGTCCTCCAGCTAGCGATCAGCCATTCATTCAACGTCTTGAAGTCATGGCAGTCCATATGAAGCTCGATTACAAGCCAAAGCGTGTCGACTATCGCGGTCTCCGTTCGGGCCACACGACCGAGTTCATGAACTTCTTGATCTTAGATGGCTCTGATATTGTCCTGCGGCACGCAATTGTTTATGGCATCACTTCTTTTGACAAGTTGCACAAGACACTAAACGATGTCTGGATGCCTGACGTCAAAGACAATCAGCTCCCGGGTGTTCTTTCTGGACTGGCGGCCGTGCGACCTCTCGTGAATGTCGGCTCCGGGCTCAAAGATCTTGTGGTTGTACCAATGCGCGAGTACAAGAAGGATGGGCGCATCGTTCGCAGTTTGCAAAAGGGCGTCTACGCTTTTGCCAAAAACACAACCTCTGAGGTAGCACGTTTGGGTGCCAAGGTCGCGATCGGCACCCAGAATCTGCTTGAAGGCGCAGAAGTCTTTCTCAATCCGCAAACCGCTACACCTAGTCGCCAGGCGCACGACTGGGATGGAGAGGACCCAAGTTCGGATTCTGAAGAGCCGCGCGCAGTATCGAATTACGCCAATCAACCGATCGGTGTGCGCGCCGGTCTACGGAGCGCGGCTCGACACCTTGAGCGTGACTTGCTGACTGCACGCGACGCGGTAATAGCCATACCTGCGGAGGTCATGGAAGAAGGCAGCGGCACGGGAGTAGCAAGAGCTCTTGCTAGACATGCACCTACTGTTGTACTACGGCCTGCACTCGGTGCGACAAAAGCGCTGAGCAACGCATTGCTCGGTGTAGGAAACGCACTCGATGCCAGTTCGAGACGCAAAATTGAAGACGTAAGTATCTCTGTGTCTTGCACATGATGATGAATACTAACAACTGGCAGAAATACAAATCATACTAGACCTTTGGCAGGAGCCAAATACCACCAACTTCGAACCATTGCGCGTTTCCTTCTTGATCATGTCAGTTATGGAGGTTTTTCCAATTTCGTGTTTTTTACTTGGGCTGTTAGATTGCGTGCATAGCGACGGACGACGGAGTTTTAGGCTGGCTGGCTGGATGGATGGAAGGGGCGTCCTTTCTTCAAATGCTGCTTTGACTTCTTTCTTGCTTTCTTTCTCTCCTTCTTTTCTTTCGTTTCACGTCTCCCACCGACATAGAAATAGTGGTTTTCAGTGGTTTTTTTGCATGTTTTCCTTTTGTGTGTTACTTGCCGGAGCTTTATTCATTCCTTTTTTTTTCTCTTTCTTCTTCTTCTCTCTTTCACTTCAAGATATCCCCCCCTCCCCCCTCTCTCTACCTCTGCCTCTTGTTATCTAACAACCCTCTAAACTGAAATAAATTTGTGTACGGGTACTTCTTTTTTATATTGGAATTATATGGCCCAGTTCCCCCTCCCTCTCCCTCTCCCTCCAAACGTTAATGATATGATACTATGATTCCGATGCCTTTGATGCGTGTTTCCGAATCATGTCTTGTGTGTTGTGTTGATGAAAGTCAATCCGCCTTTTCTTGTTGTTGTTTACAATGCCTATCTACTTAGCTAAATTAAAAAGTACAGCGTCCTACCAGGTTCATAAGTTTACCTTTTTTTTTTACCCTCCCGTTGACGACTGTTGATGGTATTGTTATCATGACTAACGTACATCCCTTACGGATTCTGGAAATGCATTAGACCCAAAGCTGTATTGTGGCCTCCCGTGCCTCACCAGTAGAGAAGCGCTGAGCCGATGACAATTTGGCGTTATCGATAAAGTGCGGCGCAGCACGATGAGCTGTTCAGCCTTGTTGCAGTCGTAATCCCTCAGCCTAACGCTCCCGCTTCAGCTCCTCCGCCTAGACAATGCAGTCTTCCTCTATTTCCGCCTCCTCTCTATACGCATCTGCCAGCTGTGTCGATTTCGCGACATGGATCTGCTTGGCGTTATAGCCAGCATCATCGTAGTTCTCCAGCTCTCGGGCAAGGTCCTTGAGTACCTAAACGATGTAAAAGATGCTCTGAAAGATCGCACGAAGTGTGCACTTGAACTGCTAAACCTTTGCAGCCTGCTTTACAAACTCCGCAATTATATTAAAATAGGAGCTCGTAGCTAGCTATAGTATACTACTATTAGAACACTAGTAGTCTAAGAGGGGCTACTTAACTAGTTTAAGCAGGCACTTAAAGCACTATAGACTAAGATTATAGACAGAGGCTGATTGAAGAAATTAGGTAAAGCGCTCGCGTGGAAGTTTAAGAAAGAGGAAATTACTAGTATATTTAATTAAATAGAGCGTTTAAAGTTACTTATAGAGATTGCGTTATAGATAGACTATTTATAAGCTTCCCTACTAGAAGGTAGAGCGATATTGCTTACATCCTAAAGCAAACTCTCCTAAGCCATTAAAGATAATACTAACTTCGTTTAGACGCACATACCTACTATCCTGTTAGGCGTAGACGAGATCTGGCAAGACTAAAACGCCGCGAAGCACCGCAGGATTCTCGAATAGATCTTTCCCACAGACTACCCCGCACAGCAATCTAACATTATAAATCGCAGATAGAAGGGAACAAGACAATAGTTTCTAAATGCGCCTCAAGTAGCCACATAGCTTAGTAAACACTAAGCAACACTCTTCTACCTAAGTATCCTAGGAGCTAGCAAGACCATAGTTGCCGCTATCGCGATTAACTATTTATTAAAATCAGTGTAGAGCAGCTTACATAAAGTTGCTTACGTATACTACAACTATAAGGACTAAAAGAAGCAGGATACTTTAAAGATGTTAGCAGCTATCCTCAAGCAGCTAGTGCAGGCTTAACTATTACTAGTAGATCCCGTAGAACGGTTGCACAAACAGCATGCTAACAGAAGAACCAGACCATCGCCTAATAATGTTTCTAGAGCACTCTAAGATATAATTGCACATTACTCTACTGTCTATATTGTGGTTAATGCTCTAGATAAATGTCTAGACAACAACGGCACTTAGGACCAGTTTCTAACCAAACTCCGCGATCTTTAGGCGGGACGTGACGTTCGCCTAATAATTACCTCACGTTTTATTCTAGATATTGTGGACTAGTTTAAGGAAGGTCTAAAGCTAGAGGTGTAGGCTAGTGAAGAGGATGTGAAGCGATTCGTAACTAGCTAGATATACTAACTGCTGAAGTGTATTTAACGTGACCCTGCGCTATAGGAGGTTGTCTAGAAAAAGATCGTAGAGGCGGTAGACGGCATGTATGTTTGTCCTAGCTAACTCGAAATATAACGTAGACTTACACATTCTTAGGTTTCTTCTTGCTTACCTCCACATTAATTCACTGCAAGACAAGGAAACGGCGAAGGACGTGAATTCAACACTAGCTAAGCTCTCCAAAGGCTCATCCGCACTCGATGACGCATACAAGAAGGCAATGAAACGCATAGAGGGCCAGTTAACCGGAGATTACGAACTAGCCAAAAGAGTACTATCGTGGATCACGTATGCGAAACGGCCGCTTACCACGACAGAGATCTGCTGTGCTCTGGCAGTAGAGCCGGACGAGGCGGGTCTTGATTCTGAGAACATACCTTATGTTGAGGACTTATTATCTGTGTGTGCTAGACTAGTCGTCGTTAACCAAGAAAGCGCTGTTATCTGTCTTGTGCATTACACCACTAAAGAATACTTCGCACGTATTCAAGATATATAGAATCTATGCGCTCAACTACGTATGGCCTTAACATATCTTACGTATCTATTATTTAGCATATTTAAAACTAGGAGCTGCTCCTCTGACGAAGAATTTGAAGAGAGGCTTTGAGGAAGCCAATTCTTAGACTATGCTACCAAGCACTGGGGAGACTATGCATTGGCAGCGGAAGGCGAGATATGTGAGCAAGCCTGCTTATTTCTTTCCTGCAAAGAATTGGTTTCTTGCGCTGTGCAGGTACTCTTACGACCAGAATACACATATCAGGGGTATAGCCAGAAATATCCCAAGGATAGCATAGTATTGCATCTTACAGCACGTTTCGGACGAGCTATTGTATTGGAGGCTCTGCTCCTAAATTAAGTAGGAAAGACAGCACTCGTATTAGAAAGAAGAGATAGCGAGGGCTAGACTCCCCTATATATTGCAGCAGAATTTAGACATCGAAGGATGGCGAAGCTGCTGCTCGACAAGTGTGCCAACGTCAATGCGCAGGGTGGACTCCGTGAGAATGCCCTCCAGGCGGCTTCATTACAAGGTCACGAGCAGGTAGTGAAGCTGCTGCTCGATAATGGCGCCGAAGTCAACGCGCAAGGCGGAAAGTACGGCAACGCACTGCAGGCAGCTTCAGCTGCAGGTCACCAGTCGATAGTGCAGCTGGTCCTTGATAATGGCGCTAATGTTAACAAGCAGGGCAGTCTCTACAGCAGCGCTCTCCATGCGGCTGTAGCTGAAAACCATACAGCTATTGTCAAGCTCCTACTCGACAACGGCGCTGATGCCTTGCGACACGACAGCCAAGGAAAAAGTAGTTTGCATTATGCTACCAACAGCATAAATTATAACATTAGTCTCATCAAGCTTCTGCTTTCACGAGGCGCTCCAGCAGACACGACCAACATCGATAACATGACTCCACTGCTTTACTGCGTCAAGTACGGCCACAAATCTATACTAGGATTGCTTCTTGACAACGGTCTGTCCATTGATGCTTGTGTTTATCGAAAGCCGTGGTCTCGGAACACTGTGACGACCGACACCTTTTACCAATCATCGGTTTCGGAGTCCGAGCCCGACATTTCGGGCACTTCGGCTGGCCTAACAGCTTTACACTTTGCGGCCCTGACTGGCAATTTAGACATGACCAAGTTCCTTCTAGAGCGTGGCGCTAATCCGAACGCTTTGTCCGAATACAACGAGTCGCCGATGCATCTCACGTTGCGTAAAGCCCTGCATGGACCAAAGCATGACGACGATTGGACCGACCCGGACTTCAGGATAGAAAACGTATGGGACTTCTTGGACTTTGAAGAAGACGAAATTCATTCAATTTCTGCAAGCATAAAAATGCATCGCGAAGGTGTGCTTGATGCTCTGCTCGCAGATGCTAGGACTAGTCTGATGATCAGAGACTATCAACATAACTACCCTTTGCACTGCGTTGGGTATAAAGAACCTGGAAGTGTATCGGTAATCCATAAACTAGTATTCAGAGGAGCAAATCCGTTGGAAAGGAACTTGAAGCAGCAAAACGCACTGCACCTTGCCAGTCGAGCTGGCGACCACGACGCGGTTGCTTTTCTGATTTCCCTAGGAGTTGAGCCTGCCTTGACGGACAACAAGGGGCTCAATGCTCTTCACTATGCTGCACAAAGTCGAAACCATGAGACAATCACTATTCTTCTAGAAGCAGCCATAGCAACAAGACCAAGCCTAGTGGCGTCGAAGGATAATCAGGGTAGAAACTCGCTCCACCACCTGCTTTCTGCGTCTGCAGTTCGGCATGAGACAATGCAGTTGCTGCTCGACAAGGGGGTAGATGGTTTGGAGTTGGACGCATCTGGCAACTCACCTTTGGCGAGCTACTTCAAACGAGCATGCCGGTTTTCTTCAAATGTCACCATCTGTCAACAATTGCTTTCAGTTCAAGGAAGCTCTTTTTTTTTGTTGACAAAAACGGACGAAACCTCGGACACTTGTGTACTGTACCTGTGAAATGCAGCGTTCAAGTCTTGGAGACTCTCAAAAAACACGGTGTCGATCTAGCACAGAAAGACTTGCAGGACAAGACAATATTGCACTATTTTGCGATGAACGGATCGCTGGCTAAGGAATCTTTGCATTACCTTGTCCATGATGTCGGCATTGAGATCAATGCAAAGGACGCGTCTGGAAAAACTGCGCTGCAGCATGCAGCAGACCAAGCACGGGAAGCTCGTCATCCCGACACCTTCGATCGCGGACGCTGGGATAGAAGTATGAAGCTATTGTTGGGATTGAGTGGCAGTTAAACAGCTTCTAGAGCTATGATTTTCTGTTTTTACGCAAAGGAGAACGAGTATCACTTCTAATACATACATACATACATTGACAAACTTGAACAGGCTCCTATTACCTGGTAGGTGCACAAACAACAAGAGATTATAAATATATTTCTAGAAGTTTTTTTCTACCTCGTATCTATTTACTTGAGAAATAAGTGTTCCGCCACACTGGTTATTCTAGTACAAGGGAATGCACGTTACACATGCTTGACGTTCACATTTTTTAATCTTTCACATGTTTACCGCTGATTCACTCGCCTACTTAGCCAAAACATACGTTCTCGCGATTGAGTGGGTGGGTGGGTGGGGTCAAAGGAACAGAGGTTCATGATTAAAAGAGTTGGGGACATGGATGCAGATGCAGATGCAGATTACTAACTCGTGTAGTTATTTCCGAGGAAGGATCGTCAATTTGAGATGAAGATTAGTGATCATAGCATTTGGGCATAAATCTGTGCCGAGGTGTTTTTTTTTCTGGTTGTTAGGTCGCGGATGTATATAGAGGAGGGTATGTAGCATAGCGCACGTTGAAAGGTTTCGTTTCGTTTCGTTTGGTTCAATTTTATTTCAGTTTTTTTGTTCAAAGTTTGTTTGTTTGTCATCACAGATTCGTAGTGTGATCGGGCACAAAAGGCAGCAAGCACAGTGTGTGTAAATGCATGGGTCATAAAGGTCGTAAATATTTGGGTACTATGGAGAAAACGGACCAAGTGTGTTGAACCTGCACACCCAGAATCCATGGCTGTTCCATAGTTGCATAGAAACTGACTTAGTAGGTATACCTGAAACCCTTTTGGTCGGAGTCCTGTACAAATTGTTAATATTGGTACTACTAAGAACTGAAAAAAAGCGGTAACTGGAACTTACATCGTTGTACTCGAGCTCAATCTCCCCGCGATCAGCACGCTTGTTCAGGCTCCATGAACGCAGGGTGATGAGGCAGACGAGGACAATGGAAAGAAGGCAGCATGCAATGCAGGCGTACAGGCCGGGTTCGTAGCCAGGGGCATCTTGCTCCCTGAAGACGAGACCGCCTGCGATACCACCTACACCGCCCATACCGACGAGAATGGCCGAGCAGAAAGCACGCTTCCATTGGCCGCGGATGTTGTTTGCTTGGTACGACATAGTGGCTGGGATGTTGCTGTTTGCACCAGCCGTGGTGAGGAAGACGCCAAAGTAGCGGACGTTGGGGTTGCTGTGGAATCCCATGATGGGAAGGCCGACGAGGCAGAGCACCATGTTGAAGATGATAATGGGGCCACGGAGGTGGTACTTGTCGCCGAGATAGCCAGTGGTGTACATGACGATGGCGGCAAAGGCGTAGGGTGGTGCGACAAGACATTGGGCGGCACCAACGGAGAAGCCCATGTTGGCTGTTAGGATGATGGGGAGGAAGTAGGCGAGAGCATAGGTCACAGTGGTGGTGTTGAAGAAGATCTGGATGGGTTAGTACATGCGGTATGATGAGTATGCATGGTTCCAACATACCATGGCGAATCCCCAGATCTTGATGTCGGTTCCGCCCTTTAGGAACTTGGCGAGAGACCAGGGCTCGACCTTGGCATCACCACGATCCCTGTTGACGCGCTCGATGATGAATCTGGCCTCGCGCTCGGTCAGGAACCTCCAGCTTTTGTGGGCCTTGTCTGGGAAGTCGACGAGGGCCCAGTAGCCGACGAAGCCGAGGAAGCATGTAAGTGCACCTTCAATAATGAAGATCCCTAAAAAAAGAGCAAATGTTAGTATTTGCTGCATGCAATGCTCATGGAGAGGAAAGCTTACAGCGCCAGCCATTGAGACCTTCGCGTCCCTTCAATTGCATCAGTCCATAGGCGAGAATACCAGCACATGCCGAGGCCAGACTGCCAAGGATGTAGAAGCACGAGTACCGCTTTCCGACATCGAAGCGAGTGTCTACAGGAGAAGTTAGTTTTGTGCCGAGAAACAAGACCAGCCATACATACACCATGTCGACAGCAGGTAGACGCAGCTAGGGAAGAAGCCAGCTTCTAGGACACCAAGAAGTACTCGCAGACCAATCATGGCACCATAGCTGCGGGCGAAGCCCATGCCGATCATGACGGCGCCCCATGCAATGACGATGAAGGAGAGAAAGTTGCGTGGTCCGAGGTGGCGGCAGATGACAGTGGCCGGGGGCTGGAAGACAATGTACGAAGCAAAGAAGACGATGGTGACGACCGAGTAACGCGAGATGGTTCCTTCGAGGACCTTGAGATGCAGCTCGGCAGTCATACTAGAAAGATATCAGATTGGGCATGTGCAATTGCAATTCTCGGGTATACGGACCCAGCAATTGAGGCGGCACTGAGGTTGGTGCGGTCCATCAGACTGATGCAGTACAGCACGCCGACCGTCACGACCAGACGCCTGTCGATGCGGTGGATAATCTTCCTCTGTTCCCGCTCGGTGAACTCGCACTCATAGCCGGAGCCATCTTGCGAGCCGTCGATGTTTTCCCGCAGCGAGACGGGGTGCTTCTCAAGCATGTCGTCGTTGGGCATGGCGGGATTGTGGGCGGCCATTGTGGAGGACAGGTGAAGAAGGGGATCGGGGGGAGGGAGGGCAAGATCAGATGCCTGAACAAGGCAACAGAGGACCCACGATATGGCCATTATAAGGCAGGGCTGCTGGCACACGGTCCCCGCCATGGCAGCAGGCCAAGGCCAGTGGGTGGATGCAGCGGGCAAACAGGACGAGAAAAGTACCGAGGCACGGGCAGCCAGCAGGCGCCGATTTGAGCGGGCTTGTTTGCAGCCATTCTCCACGCGGGCAGGCCGGGCAGAAGCAGAAGCAGGAAGAAGGCCGGGCAGAGACTCCCAGGACAGAAGCGGAAGCTGGGGAGAGGCTTGGCTTGGCACGTGGGGACCCCGCATGCTGGCCCAAGCCCCCTCTGCGTCTCGCCCAGCTCCACTCCAAGACTTCTTCTCCCTCCAAACCACCGCAGGCACCGCCGGCCCCTTCTCGCCGCCATGCCACTTGTCTCTTGTCATCCGCGCTTCCCCCCATCCGCGCCCGCCTTGCGTGAACGGCCCGGGCTATCACTCAGACCGCATACAAGTCTGCCTTGGACGTCCACGCTGCTCGCTGCCCCCCTCAGCTCCGTGCTGCGTCCCCGCGACATGACGCGGGGTAACGTCGTCTGCTGAATGCTCCACCGGGCCACCTTCGACTGTCTAGATCTTGCCTCGAGTGGGACATTGCTCCGGCCTCCTTTGTGCCATGTGTGGCTACGAGCCGCATACAAGCAAGCCCCCTTGCCATCCATCTGCCGCCCCCAAGCCGCCGGCCGCTTGGCACCCTCTTGACCGTGTCGTCATGCTGAGTCGCGGTTCTTTTCCCTCGACATGTTTGCTGCATACACGCTCTCGACACGCACTGCGCCATGACTCACTGCAGCTACGTGCAGCCATCGAGCTGCTTCCAACTGTACTACCCCAACATGCAGAGCCCCCAGGCTCCCAAGAGATAGCAACAACGGCCAGCGAGTCGACCGTTGTTGTTGGGGCGCTGGCCACGCGCCTTCGGCCTCCGGCGTTACACAACATATCTTACTAGCACATACATCCGTTGTGGATCTACACACTGACTGGCCTGATTCGCCCACCAACAGCAGCGTCCCTGTCGATTGATCAGCAGTCTCCACAGATGCAGTCATGCATACGTCGCCGTTGCTGGCTGCAAAAGTCCCGGCTCGAGGGTTGCTTTGTTTTCCGCCGCTACGAATGGCACCGTCGAATAGCTTCTTTGAACTTCGGATTGTGGCGTCAATCACACCACCACCATTTCCATGGCTTCTCAATGCTCGAATCATATACTGCATACATGGCTCTATGGAGTACACCTACAAGGCCCGCCCCCGCAAACCATTACTTGAAGCTCAGGACTAGGCAGTAGGTATACGGAGCTGATCAGCGGCCGGGGGCACTAGCCGACAAACGGACATGACTCTTGACATGCCTTGCAAGCTCCTACTCCCAGCAAACCGAGACGCAACCCGTTTGCCAAGCACATACCCCAACTGTCACTGGACAAAGCACCATGTCAGTCTCCAAAAACCACGTGTGCGTGTAATGAGATGCCAACCCACACAGTACATGTGGCGATCATCGCAGCCCTATCCAGGTGCTTGGGAGCCCATGTGCATTCCCTTACCCCGGATTTTCCCTCTCTGCCCCCAACTCACGGGGGCTGGGGGTTCAGAGGATTCCGTCTACATACGTCCAATGAGGCTCGAGAACACGTTCGACTGGCCGAGGCAACGCAGGCGCTCAAACAAGCTGCAAGTCCCTTGAGAGTCTCTCCCTCCAGACACGCCACATGCCCATTCACGCTTCCTGTGGACTCCTTTTTTTTCAATGAGTCCAAACGCGAACCTCTGTGATCCTTCCAATGCACCTCTTTTCGTATATTGAGTTTGCGTCCTTCGCCAATCACGCTGCGGGGATGGACCGAGGCATCTTACCGTCGTGGCCAACTGTGGCTGGAGGCGTGAACGCCGCACACAAGACTACCATGTAGTGTCTTGAGGGTGCGAGGGGAAAGGCTTAAGATACTACCAATGGGATGGTCGAGTGCAGTGCAGCTTCCGAGGTGGAGAGGTGGAGAGCTGTGCGGCCAAGGCGGTGCGTGCATGGTGGACAAGCCACAAATACCAGGCATCGGAAAGAGACGGTTAGGCTGGTGCCGTCGCTAGTCAGGGCTTGTTTTGTCCCATGACGGTATGGCAGTGCTCGGTTAGGTGCTGCGTGTTGCCCATTTGGGTTGTTGCTTGCAGTGAGTCGAGTGTGTTTGTATGTTGTTTGAGAATACAGCTGCATTCTAACTCTCATGACAGATCACGTCTAACTACCGCAAACACCTAATCGTAGTGTCACTAGCAATACACCGTCTACCCGCCGTCTAGCACATTATCCAATACTCTCTATTCTATTAGTACAAAACCATCTCACAGCCGAAACTTCTCGCCAGCATTCCCCAGTGGGAAGTACTTTGCGCAATTGCCCTTCTCAGCCGGCATCTTGAACTCGCTCGCGACAGTCGTATGAATCAGATGCAGCAGCGCGAGCTTGACCGAAACCGTGCCCTTTTCCTCGTCCAGCACATCAGTATGCTTGATAGGAGGCGAGTAAAACAGATTTGGCTCCGCCATGACATCCACCCATTCGAATCGCGGCGGGTCCCCTTTGCGCGCCACATTAACTTTGATGCTACGCTTGACAATGTCGAAGCGGAGGAAGATGATTTCGTCGCTGCTGATGATGAAGCCGTATTTGGTGTCGCACGCGAGCATCCAGCGCGTGATGTCGCCTAGCAGAGAATCAGTAAGTGTGTGACGCTTTTCGACGGGCTAACTCACCTAGAACGCAACGCAGACTGCCCCATGTATTCCTTGCTGCTTCCTTGATTGCCAGAGTCAGCGCGCCACGCCGTCCTCCGAGATACTCGGTGTGTCCGAGGAGTCTCGTTTCGTCCTTGCCGTTGGCAGACCTCGCGCGAAGCATGAAGGCGGGCCTGGAGTTCTTTGTAGCAGGGTCCGCGCTTACTGCTGTGCTCTCGATCCATATGCCCTGCGGGATATTCTCGGCCAGTGCTTCTTGCATGGTTGTGGTGGCGAGAAGCGTGTTGTATATCTTCTCCACCATCTCCAGCACTTCGCGTTGAAAGTGGTCTTGCAGCTTCGCTGCACCCTTGCTGTCTTCAAGGGTCTCGCTGTCGACGGGGCGCGCCTCATCGACGTGGCGGTTTTCCATCTCCTTGAACGCGCTCTTGCAATCGTCGTGGTTCCAGTGCGCTATGGCTTCGTGCTGGAATTCTTTCCACACATGCACGTACCCGAGATACCAATGACGCTGCGCATCAGCGGGCAGGAATAGCGGCTCGTCTGCATCTGGCATGGGGAGGTAGTCGGTACGGAAAGGCTGCAGTACGGCTTCCGTGGCGGTTGTGTGCTCCATTTCTGTAGTTGTAGCGAGGCTCCGGAATGTTTCTGGCGGATCTCCTCCAAGCAGCAGTGGGTTGAGGTCTGGAGTGAGAGAAGGCTCTGGATCCGACTGTCCCAGTTTGCTGGCATTTGCCGGTTCGGTGACTGAAGGGTCCGCTCCCTGCTTCCTGGACTGTCGGTCAGTTACAAGCTGTGACAGAGTGACTTCACTATGGCTGACCCCTCTTTGGGTCCCTTCACCGAACCCTGCTTCTCATGGCGATTAAGTGCTTCAAGCGGGCTCTAGCCGCATTGTTCTAGCAGCCGGTATGCTTCATGAGTGTCGAGCTTGCTGACTGCCATGAATTGATGCAGGCGTGCTCGCTGTTGCGTTGTCAGGCCTTCCAGGAGCTGGTCGGCGGTAGGGCTGCTGGTTTCTTTGTTGGAAGACATAGCGAAGGTAAGCGTAGTAATACGTTAATGCGGTCAATGGTGACGATGCTGAGGGTAGTGTATGATGCCAACCAAGAGTGCGCGGGTTGGTTGGGTGGTCTTGGTCAGCCATGGCGTTCCTGCTTTAGCAAATCCAATTCGGGAGGGTCGTCACGCAGAGTTGGAAGGATGCATTGTAGATGTTTCTTTTTGTGTCCATCTAGCCTGTGCTTTTGAAGAGCTGGGCATGTCTAGAATGACTAGCAACTCTGTATGTGACATGTGAATAATATATCGCCATGTGATGGCTTCAGTTACAGTATACCGCAATGGCACCTGAAGTGCGGCTCTTTGTAGGACTGGTAATGTCAGTCATGTGATGTGTCTCCTGCATGGATCACTATCTTGTGATTTGCCCGATGGTTGGTCCCAGCGTCACATCCGCATCAAGCAGAGTCCCCATGTCCATGTCCATGTTCGTGCTGTAAACTCTCTCCATTTGCAGCCCTCTGATCCATCCACTCGCGAATCGGTCCCCATTTCCGACAGGTATGCGTACCGGACCGTCCTATGCTGATGGGAAACCCGGGCCATGTGTAAGTGGGAGACGGAGTCAAATCGCCATGGCACATGAGGGCCTGTCTGACGCGGTCTAAGCAGTGCTCCAGGTGGTTTCTTTTCCACATGGGGTCGTTGACGAGCTTCATAATCTGCTCCTCGGTTTTGCTATGCGCGTCCTGTGTACTTGAGACGTTGTACAGCACGGGATGGAGGTGCACGCGAATACTGTTGAGGCAGTGAAGCGAGTGGAATACATCTGGTCTAGCAAGGTGGAGCCGTGTTATCAGACATGATGATCGTACAGCCGGTGGTAGGGGAATGCGGTGTCTTACTCGAAATGATACTTTCCATCTGTAGAAAATGGCGTCGTGTCATCTGGAAATGCACGGCGTTCGTCGTCGGTCATGATAACAAATTCGCCTGAATCACTGCGCATCAGCAAGTGCTCTTCTGCATATGGGCCTTGCGTTGGTACATGCCATGTAATAATTCGTCCCAGGCTCGCTCTATCTCCGGACTGGGCGGTCCAAAATACTCTGTTTCTGCATCTCGAAGACGGAAGATTTTACGTTGATCTGGGTCGTATGTCAGGGCTCCCGTGTATTCTCGCTCCTCGTATTCAATCGCCTTGCGTGCATCTGGTAAGTCAGTTCTCCAGACTGCGGGACGCTGACGAGACCAGATGGTGAGGTTTCCAATGGTAAAGGTCACGAGCAGCAGTAGGTTGGCCGTCGTCCACCAGCACCATTGCCGATTTGAAGTTTGTCGCCTAGCCCATTTTCCCGGTTGCCGTGTCTCTTCTTCGTCAAGAAGGGCGACGTCTTCTTTGTTTTCGTTGTCAGTAAATGACATTGCGGTATCGGGTGTGCGAGGGACGTTGAGGAACGGAAACCTACCGCAACAGAAGACTGCAGAGACAATGTCCTGGCTGTCAGCCCCCACATTCCAGGGAGCCTGCGTATGGGCATGAAAGACCCGACAAGTTTTTTGGAATTTCAATGTGTATTACATCCATGCGCCGGTCGGTAATCAATCAGCGTCACTATGCAGCGTGCCGGACCTTACCATCTCTGGCAAACTAACAAGGCTATTTTGCCTCAAGCTGCCGCATTTAAAACTAGGTGACCTCCCCGAGCATTTATGCTGACACGTTACGCCATTAAGCGGTGAGGGAGTCTGGCCGAGCACGGGCTGCGGCTCCTTTCCGTGACATGGTTGTCCTAGGTAGTCTGTGTTGGACGCAGTTTTACGACACCAATCGATTCAACGCAATGAGGCAATCATGTCTATCGATAACTACATAGTAGTTGTCTATCTGGCTATCAGCAGGCAGCTTCCAAATACTTCATCGCCGAAACCTTGTTGTATAATGCGTAAGCACTAGTGTTATCCTAAATCAAGTTAAACTTTAATCCATTTATCCTCCGCGGTTATACGATCCACCCCTCAACCAAACACCCGTGCTTACTATTCATGCATTGCAATACGTAAAGATATTGCTAGGGTGTTTGCGCCGGAGGGATCCCGCTATGAGATGAGATGAGTTCCGGTGCATAGGTGTTGAAGAAGATGTAATCGAATTCACGCTGGCAACAGTACTATTCCACAAGACAACAACTTCCAATGCCGCATATGCAGGTTGCAAACCGTATCGAGATCGCGACCCTCCTAAAGGCTCTGATAAATAGCCTGAACTTGGGCTTAGGTCCTATTTACGAAGACTTGGATCAGTTTGCCCTGCTACCTGCCTCGTCACCTTTGTCTAGCTCAGAGGACGTGGTGACTCTCCTTGTCGTTGATTGGTGGATTATCCATCATAGAAGGAAATATATCCAGTATTTGCCAGTCCGACAATGGACTGTACCACCAACTGGAGGGGTTAATGGGGAGAGTTTAAAAATCGCTTCCGCATATCGGCACTATAGAAGGAGATACCATGACATGGCATAAATCGAACATTATTTGCTGCACGCGTAGAGTAGGGCGTAAGTACGGCCTTGTATGGCTCTCTATGCATCCTTGAGTAGCAATCTACCTCTCTGGGGCTGCTGCTTGCTTGTGAGCTTAACTAGAGGCAGAGAAGAGCTAGTACACTATTTGATTAATACAGAATAGATGCCAGGCCTTGTAAAAGTGGTCGTAAGCTAGAGTAAAGATAGGCAGCCGTGGTACAACCTAAGACAGCTCTTAGGTACCGATACGGTACAGCGGCAGCAGCAATTAATATATCTTAGTTTTTCAATCGTAATTACGGCTCGTAGTTTCACCGTATTGTGTCCCGTTGGACGCGCTGCTGAACAGAGAGATGATTTCAAGGCAGGATAGCAGTTTGTGAGTAAAGTACGTAGTATTTCAATTACTGGTCTCATGAAGATGCTCCTAGATTTTCTCAACAAAGGCTACATCTATGGACTTGCGAGATGCCGATCCCGTCACTGGGTGCTGTTGCAACAGGGCTACATTTAGGGTGGTGCGGGATCATTATGCTTTACCCCATTGCTCTTCTTGTCGGCTTGGTCAGGCTAAAATTGTATATGCAATTCCCACACATTCAATTCTCGGTTTTCTATTTCCAGAGCTATATCTTTCTTGTTCACATGCTCATTATGGTCATTCATGTAGCTTGGCTTCACTTACGAAGTAGCTACTTCAAGGCCGCGCTCCTTCACCTCATCGCCTTGTTCGCCCGGCTTCGATTGCTGGGTAGCTACTAACACGCCACGCTCATTCACTCCTCCGCCCTGTCCTTCCGGGGTAGCTACTAATACGCCGCGCTCCTTCAGCCCTCCGCCTTGTCCGTCCGGGGTAACTGCTTGAAGGCCACGCTCCTTCAGCCCTCCGTCTTGTCCATCCGACTTCAATTGCTGGGTAGCTACTAACACTCCGCGCTCATTCACTCCTCCGCCTTGTCCTTCCGGAGTAGCTACTAGAACGCCGGGAGAACGCCCGTCTAGAAGATGATATCAATCAGACCTCTTCCGCTGGATTAAAAAGATGTACTAACCTACGGCAGCCGGCACAGCTATGGGGGCAGCCACAGTAAGCCCAACCACAAAAGATACGGCATAAACGGAGATTTTCATGATGGATAGCAATGAAGGAGTAGTGATCTTGTATAATGGTTAGTTGAGATGTAGTCTTGAATGATACGCGCACTTGACTGATTCGTGCATCTGCTTTTATATTCTACCTAAAACTTTCATTCCTGGTTTAGTCTCACATCATGAATGGGTCGACGTTGCCGATAGCGGTCTGGACCGGAGACTTGTTTCAGGTTAGGCAATATCATGCAAACTATATTCTCACATAATCCTTCAAATGTGCCGCGGCGCTAGTGGTGAACCCTCCTCTCCGCCGTAATGGAACAAGGATTATACGTTTCCAAGAGGAATAAGCATTTAAGCATGTCGTATCACAACCCCGAGTCATATGTGTGAGTGCAGCCGTCCATGCAACAACTCCGCCGGAGTAGGACTGACCATTCCCCCTCATACTCCCCTGCTGCATAGTGTTACTGGCTGAGGATACAGTGGAATGACATTTCAAACAAGGGATTGAGAGCGCGATTAACGACTGCCAATCAAATCACCATACGTATTCTCCATAAGCGGATATCAGGACCGTCCATGAAGCAAATGCCGCGATCTTTTATTCTGGCCACGCGTCGTTGAGCTGTCCATGACCAATGTAAAAGTCCTCTTGGTTGGTTAAGGGTTTCGCATACAGTTCAATCCTGTCCCAGAAAAGAGCTTTTCACCATCTTGTTGCTTACCGGGGTTGCCTTGTTTGTGTCATGGATCTTGTAGCAACATGGCGTAAAGCGGTTATCTGCCTGTGAACTCAGAATCTGACGTACATGTAGTCTACTCTTCAAACGTTCATGATGCTCACAATGACACGGAAGTATTAACACACGATGTTCTTGGGACGTTTGCTAGTACAAGATCAGCTTTTGAAGCCGGGCACGGTGAAAATATTCAAGCCTTTCACAAAGGCCCCTTACATTGTGATGAGAACCCTGGGATATCAAAACACTCGTGGATGCAAGCTCCGAGATCTGAGTTGGAGGGTTTCTTCGCGAAAAATTATGGACATGGCAAGATCTTCCTTATCTCGGCGGAAGACATGAAGCGTCTCGAAAGGAGCCTTCTTAATATGAACGCATGGGAGAAGACGGGGGCAAAGATGACAAGATTCATCGAGCACAGTTTGAAGTAATTCATCAATTGCCTTGCGTCCATCTGCTACAAAAGATGTTCTAGCCAGAGTATTATGGTTTGGATACCAAGACCACTTTCACAGACCTGGAATAGCGCAGATACCGGGATCACTGTATATGGGCAACATACGACTAGATTTCATGCCATGTTACCTTGGGTGTGTACAGCTTTAAATGGATAGACGGCACTCCACGACCATTTTTCGATCATGCTTCGCAAAGCCAGTGCCGAGATATGAGTCAACTAGATAAGTTCTACGATGACCACGATGTGTCCACAGACGCCCAGGTACGCTTCCTTGTGCCGAGAGATGAAGATTTAATACATCCAATATCAGCAGAACATAAGAGACTTGACTATTTGCCCAAGGGGGGACGAGAGTTGATGCGACAGCCTGAAGAGTAACTCCGCCAGCAGCGCGAGCTATTTTACAAGGCAATCGCAGAGTGGGAAAGTACGGACAAGATGCTAATAACTGCTGGTGATGAATTAGTTTAGAACGATACGTAGCATGCAACACGTAAAAATAATAGTAAGTGCGCCCTTTGCTGTTGGTTATGTGTAAGTATGTCTGCCAATGTATGATCAAGCTTCCAAGCTTCCAAGCTTTAACCGAGCCGACCTGCAGCCGTGCGCGGCCTATGACACCATCATGCCGAAGGCAGCTCCAACATCTTGTTTACAGCATCACACCATGGTTTCCATGTGCGCGTATCAAATGACTCTCCCAATCACCCTACCACTACCTACTCGTCGATCTCCAAGCTGAGAGCCATGTACTCATTGACGCTAGCTGGAATACCGATCGCGGTGGGCGCCAATGAAGCCGTGCACCAACAGCGTCTCCTAGACGAAGAAGCGGAGGCCGAAGAGCGCCAAGAGGAGCTTTACCTCGATGTTTTTTGCGACGCGAAGAGCAGGAAAAAGGATGAGGTCGACGGCGCAATTGTAGTTCTGAAAGACGGAAAGGTACAAGGTCCCCACTTGATGCGCCGCTTGATATATGGAAAGTAGTGCTAATGTATATTCAGATAAGGCTGTGGCCCAAAGACCCAGACACGGGTCTCCCCAAATCCGGTCCAAATGCTGAGCCACCGCCCCATCCCTTTACGGGGTTTTACCTGCCTTTTCCATCGTCTGAGCTTCCGCATCGCCCTATGCCCGCCGCTCCAGTCCTCGGTCTTGTCAGCACAGTCCCACCATCTCCTTCTTATTCGACAGACTCTTCAGCGCCCTCGACTCCCTCACCTGTACCGCAAAAGTCCTCAAGGCCAGCAAAGCCAAAGCTAAACTGGGTCTACGCGCACAACAAGACGCGAGAGTTGCGCTATGGGCCGCGGTCGGAAGCGAAGAAACATACAATTGGGCCGTGGGACTGGACAGAAGATGAACAAGGGCTGATGTTGGATGATGAAGAGTGTCTTGTCGCTGTGGAAGAGGAGAGGGGTGGGTATGGCTGGGCCGTGTACTGGGATCGGGAAGATGATTGTTTAAAGGGTGTGGGTGTGGGCCAGGAAAAGAGAGTTTTGAGGTGTAGTTTGGAGAGGCGGCTTGTGGAAAAGAAGAAGATGAAGGGGTTGGATGAGGACTGATTGATGGATGTGAGCAATTCCCAGAAAATGATACGGGATATCATGCAATTATGTCTTAGATCTCATGCTGAATATTGAACCAGTCAAGAAAGAATGTACAACGGGGAGATTACTATGTTTGTTTCTATTAGGAATTGAACGTGGTGACGCGGCGGATTTCACCATGCCATAGGGTACACAATAGATAGCAGCAAGGCACTGTGCCCTATACCTTTTACACGTTGAGTTAGTAGTGGTCTATACGATGGATGTTTGGGAAGAGCGAAGAGCGATGCCTTCAGCGAACGTGAGTACTTGTCTAGAAGACGGGCTTGTTTTGGTGACTTCAAGTTGAGATTACAAGTATGTACAATTGACTGGTTTGGCTATGGTAATTCCTTGGGTAGTGTTGATTAGCTCGCCTGTACATGATTTGATGTTCAGTGCTGATGTGGTTATCATCTGTAAGAGTAGTACAGTACTGAGCTCACCGATTCGGTGCGTGGAACTCGGGATATAGACTGCTGTTAGTAGCTTAAGACAAGGCCTTGGCAAGTTTGGATGCGGTAGAATGTTAAGGGAGCAATGCTGGCCCTTGTTGTCGATTTGGGTACAGCGTGACAGCTTGTTTTCTCCCACGACCGGCTCAGTTTGGCGTCCATCTGCTCATGTGGTGATAAAGTGATACTGTGGCTGCAAATGCTTACAGTATATCATGTTCCTGATATGAGAGTGTTGGAGATCAGGCATGTTGAATTCACCCGAGACTCATGTGCCCAGCGGATATCCAGTGGTTTCATATGCCATGGCATACGTGAGTTGCTTTTGAAGATGGTCGACTGGGCGACGACATGTATCGGCGTATTCCTTCAAGGCCAAACATGCAAACATTGACTGAAACGACTGGGCAGAAGCAATGGTGTGCCGACGACGACAATACTGTCGTGAGATGACGTCGTATGCGAGCCGATGGACAGAGCTAATCAGCTAGTAGAAAAGTAATGCGGCAGATGTGCTCATCGATCGTCGATCCGAGTCAGGAGAGATGAATTTAGGCGTTTCGAAGCGATGAAAGTAGGCCAGTGTCTCTGCTGCTAGCCCAGGCTGTTTGTGTTGGTCCAAACCTGGCACAACGCCTCTCTCTGCGTGAACAAAGCCCAGTCGATGGGTTAAATGAATTGTCGCACCCATGCAGGTAGATGTCGGCACTAGGACGCGTCGCTGTTCCAGAAGACGCGGGCCCAAGGCGCGTCCGTTGGCCGTGCGCGATGACGGTGTTAGTGAGCGGATCGTCGCGTGCATCCGTGCAGGGATGTCAGCGCCACGCCTTGGTTTCCCCGGCAAGACGCAGGGACGCCAACGATAATAAACACACAACACCAAAGAAACATCGGCGCCCGTGTGCTTAAAATCTGCCCACACACACACACGCCCCCGCCTTTACGACGCCAGCACGAAGTACTGATTTCCCCTCTTACGACCTCCTTCTTCTCCTCTTCTCCTCTTCTCCTTCTTCTCCCTCTCCACTTGCTCTTTTGGACACCCGTTGCTTTCTTCTTCTTCTTAGCTGTACGCTGCATCTCCGTGGTACCCCACCGTGCACAGTGTTTTTCCGTGACAGCCATCAGAGCGGTGCTGCGCACATTTCCCACGGGTGTATCACTTGAAGACGACACGATGGCTCTCTCAGCAAACGGACGAGGCAACGGCGCCAACGCCACGGTCGCTCAGCGGTAGGTCTCCAGTCGCACGATGCCTCTTACGCCACCACACCTCCCATCCGGCACAATGACTGACAAGATACGCTGCAGACTCCAAAAAGAGCTCATGGACATCATGACCAAGCCCACGCCGGGCATCACGGCCTTTCCCGACGACGAGAACATGACGGTGTGGACGGCGACGATTGACGGCCCCGCCGACACGCCCTACGCGAACCTCGTCTTCAAGCTGTCGATGGAATTCGCAAACAACTACCCCTACAGCCCGCCCACGGTGCTCTACAAGACGCCCATTTACCACCCCAACGTCGACTTCTCGGGCCGCATCTGCCTCGACATTCTCAAGGACAAGTGGAGCGCAATCTACAACATTACAACTGTGCTGTTGAGTCTGCAGAGTCTGCTAGGAGAGCCAAACAAGTGAGTACATGTCATTCTTGGTGTTCTGCCTGGTGGAGTAGAGGAGTGTAGAATTCGAAGAGAGGGAAAAGTTTGGAGACGACATGATATGCTGACACTGCTACAGCTCAAGTCCTCTCAACGGCCAGGCTGCAGAGCTCTGGGACAAGGATCCCGCCGAATACAAGCGTCTGGTGCTTGCGCGCCACAAGACACCCGAGGAGCTGGATGGTTGAGAGGTGCGGTGAACTGCAGTGTTTGTGTCGGTTGTTTCGACGGTGCTCATGGTTTCTTTTTTTACTATCCCGGTAACATTTGATAGCTGTTACTGGACGGACAGGAAGGCCTGACAGCAAAAGTCGTTGTTATGCATCTTCAGCGAAGGCGTTGGGCGTGCTTTTTTGAAGAGTGGGGGGGAGTGATTGTCTTTTTTTTTCCTCTTCATGTCTATAATGAATGGATGAGTAGTAATGAAAAGATTTTGGTTATTTTGATTCTGATTTCAGATGTGTTGGTGGAAGAGTTGAAATGTCTACTTTGCTGCATGTCTTGTCTTGTCTTGTCTTGGCTTGATTTTACTTGGGGTCTAGTGAGGTACTTGGCTGGAAATACGTGTTCGTGTTCGTGTACGTGTACGTGTACTACGGCCAAGTACCGATGTATGCATAGTACATGTAGTTGGATGCGCTTCGCTTTCTTCCGCCTCGCCTCGCCTCGCCCCGGTATATTATGCCATGCCATGCCACGTCTTACCCTGCGCACGGTCAATAGCAATAGCAATAGCATTAGCAATAGCAATCATGCCATGGCAGAAAGACAGTGGCGAGACGTGTGAGCACGAGCACGAGCACGAGCAAAAAGTAAGCATGCTATACTATAGGTATACAAATAGATGTGGGAATCGGTAGTAATGGTCTCTCCACTCTACTCGACTGCACTCGACTGCACTCGACTCGGCTCGACTTGACTTGACTTGACTTGACGGCGCTAAAGAAAAAGCTAAAGCTACTTGTGTCTGTGTCTAAGAGTAAGTGTGAGTATGAGTATGAGTATGAGTATGAGTATGAGTATGAGTATGAGTATGAGTATGAGTGCAAGTATGTATGTATATATATATATATGCGTTTGCCATATCCTATATGTCATCCCATCCCATCCCATCCCATCCTATCTAATCGAATCTAATCTACCCCATCATATTCCAAGCCATGTTGAAAAAAAAGAGGTTTCGCATGGGATAAACTGGGTGTAAATAGGCGTGTGCACGTATAATACCATATCAAAGTGACGATGCTGGGAACCTACTCACGTCTAGGTTTATACATGTATATGTATGTACTTTGTTACTTGCAATCTGTATACCTCGTACTTGATTATTCCTCCTCTTTCTCTCCTCGTTTCTATATTTACTGCAGTACCGCATCGCATCGCATCGCATCGCACCTCGGACCCGGATCCGGATACACAAGTGCCCTTGATTAGCGTACCAAGCTTCCATCTGCTTACACGCAGCCCAGCCCAGCCCAGCCCAGCCCAATCCAACCCAGGCTAGCCTCGTATCTGCAGTAGTAATGCAGCAGTTAACAGTAGTGGTAGTGTCATGTAAGTGTCAGTGTCAATGTGAGTATTTATTTTAGCCGGGGTGTAGTTTTGCTGGATTGCTTGCTTGTTTGGGTTACTTTGGCACCCACTACCGAGGTGGAAACATGTACATGTGCATGTGAATGTGTACGCACATGGACACGCTGATGGTGGGGAAAACGGGAGGGTATTCGTAGCGTTCAGTACCAGAGTATTTTTTTTTTCGTGTGTTCGCATGGAACCCTGGGAATATAGATTGGGATATGGATTGGGATATGTATGGGCAGGGTGGTGGTGGTGGTTGGGGTGGGGCTGCTGTATTCCGTCGGCGGACGGACGGGACGTCGGCGAGCGGGCGGCGGCGGCGGCGGCAAGCGGCTTCTGTAGCAAAAAAGACAGGACTCATTCTCACTCATATGTCGAGATGATTCGGAAACTCCGTTTTTTTCCTTTTTGCATACGTAGGCTCACGCGAGCAATAGACCGAGAGGGGGGGGGCGCAGACGCAATCCATGGATGGGAATGGGACCCGCTTTGATGATTATTAGCCGTTGCAGTTTGTCTTGATTCCCGAGTTCCGCTTCGCACACATAACCCCTCACTTTTGATGGCTCGCCTGCCACTTCCGCAGCAGTGACCTGACCTGGCCGGACCGGATCATTGTCGTGGTTCCGCGCTTCAACGGCTTAGATTGTTGGCTGACTGGGTGGGAAGGGTAGGCAAAGGGCCCCATGTTTGTCGGCCGTGCCCCACGCCCGCCACTGCCGCCGAGTGCGCGGGATCCGTGGCCGGGGGAAGTGGGCGGCACACGCTAATCCTGGCTGAGCGAGTGCAAGCAAAGCCCACGCGGCCGCCCGACCGCACCGCCCTCTCTTCCCTGCCCCCAGGGCACACCTCACATCACATCATAGGTGCGTGTACAGTACATGAACGGCCAGACAGGGCTCACGCTGCAACAGTCGTGGTCGTGCACTTGCAAAGGGGATCTGCTTGCCGATCAGGGCCAGCAGATTGGTTTGCGTTTTGGCCCTTCTTTTTTCGGGGGCTGTCGCATCAACGTACCGTACCGCACTTTGGCACGTACGTACATGTACAATTTACTTTCTCCGGGCTGGGGAGGGTTAGAGCCAAAGGGGAAAGTGGGCGGTTGTGGTTGCGCCATGGTATTAATGAAGCTGGACGACGAGGGGGTGGGTGAGGGGGAATACGAACAAGCTGCACAGGCTTCGGCGGCTTGACGTGGCGTCCGAGCAAAAGGGCGCCGTGCTCATGAGAAAAAAGAGTGGTTTGCCATGATGGCGGTGATGCTTTGTGCTGCGTTGTCATGGAGCGAGGCGAACATGGGGGGACCCAGCGAGAGAGAGAGAGAGAGAGGGGGCGCAAGGGCGAGAGGGCCAGCGTTATGGGATTGCGAGTATTAACGACGTTTTTTTTTTCATTTCCAAATGGCGGGCCGTTTGGATACGGGTGCGGGTCGAGATCCGATGCACACGGTCACAAAACAACAGCAGACATTAAGGATGGACGTGTAAGGCGACGCGATACAAGCGGCAGCCTCGGCGGCAGCACGCATAGGTGTAGGCCAGCGACATGATACGGAATCGCGTTCATCTGTCGGAAATAGTCCGGGTCTGTAGCGTGTCTTGACGTAGGCATATGGCGGCGCAGAGTCGCTGGAGTAGTGCCAAGGAGATGACGAGGACTATAGGGGCAGGGTCATGTAGGGGCTTGGGTTTCGACTGTCAGGCTCGTGGCGTGTGTGTGTGAATGTGGCTTTGGGCGGCGCAGTTGGCAGCGTCGAGATCAAAGGCGGAGAGGGCGTGTAGAATGCTTTTTGTGGAGTCAGCAGCCTCATTCGTGCGCAGATGGCTCCGATGCAAGCGCTGGGCCGGGGTGGTGGACCGAAAAAGTACATTCACATTGGCAGTGATTTCGAAAAAAGCATGGGGGGCGGGCATTGCTGTACTCGGCTTGGCTGGCGTTTTGGCGGTCTTGTGACAAGGTTTTGTCACACTGGCTCCAGGTGGGCGTGTGGCGGCGTTGCATGGGCAATATGGACAAAGGACGCGCAGATATTGTCGTACGTCGGATGGCGACGCAGACCGACGACGAAGGCGGTGCCGATGGGAAAGGTGACTAACCAAGCCACACGGGGGGCGGATGTGGAAGCGCCTTGGGCATGTCGTGGGCGGGAAGGGTTTGCAGGGCTTGCAGTGGCTGCAGCATATAGTAGAGTATACATGTAGTAGTAGTAAGCCGTTCGCTCTCGCTGCCCGCGCTCTCGCTCTCGTTGTCGCTGACGCATTCGGCTATTGTTGCCGGGCGCCGAAAGCGGCCACGGCCACGGCCACGGCCATGGGCGGGTTGCTATCTGTCTACAGTACAGTAGCCCAGCGTGCTAGTGCCGAGTCGACGGCCTGACGCTGCAGCCATGACGCGCCTGTACGAATCATGGAAGCATTTGTGCGCGCGCTGGCATGGCAGATGGGTGAGTCCGGAGCGTGTGGCTGAATGCGCGAAAAGGTGGTGGGGGTTGTTGGGCCCTGGAGCCCTGACTCGCGCGCGATAGAGTTTGTGAGGGCAGAAGCGAGTAGCGCGTCCGACACGGGAGCGGCGGTGCCTGGCGACGTGACAGGAGCAGAGTGCGAGGCCGTGTATATGTGGGCACTATCCAGGCCGACTGTAGTGCCATGGCGGGAGCAGGGTGCGGTGGATGGGTTCGCTGTTGGCGCGGGCGGCGGCAGGCTCTGTGTGGCGGCACTGCTGCTGCTGCTGCTGCTCTGCTGCTGGGTGTGGTGGTGGTGTTTGGGTGCGTGGATTGTTCCGCAGAAGGTGCGGGGCTCCCGGCGGCACCAAAATAGGACGGGCTAATCCTGTCATGGCGTCTCCCGATGGCCTTGGGCGTCGGTCTTGGCCCTGGCCCAACCACGATGACGGCCATGCTGCCACTGCTGATGCTGATGCTGATGGCTCTGCACTCCCACTCCCACTCCCACTCCCATACCCGCCACGCCGGATGACAGCGCGGGTGACGCGATGCTTGCTCGCTGCTCGCACCCGCTCGCCGCGACGCACACCACCACCGTGGCCACGCCCAGCCCATGCCCATGCCCGCCTCCACCTCCACCTCCACCTCCACCACCACCACCACCACCCCGTCCGCCTTTTCGTTTTTCCTGCTCGCCAGCCCCACGCCCTATGCTGCTCTGCTGCTGCTGCTGCTGCCGACCGATGCAGACCAAACATGGGCGGTCCGTGGTCTCAAACATGGGCTGGCCATGGGATGCGAAACAGGTACGCCCCCTCCCCTGCCCTGGCTCGCGCGACAGGGCCCGGCTCCCAAATTCCGCCGTGGTTTTTTAAACGCAGAGCCATTTGCTGCCCGCAGTACTGCCACAGGTGACGGGGGGACCTGCGCAGGCTTTGCCAGACTCAGCACAGCATGCAGCGCTTTGGTCAGCAAGCGTTGGAGCATGGCGCCGGACAGGTGGATCCAGCCAAAAACACAGGCCCGCGACGCCCTCGAGCAGCCACGCCCGTGTGCCCGTGGCGGCGCGAGCACGGCATGCCATGTACTACCCACAGAGACGCTGGCCATGGACGCCCGCCCCAGCACGCCCGCCCTCTCGCGCTGCCGTGGCCGTGGCGGGCGGCGGGCACATGTCGGGGCTGCTGCTGCACGAGGGACCACCAAAGCGGGCCGGCGCTGGATTCGGCACCCTGAACAGGCGTGGGCGTAATCGTTCCATGTCCTGTGTACTATGGCTGCGCCCTTGCTCGGGACCACGGCCATGGAGGCATGCGGCGCTCGCTGGCTGGCTGGCTGGCTGGCGGGCGGGCGGGCTGGTCAGCGGGCTGACTGGACCGACGGGACTGGCCTGGCCTGGCCTGGCGAGCCAGCACCTCACCTCACCTCGCCCTGCCCGCCGCCCTGCCTCCGCCCACCCACCCACTCACCACTCCTCGCCTTCTCCTCGTCTTCTCCTCACCCTCCCTCCCCTCCCCCCCTCCCTCGTCCGACCCTCTGCGTGCCCGTGTGCCTTGTCTGCTCCCCCGCCCTCGCACTCGTCCAGCGCTCTGCGGCCGTCTGCCCTCGTCTGCCCTGCCCTCGCATCCTGCCTGCGTGACGACCAATCGTTTCATCATTGTACCTTGACACCCCGTGCACGCTCGTTCGCTGGAATCCGCCGCGCTATGACGGCCTAAGCTGTCTGACCAGTCTGACGGTCCTCACGGTCCTCCGAGCACCAAGCAGCGAGTCCTTTGTCCACTCCCTCGTCCTCCTCGAGCATTACCACCACCACCACCTCCACCTCTTCCTCCCCCCCCCCCAGAAGCCGCTCTCCCTCCCCCCCCCAGAGGCCTCGCCCACCCCGGACCCGCCTGCACTGCCTGCTCTCCGCTCGGTGCCTGGGTGCTCTCTCCATGCATTGCATCTCCTAGCAACACCCGGGTGCGAGCTTCACACCTCGTTCCACGTCCATTCTCCAAGCCTGGTCTCGACTGATTGCGCCATGGCTGCCGCCGTGCTTGACCCTCGCGCCATTGCGCTCGTCGGAGCCCCGGATGGCGACGTCGGTTTCAAGGATGCCAAACACCCGCCCGTCCAGGCCATGCAGGTCGACATCGCCCAGGACATTGTCGACGAGCTCCTGGAAAGCGCCTCGACCGGAAAGCTGCCCCAGATCATCTTTGGACGCACTCCTGTACGTTGTGCACATACACACCCGCCCAAGCCCTCTCCCACGCACCGTGCTTGTTTGCTGTGCCTGTCGCCGTCGCCGTCGTCGCTCGGCCCGGGAGGACTGGGGGCAACAACAACGCATGACATGAGCTAACCACAACAAACAGCAACTCAAGTATGGCGACAAGACGCACATGCTGCAGAGCAGCACCGAACTCCACCGATACGAACTCTACTCGTCCAGCGGGACGGACAGCCATGCCGACCACTTCGAATTCGCCGGCTTGATCCACCACAGTCTCACGGTACACCAGGCGGAACATGTGACGGCAGGCGTAGACTCGGCCCTGGAGCAGCTGAGGAGCAACATGGCAGCCATCTCAGAGTTCAAGGAAGCCAACAAGTACGCCTCCCCAGTAACCCTGCGGTTGTCTGCCCATGCCCACGCCCCCCTCCCCTTGGTCTTGTGCTGAGAGCGCGCGCGCGCGCGAGAGAGAGAGAGCGAGAGAGCGAGAGAGAGAGACTCGAACACCCTTGTCGCACGACGCAGCCATCGTACGCTGGCGATGATTTTGTGCACACGACTAACAATGCTTGCTGCAGGACAATCGTCGCCGATGCTGCCCCAGGACGCTCACAGGCCCACCGCCGTTTCCCTTCGACGGGCTTTAAGCCCTCACACCTCGCGCCCGCCAAGATTGGCTCGCCCCTGCTGAGCGCGCCCTCGTCGCCCCTGCACAAGCGCCCGCCCACGTCGCAGCCCACAAACAGCCACGATGTCGTTGTCAACGCCCTCCGCGTTCCCGTCATGCACCTGCTTGCACGCGAGCCCGCCACCGAGGCCTCGCTCGCCGCAACCTGCCGCACCTCGCTGGCCAACATTAGAGATGTCCTGCCCAAGATTGCAAAGCGCTCCACGACCGACACGGACAAGTGGCAGCTGACGGACAAGTCGTTTCGTGAAGTCAACCCCTACAAGTTCCCCTATCAGAGCGCCGAGGATCGCCAGCAAGCCATCGACGGCGCCATCAAGTCGTTTGACCGCCAGCGACTGTCCAAGGACGACAAGCTCTGGCAGATTCTGCTGCCCCAGGACCAGCGCGGCCAGGGCATATGTTTGTCGCGCTCGACAGTCAAGGCGCCCGAGGCCAAGCCAAAAGCAAGCACTCCGATACACAAGATCTCGGACCTCACCAAGAAGAAGCCCGTGGCCAAGAAGACGGCCGATAAGCCCCCTGCGGAGAAGAAGGCCAGGGCCACCAAGGATGGCGAGACCAAGCAGAAAGCAGCCGCAAAGGAAATGGAGATTAAGCCCAAGTCGTCCATCAAGGAAAAGTACCTGGCCCGCCAGAAGCTGGCGGTGAAGGAGGTGAAGGAGGAACCCACAAAAGCTTCGACCCCAGCCACGTCCACACCCCCGACCTCGACTCCTGGTACAGCCCCACCCTCTGCCGAAGCCTCCAAAGCCCGCACCAAGAAACCAAGTGCCCCCGAAGGCAACGCCCCGGCACGCACCAACAAGCCCAAGATGTCTGGCCGGGATGCGCAGAGAGAGCGTCCTGTGCAGAGGCCGTTCAAGCCCACAATGCCGGTCAACACCAAGCCCAAAAACCCCTCGCCCCTTTCGGCCTCGCCGCCCGTCAACGCCAGCGACTTTGAAGAGTCTCATCCCGTGCACAAGGCCCTTGCGGCAGCTGTGTCGCCTGCCAAATCCTCTGCCAACTCTGACCGTTCGCTCAAGCGCAAGGCCAACGACGTGGATGCCGACACTCCGGCGCGCAACCCCATGGCGAAGAAGGCGCAAGTCGAGCGCCCAACGCCCAACCAGACGCCTTCGTCGACCAGCTCAATCAAACGCAAATGTGACGACTCGTCGTCGTCGACTACGCCGTCGACGGGGCCCAAGGTGCGCAAGGTGGCCAACATCGACACGGGCCTGGCGTCGCGCTATCACCACAACAACCCCCGTGCGTCGCCGGGCGCGTCATCGTCGTCGACGACTTCACCGTCGATGCCGAGCCTGAGCTTCCGGCAGACGGTGGAGCTGTCGCAAAAGTTCCAAAAATACTACAAAAAGTACGAAGAGCTGTACTGGGAGCTGACGGAAGCCGAGAAGCCCCCAACCGAGGCTCAGCGAAACGACTTGCTGAAGATGCATAAGAAACTGGAAGAAATGAAAAGGGAGATCAAAGCGGGCGCGGGCATGCACCACCGATGAAGGAGCAGTGCGCCTTGCCGGTTATGAGACCCGCCCCAACTCCATCGGCGCTTGATTTATTACAGCACTGCTTGCATTATATATACCCACGGCCTACCAGTCTGACGAGGATGGCGGCGATTTGCATACCCCGAAAAGGAGTTTGGAAACGGATTTCTGATTTGACCTGGCGTTTGTACCGCACAGACGCCGAATGGAGCATTTTGGGAGACGGTGTTTATGTCTTGTCTTGTCCTTTTTTTTGGTCATGTTTTCTTTGGCCGCTCGAGTGCGGTTCGCCGACAGTTATTGTCAATGTCCCATGAATGCGATGATCAGTTGATGCCGGCAGTTACACAAAAAAGGTTTTGTTTCCGAGGTGGCAGGCATTAGAAGAGCAATACAATGGAATTCTATGAACAGGGTATCTGGCGTGTAATTTTGGAGGGGGGTGTATAAGGGTTCAAGGCATATGCCCTGGGCCGGGTCGCGGCAGCAGGGTGCGCGGTCAGCCTAGCGCCACGATGCGAGATGAGGGACAAGGTCCCAAGACGGGCTTTTTTTTTTTTTTTTGCGCGATTCTCGACTGTCGCCGCTGTACTGCATCGAGGCCCAGCGGAATGCGTTGTGGCATGTACATGTAGTCAGAAGACAGCCACGGCCCATGACGACGTGCTGCTGATCGGCCTCATTGCCGATCGCGGTTTCCAGACCCGCCGCAGCGTAAGAATGCCAAGACATGGCCGGGAACCGAGCGTACGACAGCCGCTTGTGCTTGCGCCACTGCGATCAGCGTCATCCACTCAGCCCTACTTGCACGCTAACCCGACGCACGCCTTGGTCAAGACGCCATGCTGTGACTGCGGCCCTCTTCCTCCACCACCACGACAACAACAGCAGCAACAACACACCACATGCGCTTGATACGACACCTGCTCTCCAGGCTTACCCGCTCGGCTCCCACCCGCCACTACGCGCACGTCCACGACATCCAAATCAAGTGGGACGGCATATCCATCGGAAATCACGGCAACCAGGATCCTGCCACCATGTCCTTGAACGGTACGTGCAACCGCGCCCCCATTGATTGGCAATCCCCCCCCCCACGGGTGGCTTAGGACCAGGACCACAGCCTCACGCCGTAACGCTGTCGTTTGCGGTTCTAGTTGTCCCCGACTTCAGTTGTTACCGGCCTCTTTGTTCATTTGCATGAAACGTTTGTTTTGCCTCAAACCGCGTGATCGCCAGGCACGCGCGTTTCAGAAGCGCAACATGGGAAGCGTTTATGCAGCCTTTTCAACATCATCACACGCCGCATCGAGGGGGGGGGCGTTTCCTCTGGAACAACACTGGCAAATAACGGGCTATTTGCTTGGGTTTGGGGGGGGCTTCAGTCTTTTATGCTAACACATGCACCTTTTTCCTCGTCGCAGTCTTCAAGCAGCCTCTGGCTCTCCACTCGACACAACCGCTCACGGGCTTCACCCGCACCGGCTACTGCGAGGTCCCGCCGTCCGATGCAGGCAACCACGCCGTTGCCGCCATCGTTTCCAACGACTTCCTCGACTTTTCAGCTGCCCGCGGCAACGACCTGCGCCAAGTGGGTCTGACGGATGGCTGCAAGTGGTGTTTGTGCCTGAGTCGGTGGAAAGAGGCGTTTGACGCACGGACTGGGCCCCATGACAAGAAAGTGCCCAAGGTGGTGCTCAAGGCCACAAACGAGAAAGCTCTAAGGGGCGTGAGTCTGAATGACTTGAAGCAATTCGCCGTCGACAAGGAGTAGCTGATGGTGGTGGTGGTGTCATGGCTATGCACGAGGGAGGACGAGGTGTGAGAACTAGCAAACTAGGAGACAGACTAACCTTTTTGTAAAACATACCATTTCGTATTTTTATCCTAGAAGCAATTCAGAAAGCGCCGGAAAAAAAATAACAAGATGGAACTACTTGGTGTTTACCTCGGGATCGAAAAAAAAAGAAGAAGAAGAAGAAGAAGAGAAAAAAAGACATTGGATTCTATTCTATCCCAACCACCAATAATAACCATTAACAAGAATTTCCTCACACTTTGCCTTATTACCTATTCCCATATTATGCCTCCGCCTTGTATACCTTTTCCCTTCCACATCCTCCTATTACACTTTGCATCTTCCTCGCTGCCTACCAACCATGTACCTACCTACCAGCCACCTAACAAACCTCACCGCCCCACCTGCCGACGCCCCCTTCCCCAATCCCTATGCCCAGCAAATCATCTATACCCATGAGCACGCCATCAAGCCCACACCCCTTGCCCTGATCCTAGCAGAACTTTGCTCGCTCCTCCAGCTCCAGCGCCTGCATGTCGCGCTCCACCAAGCCCACCATGTCCTCGGGCATATCATCATCCTCGGCATCAGCCTGCTTGAGCCACAGGCGCGTGAGATTCCACCACGCCGTGTCGTGCAGCGAGGTCGCGTTCCAGAGTAACTGGTTTTCAGCCGCGAGCAGCGGGAGCAGTGCTGTGGTGGTGGTGGTGGTGGTGGTAGTGTTTGCAGTCTGAGGCTCAGCCTGAGGCTGAGATTGATGCCGCACTGTAGCGCCAGCCAGTGCGGCCATACTACCCGTACTAGCCCCAACCTCACTGCTACTGCTACTACTGCTGGTACTGCGCTTGGCGTCGCCCAGAGCAAGCAGAATCATGTGATCCATTTCCTTTGCGCGCTCGCGGTACTCGCGCGCCAGATTGCGGCATTTGCGCTTCGAGTGCTTGTCGATGTAGCATTGCGCCGAGAGGTCGAATTTGAATTGCCGTTGGATGAGTTTGATGATTTTCTGGGTGGGGGAAAAAAGGGTGGATATGTTAGTATTGGGATTAGTAATTTGGGGATTTGAGGTGGGATGAAGATACCTTGTTCAGTCTTCCCTGAGCGTGGAAATTGCGCAGCGAGAATTCGCGTCGGGCACAGGATACGAATACTGTGGTTTTTGGGTTTTTTTTATTAGCATACCTCATTCCTTCTTCTTTTTTTTTTCTCTTCATACCTCCCCAATCCCCATCCCCATCCCAAATCCAGATCCAACACCAATCCCCTCACAACACAAAAAACAGCAAATAAACCACAACGGGGGAAAACCTACACTCCTCGCCATACTTCCAATCCACCGCCGGTCGCATAAACGGCGCGCATCCCAGCGTCTCCCAGATGAAATCGCGCGTGCCCCCGGGGCCCTCGCGCTTCTCCCACATTTTCCAGAACTTCTTGAGCGGCTTGTAGAAGGAGAGGCACGTCAGTGCTTTTTCCTGCGTGCTGCCGCGGAGCGGGCTAGATTGTGTTAGTGGGATGAAGAAACTTTTGTAAGAGGATGTATGTAGATGCTGTGCTGGGAAAGAAGATAAGGGGGCGGGGAAAGAGGAGGAAGCAAAGGGAAATGAAGAAGGAGATACATACACGCCCCGAACCTCACGCGTAGCCGACACACCGCTCAGCGCCGCAAACAGCGTGCTGAGCAACAGCAATCCGTGAAACCGCATTTTTGCCACCAAGTTCCTCGTTTTTTTTTCGTTCCGTGTATGTGCAAAGCTGAAGCTGAAATCCGAGTCTGTAACTGTATGCTGCAAAGTCGTTGAGTAAAAGGGAGAAAAGAAAGACAGAAGAGTGCTAAATATACTTCCCCTCCCCCCCCCCTCATTCTCAGTGCGTTTGTTGCACAGCCCACGACTGCGACCCATGGTTCGCACATGAGCATGGGGGGATAGCTGCAGATGTGCGAATTCAAATCGTGGTATCCTGGTTGGATATAGACTGGACTGCGTGGCGTCATGAGCCATGGGTATGGTGGGCTGGGTAAAGGGTATCCAACTGTTCGCTTTCTTATACATATATATATAGCTTTCTATACGTCCATGCACAGGGCAGTTGGTATTGGGGGTTCCCCACACATGCGGCACCAGGCGTGGGAATTGCAAATGGATTGTTGTTATCTGGCTGGGTATGTTTTTTTTTCTTGGTACATGCTAAGGTATGGTTGAGCAAGCAATGAAAAGCGTGAATATCAGCATAGCGAGAAACAATAGTAACATGATTAACGCCTTCGCTATGTCCTTATCAAACCATGGTGTGGAGCCACTGGATAGAATATCTAAACAACAACCGCGTAATCTTTCTGTAATGCTAATGGCAGTCTGCCTGACGTAATTTCGTCGTGTGTAAACCACTAACCAATAAGCAAACCCTTGACTCCACTCCCAATCCAGACCAAACCCCTGGCCGCCAGTAAGCCGGGTCCAGCATAAGCCGGTGGACTCATTCCCTTGAATGCAGCACCCGCCGTCATGATCCCTGCTCCGCCTGCCGCAGGAACGTTGGCCTTGCCTTTTTGTAGTATTGCAAATCGAAGTAGCACCTCCAGACATGTTATGCAGATACTCAGGACAATGAGCACAATGACAATCCAGGTAATCTTGGTCATCTTCTTGTCGTTGATCGAGTCTGACAAGATTTCGCCGAGATCCAGGAAGACTTGACAGCGCTCATTGAGGACTTGGATGCGTGGCTTGATCTCGAGATACTCGCGCACGGCCGTGTAGAGTGGGTGGAGAGTGGGCTCGGCATCCCAAAAGAAACTGGGTGTATCAAGCATATTGGAGGCTGTTACATGGTTAGTAAAGCTATACAAAACATGGATGCATATACATACAAAGATTCACCTCAACGCGGCTAGTAAACAGTTGTCCAATCATCTTGACAACGTCTGTCCTCCTCATGCCCAGCTTGCCCGTCAAGGCCAGACGTTTCGGTACGTATTGTGCAGCGAGCATGGTTCTGTTCATGCCCTCCTCGAACAAACTTAGTTTCGTGCTTTGTGCGATTGCATGGCTCATAGCCAGCTTAATCATGTGGTCTCCACTCTTCAAGGTGATCATATCGTTGTACACACGCGGTCGTGGGATTTCCGGGTTGTACTCGAAATGAAACTCTTCCGTCTCAAAGTCGGACTCCAACAAGGGGCGCGTTGCCAGCGACACACCAGTCGCGGTGGAAGAAAAAGTAAGGTCGGCAAGGATGTCCTTCTCCTGCCTCTCGGTAAAGTTCCAAAAGACCACCACGCCGTACGAGAAGACGAACATCTCGCCAAATGTCAGCGCATTGGGCGCAACCCTCGAGTTCTCAGCCGAATCTCGGCGGTCGTGTATGCCATCATAGGGCCGGTCCAACTCGTGTTCGTCGCGCACAAAGTAAGTCTCCTCATCCCCAAAGTACCCTTCATGGTGGTCGCGCTGCTCGTTGCGCTCGATTTCCTCGTCAAGGACTGTTTTTCCACCAGGGCTCTTCAGCGCCGGACTACTGCGGACTCGGTAGCCATCGCTTCCTGGCAGCAGGGGAAGGTGATACACCGTATACAGACAGTCATCGTACAGCTTTGTGCGCGCATGGTGTTGGTCCTTGACAAACTGTGCGGTGCCCTTCATCTTGTATGCCTGCGCGGTGCAATAGGCCGTGACGCGTGAGAGCTTGTCCGTCCTCCTGGCCTTGGGCAGCCGCTCCGCATAACTCTTGTCGTTGGGACCGCCCTTTGCCGTCCGCCTCGCGAGATCCTCGTCTGTAGGCGGGCCTTCGCACTCGTCGTCGTTGAATTCAATCTTCTCATCTTCGTCCCGGCGTTCCGTCTCGGGCAGGAGGACAAGCTTTTCGCTGAGCTTACTCGATCGCGTCGGCATATGCTGGGGTATCAGGCGACCAGACAGTCTGGGATCGAGCGGGTGTCGCCCGCTAGGGGTGCGCGTATGCATGACGGGTCGATTGCCAGGCGGGCCGCGTCGCTGCTGGCTGGGAATGTCGGAAGCGTACTGCAGAATGTTGTCGACCGAGATGAGTCGCGCGCTGGTGCCCTGCCTCTGCACGGCGCCTGGTCGTTGTGGTGGTCGGGGTGCTCTGGAGGCGCTGTCACGAGCATCCGTCATGAGCACCGTCGGCCCTCTCTTGCTCTTAGCTGTCGGTCCGCTCATTTTGCTGGTCGTTGCTATCCACTTCACTAGTGGCAGTAGTTCGCCGAGTGCTTGGTACGTCGCTGACGCCGGTGTCCCAACGTATGCGGAGGTCTAGAATGTCGACAAGAATAGGGACAAGGTTGTTGGCTGGGATCCCGATGGAGACGTGTGAATTGCGACTACTGCGGTGCGCGTTCTGCCGATACCGCGTGTATAGCTGGCATTCGAAGCTGTCAAGCCCGGCCCGGGCTCACGTCATTGCGCCTTGGCATGCATGCGCCCTAACTCCACATGCTAACGGCTCGCCAAATGCTAATCAGGGGTGCATACATCCTAGAGGAACATCACGTCATGTAGATTGAGACAGGATAGTGGCTGGTAGGATCCGTGTTGCAAAACTCATGGGGCTTGTTAATTGAATGTCTCAAACTAACTCCCAAACACCATGCTCTGTGCAGAGAAAGGCTGGTAATAACCAGAAGAGGCTCCAAGGAAGCCTCGAACCAAGAAAACAAAGGGAAGTTCCTGCTGTAGGTCGTGTATCGACGGAGCGAGGGGGGTATCTTATCCATCGCCCGCCTGAATTCCGTCTTCACGGTCTCCCCCCTCCAAACTGTTTCCAATTCTGCATCTATTCTGTGCAGATGAAAACGCCAAAGAATAAAAGCAAAGAAAAAAAACATTACACATTCGAAGGTAAAAACTGACGACTTGGTCATCGTACTTCATAAGCGCTTGCCTGGAACAAAGATGAAGAGACAGCAGAGAGCGATAGTAACGACCAAGAACATGACCAGAACAGTGATCGAGCGTCTCGTAAGCGTCTTCTTCACAAACGGCTCCCTGATCTTGTTGAAGTCAAAGAAAGTGTACTCGCTGAACCCGGCAATTGCAATGATGGGGTCGAGCATGTACTGGTGTGTGAAGATGAGGTAAATAGCAATGGTGAATGGAAGGATGATCTGCAAGCATTGTCAGCCGGCGAACATTGCAAATTGGAAGCATAGAAAAACAAAGAAAAAATCTCGTACCCAGCACCGTGTTGACCGCGACTTGTCCAAGAAGATGAGGATAAAGGAAGTCCACATGGCTGCGAAGAAGCTGATCAATCCCACAATAAGTCGCACCATCATGCTCTGCGGCACAAGATTGCCGAGTCCTTTGTTCTGCAGGAAACCGGGGTATGCGTCGCGCTCCATTGCTTGGAAGACATAGTCTTTGGCATGGTCAAAAAGTTCCGGGTCCGCACGCTGGTCTGGTCCCTCAATGGCTTCCTGAACATCGGCAAGGATGCTTTGGGGAATGATAATCTCTCTTTCGGATCCGGGGAGCAGATATGTATACAGAATCTTTTCGGCAGACGCACGCAGGTCCTCTCTCCGTGGCTGTGTGTTGTCGGCAGATGAGTTAAGGCCGGGCGAGGTCGAACCACCGGGTGTTGTCTCTGAGGCATATGGGCTGGGCCGTGTAAGGTCGCGACTCTGGTTGCTGCTCTGGCTGTTTTGCGGCGAATGGTTGCGACTTCCTCCTTCTGAGCGAATGAAAGCGGACAGGCGTTGGTCGGACATGTCCTTCTCGTTGGAGGGGCCTTCTCCGGCATTGTCCGGTGAAAAGGAAGAATGCCTGCTGCGCTTCTCCATGTCGGGCGTTTCCTCAATCATGCTCCGGTGCAATCTGCGCACATACAGGCGGCATAGCTGAAGGTGTTGCGAGACGTCGAGCCTGATGGCTTGTTAGCTTCTGACAGCCGTCTGGGCATGCAAGCGCCTCACCAGAAGTCGAGGTAGTCGACGGACCGCTGCTGGTCTCGCATGTAGATGTAAAAGGAGAAGAGGTCGAGGGGCGCGACCGTCTTGCGGCTCAGCACCTCAAACAGCGTCGGGAAGCGATTGCGGATGGGGCCGGAGTCCATGTTGACGTCGTCATGGGGGTGCGACATGACTGGTGATGGTCGTGAGGGGCGGTGGTAGCGAGAGGCGCGCGACAAAGTGTCGCTGAGGAGCGAAGAATGGGTGCTATCGATAGACGCAGGGTCTGGCGAAAGGGCGCGAAGCCCGCAATGGGGTGGCTTTGTTTTTTTCTGGCCGACTAGCACTGCGCTGCGCTGCGCTTTATGCACAAACGATCCGAGATGAGCGCTGACAGCTGACAGCTGACGGGGAGACGATGTGGCTGTGGCGATGGCGATGGCGATGGCGTTGAGCTTGGAGCAGGGCGATGGAAGCTGGACAGCGGCGGGGTCGTCGCCTTTGTCGGGAGCAGCAGCTGGTGGATTGCGCGTGTCAACACGTCGTCAAATCTCGCGTGAAGGACGGGAGATTAGGAGTGAGGTTGGGGCCACTAAGCCTTGGCGTAACGGTTGGTGGAGCGGGCGGCAGTGGCTTATACGAGTGCGAGTGCGCGCCGATTCGCGCACTGGGTTACGATGATGGGAATTCGCACCGCCTGAGGAGTCGAGTTGGGCCGAGCCGAGTCGCCTCCAGTGTGCTGCTGTGCTGTGCCTGAGTCGTTCAGCTCACGTCGTCCAGGCGGTGCTCGTGCCCATGATGTGCAATGCGCAGAGCAGCCTGAAACACGATGCCAATGCCAATGCGGCGGTCCATACGGGAGGCCCACAGCTGCAGCGGCCACCCTCGTCCACGTGACTGACCGCCCCTGCCGTTCGTGCGCGGACCTCGGTGGGCTCACCGATGCCAGTGACAATGACAATGACAACGCTTGTCAGGAGTCGGACGGGCACAGGCACTCCACCAGCTGGGGCCAGCAGCCACGATGCCGTGACGGCTGGGTGTTTCTTTTGTCGCCTGTTATTAATAGGCTGGCCAACGAGGACATGCTGCATGCGCCAGTTGAGGCATGCACTGCGCGGGAGCCTCCCGTTCTCGACACCTGCTGTCAGCCAAACCTCAGGCATCACCGTATTGAGGCCATCCTTGGAAGAAGTGCGCATAGCATACCGTACATGGCAATGGCTTGTTCGACGCCACTAGTGGCTGGTCGAGCTGAGCCAGGCAGCAGTTATTGCTTGTCTTCACACAGCCCGGCCGCCATCTATACAAGCTGGAGAGCCCTGTTCGTTACCATGATCTGCTTTTGCTTGAGCTCCAATCAGCCGTTTTCCCGAGCAATCTTGTCCCGGGCAAGCTTTGCTTCAAACAGCCAGAGACAAGGAGCAACCATGGCCACGACCGCCTCCACACTGCCCCAGGGCTTCCTTGAGGGCCCCGCACCCAACCTCACAAAGACCAAGATCGACTTTGCCAAAGGCGGTATACCAGAGTGCGAGAAATCCTGGGCCGTCGTGCTGGACGGCGTGCTGACCGAGGAAGAGTGCGAGACACTAGTCAGAGCAGCTGAAGCAACGACCGACGGCAAATGGGAGAGAGCCATGGTCAATGTCGGCGGCGGGCTTCAGGCCATGTATGAAGACACCAGGAAATGCGGGCGCATAATCTGGGACAACAAGGACATCATGGCCAAAATATGGGCGAGAGTCGAGTCGTCGGTGCCGGAGATCCATACTCTACAGAACTGGGCAGAAGTCACGGGAAATGGTCCTGTCAAGCGGGGTGAGACTTGGGTAGTGACCAGGCTGAACGAGCGGGGCCGATATCTCAAGTACACCGGCGGCGAGTACTTCAAGCGTGGGTTCTGGCTCGAGTGGTTCTTATAGCACACGCACTAACCAACGCAGCCCACTGTGACGGCGCATACGAGACACCTGATCGCACCGAGCGCTCATACTTCACGCTGCACCTATATCTCAGCGATGCTTTTGGCAAGGATGGCACGAAGCAGCTGGAAGGCGGCGCCACAACCTTCTTCAATGGAAGCATGACCCGGCGCATAGACGTCACACCAAAGATTGGCCGTGTCCTGCTTTTCCAGCATTGTCTTTTGATCCATAGCGGCGGCGACGTGGTAAGCGGGACAAAGTACACGCTACGAACAGACATTATGTATGCGTTGAAAGAAAATGTGGAAAAGCTGCAAAAGTAGACGACGCTACCAGCATGGCGCGGGCGTTGTTTGATACTAAAACCGTCGTTTCATTTTTTTTCGTTAGCAGTATCCTCGAACCTCGAACGCACAAAAGGAGCACACTTACGTGGGGAAAAGAAAAGTGAACGGCCTGCCTCGCCAGAGTAATCAGAATCGAATGATACCGTGCCCTCTTTCACCCCCAAAAGGGCTACTCGAGGCCAAGTACGCTGCGTATTGTACTACAGTGTCGCCCCTCTCCCAAAAGAAGGGAGAGAGACACACAATCTTCGCACCGACTCCCATAGGGACTCCAGTTCAGCGGCGCCCGAAGACACACGCTTTTCCGGGCCCTGAGCTTTCTGATGCCGAATGCAGACGTGAGTCACGCCAGGCTCTTACGAGCAGTACAGCCCCTCGCTCCGAAAAGCGACGAGCCTGAGTGGAAAAGTGAAGATTACTCCGAATTTCTCATTTGCAGCGTAGAGACAACTCTCTGCGCCTTGGGAAAGGGAAGAGAGCGTCTGGGTGTTTGCAAAGAAACGCAGCTTTGGCGAGGCGGGGCCGTTGAAGAGGTAAGAGGAGGGAATTTTGGCCGGGTTTTTGTAGCTGCCTTGCACTGCGCGCTAGGGTCGGCTAAACCCCCGCCGGCGACGCCAGTGCACGTGACGTGTCTCCGCTTCTGCGCTGGCGCGTCGTGATCGTGATGCGCTTTCACTGTGTCCAGCGTTTGTTTTGAAACCGAAATTACTGTTTTATCGCGTTTGCGAGCTCATCGGGATAACGAAACCCATAATGAGGCTCCCAGATATGCATGAAGAATTTTGATTATGAGCTACCGCTCGTATGTCTAGCCTTTCGCACCGCAGCGTACTAACTGCTATTACCAGTGTCTAGCCACTCCTCTTACTTACCATGCATTTGAAAACAGGCCAAAAAACCATCGAGACGAAACCAAGTCTGCTTCACCACACCGTCGACCCATTCTGCGATACAACCTGCGATCGAATTCCACTCTTGTCCTCCACCCACCTCCCATTCGTCCCATGGAAATCCGTGTTCAAATTCATCTTACTGCGTCGCTGTTGACCGGTCCCAACAGCCGGTAAGCCACTCATCGGCAGGTCTGGCGCAACAGCCACAAGACTTGGATCTGGCGGCGCACTCTCCTGCCATTCAACTTTTATCGGCTTGTCTTTCGAAAGCTTCACTCCGTCGTGCCACAGCTCAAAGGAAATATCCGCAGGTCCCATATTCACCTTGACGACATAGTTGATGCGGTGGTACTTTGGGCCTCTGTTCCACCAGTGGCGGTTCTTGAGCTTGAAGACGGAGAGCGGGACAGAGGTGAAGTCGGACTCGATTTTGCAGATGGAGCGGCAGTCTATGGGGGCTCAGCATATTACCAGGCGGTTCATGGGCGTGCAGACTTGCCGTTATTCTTTACCAGCGGAAGCCGAGACTTTTCGACGTCACTGCTAATGACTTCCGTAGGGAATATGCGCGTTGGATTGGGGTTTTGCGGCGATGCTGGCGGACACTTGCGCTGGAAACATTTCACAATCGGTGCGTCGTTGGATACAGGCTCGCTCTACCTCGATCAGCTCATTGTGTGTGAGTATGAGCGAACTGCACTCGCCTGCTTAACAAACCAGTCGATGTAGTTCGTCACATACGTCTTCTTGTCGAAGGGATCCACTTCCGTTCTTAGACCAAAGTGCGAGGGATTGGCTGGGCTGTATAGCACCTTGCACGTCGTGCCGTACGAAGCGCGGCAACATCGCCAACCAAGCACCGAACGACCTGTTTTCAGCTTTTGGACGCGATCCGCCACGTTTCCCTTGCAGACTACCATTTGTGGATCGGGTGCTATGCGTATCTGCATGCTCTCCGCATTCGGGTGCAAATGATTTCCAAACGCGTATCGGCTCCGCAGACATTTTTCAATATACGCCGAGTGTCCAAGGCCGCCGGAGAGAACTAAATGAGCCTGCCAGCTGTTACGATGGATAACAAGACAGGTGTGGTGAACGCACAACTTGTTCGCCCGGAAACTTTTCCCGCACTCGCGTGAGCTGCTTGTCCATCATGTCGAAGAGCTTAACGACCTGCCGTCCATTAGCTACGGTACCACTCATTTTAAGACTTCTTGAAACTGTACTTGAGTATCGAAGAAGACCTTCAAGTCATCCCTGCGGCTCCGTCAGTACGCCCTCTTCCTGCTTTGGCTGTACTGCTGAAACCAACCGTCGGAAGTGCATATCTCCACCCTCAATGTCATGTTCTTGGTTGACATAGCTGCGATCAAGCTTCGGAATGCGCACTGCGAATGTCTCTGTATCGGCCAGCGACTCCTCGGACCCGTAGTCACATTTTGCGCTGGCGGAAATCAGCGGCGCTCTCCATAATCCCAGCATACACCCCTCCATACTTTTGGTATTCCTTTGAAATTCGCATCTCAAATGCGGCCTGATTGATATCTGCCAGCCCCATTGGTTCCAAATCGTCGCAAATCTGCAGTCTTCGTAGGACCTCATTCTCAAAGAGACTGTCGAGCTGAGCAGCCCCAATGGTTGCACCTGTGCCATGTCAGTGGCCTTGCGCAAGCCAGTTTGGTTTCGGTACATGCCAAAAACCACATCAATCTGCTCGAGATTAAGAACGCCACCTGCGCTATCCTTGATGCGAAATACCGACAAGTCCTGTGAAGAATTAGATGTACATCCGCGAACGAGCATTGACATTTCCTACCGTCGTCCCGCCCCCGACGTCGCATACAAAAAGAATTTCGTTATTCTAGAGATATGGTTAGATGCTGTACAGGGCGGAAAATACGCACGAAAGCATTTACCTTGAAGATCCCAGGCATGCTTCGCGCTGTATGCACTGCCGCCGCCTCCGCCTCCGTCAAGCCAATAGTCGCAGTGTGCTTCGGACACGAGCCAAATCCAGCAGCTAAGATAATATTCCTGAACCTCTCCACGGTAGGTACAGGTTTCCACGTCGTTGGTACCGAGAAGATGAACTCAATAGTTGCATCTTCCCACCGACTTGCGAGCTCACCCCTTAATCGCGCTTCGATGGTGCGGTAGAGCAATTGGAAATAATCAGTGTACCTTCAGATGGCTGGTTAGCTGGTATGAAAAATAACAAACACTTTGCGGGTGAGCCGACAAACCACTTCTGCACATCCTTCATCGTAGGTAGCCTTGCCGGATCTTCAGCTTTCGATTGCATCTTTTCTAGAAGATGCTCGTCCAGCATGATCTTGAACCACTCCCTGATCTCATGTTCGGAATTGTTTCCTTCTTGCGCAGTCTCAGCGAGGAAGCCCCACGACGATGGCGTTTGCGAGTTTGGCGGGTAGATGAGCAGTGTCGGTACCTGTTGTGGTTCAGTCGGTCGTCTTGCACAGTGATGTTAGAATGTCAGACCTTGTTCTCATTTGCTTGCATTCTTCCAGGCCATTTCTGAATGTGCCGTACGTTTTCAGATCCGGTTGCGACATTGCAGTATGCGACACCAGTACCTCCAAGTTGCGTTAGTTTGGATTAAACACTGCGAATTTTGATAGAAACTCACAGGTCATTCCAAAGTCAATCCCAATCACGAGATCTGGGCGAGGCGCAGAGGCGTCCATATTGAAAGCGAATGTAATCGTGCCGAAGCACCGATTTCCAGGTTTCTGCAAATTGAGCTTCTCACCTAGGGAAATAACATGGAAGACTAAACAAGCTACAAAAATTATTAATGTGATCGGCAATGGTAACAATTGCAGGATTGAGGGAAAAAAAAAGAAGTGACAATTTCGAAATGTAGCTACCCGTGGGGCTGAAACTAGGGGCTGTATCCTCAGCCTTGGCCACAAAACGTACCGCAGTCGTGAAGGGACTAGACTGATAAGTAACGGGGCTGAATTGAATGCACTAATCCACAATCGATAGGATTTGGAAGATTTCCATTGGCGAATTCGATCAGGCTCAAGCCTTGTCATGCCATGATCACGGGTTAGGGATTGTTATTCGATAGTGCACATGCGGACGCCGCCACATGGCGCCTCATTTCGTCAAAGACTGCCGTTTCCGTAGAACAGCTACATAGTCAAAGGCTTAGACATGAATCAAAGTCCGGTGCCTCGGAAAGGCATAGCCTGCGTTGAAGCGTAGTCATTGGTGTGCGCGGGCAGAGCTGGAAGATCATTGCACTAGCATGTGGCATACTCTTTTCCGAAGTTGCTCTTTTCGCTTTCTACATCGTCGAGCCATACACAACGACAAAGCAATATGGCCTCGATACCAAACCCGATTAATGTACCTCAGACACCACCGCAACGCTCGTCGCTGAATCTGACAAGACTGCAGACTCCCCCTCCTGCACAAAAGCAGTGCACTACCACAACTTGGGTAAAAGACGAAACTACACCAAGAACCGTCACTATTCCCTGTCCAACAACTCCAGCACAAGCGTCAACAGTTCCAGCACAAACAACAGAAATTCCAGCACAGGCTTCATCCACGTTAAACACAAGCGCCGTTCCGAAACGAACAGCCAATGGACTGAATGGAGGTGCAGTCGCAGGGGTAGCCATCGGAATGTTTTTCGCTGGACTACTTATCGCAGGAGCCGTTTTCTTCCTTCTACTTCGTCGACAGAAAAGAAGGCAACACGGCAATGCCGCCAGTCACTCCAGAGCCCTCGTGCGAAGCAAAAGCGCAAAATCATCACCACATAAAGGGCCAGCGGTTCTGACAAGCGCCATTTTCACCAACATTGACGATATGATACCTCAGCCTGTATCTGACGATACAATAACTGATATGGCCTTGAAGATTCGCGACAACATCAAGAATCACGCTCGGAGCTACTACCATGCGTTGGCAGTTCCTACTGCCCGTATTAACGAAGATGGCTTAAGCGAGCTGTCAGTGGCAACGGGCGTGAGCACTGCTGTACTTGCGGATAGACTGTCGGATCCCTCAACGCGACCTGATACGCTTCGTCTTGTTATTGCATGGGTCTTGTTGTCGCGATGTACAGGAGGGCGCAAGACCAGCTTGCTCCCTGAAAAACTAGCAATGCTTGAAGCATCGATACCAGGAAAGGATGGCACCAAACCCAGTAAGTACCTTCATACCTCTGTGTCTAGGAAGATACTGACTTGGAGTTCAGCCCAGTCAGCCATGCATAGCAAGTGGAAGGCCATGACGGGAGCTCTGTTGAAGGAGCACATGGGCCAAGGAGATCAAGTCCCTGGACTCAAAGACGCGTTTGATAGCGCCTCCGCAGAGCTGGATTCCATTGTTGAACCCTTTCTCAAAGGCGACTCGGATGCCCAACGTTGCAAGAACCTGCATATGATTCTTACACGATCAGCGCAATTTGCCTTCTTGTTGTTTTCGCAGCCCGGCGTGTTCAACTTTGATTTTGGGGTTTCGGGCGGGACTTTGGTGGCGTTCCCCGCTCTTGTGCAATCCATCGGGGACGAAGGGCAGTCGCTAACGCCCGTTCGCGTATTGTTGGGCAAGGAGCTGGCGGCATGATGCTGCGGACAATGGGGGCCAAACGACTTGGATCGCGCCCCTCTGCCTCTACGACGTGTAATAAAGTTTCTTTCAAGCGATCAAGGCTTGTGAAGGCTTGTTTGAAGCGTTGCTGTTGGTGAAAAGTGATGAGGCTGAAGAGCTGAGGTTGATGTCCACCTCCACGCTTTACCTTTAAGGGTTAGCGCGAGTACCACAGACGAGAAGGGAATGCCGTCTCCCATGCCCTCCCATGCTCAAGCGGTAATCAAACGGTGATGGAAATAAATAATTCATTCATGATTGGCGTGATGCCAGAGTCGTATTAACAACGGGCTCGAAATCGGGTGGGTGCATGTGACCACATGCAGCTCAATACGCCTAACAACCAGAGATGTCAACAATCAAGCTGAGTCAAGCTCATCAATCAAGCTGGATTGACTCAACGGTCAAGCTGAGTCAAGCCAAGCTCATCAAGCTGTATCAAGCTGTATCAAGCTCGTCAAGCTCATCAAGCTGAGCTTGATAGAGCTTGATGAGCTTGATACGCCCGTGCGTAAAAAAAAAAGAATAACTATGAACTCCTTTACGTAGGCTACTAATCTATAGTAACGTTAACTCTTACCTCTATCTCTAATACTATACGTGTCAATTTATTATATATATCTTCTTATCTTACCAATTTCTTGATTGCAAGCATGCCACCAAAAAGACGCGTCCAAGCTATTGTTGCTACCCCACCGAAGCGGTCTCGGGGCGTGCCCCGCGGTACTCTAAGCCAGCCTATATCTATCGAAAGCCCGCCATCATCCTCTCGCTTATCACCTCGTCAAGCTCTAGTTGAAGCGTCCCAGGTATCGAGCTTCGAAGCGCGGCTGCGCGAAACGCAGGCTCGAGAA
>NW_007359914.1:868623-916012 GCF_000359705.1 Exserohilum turcica Et28A | reverse complement strand
CTAATATTATCTACTTAACTAGCTTTGAAAAAGACGCTATGACCATCAAGCTCATCAAGCTCATCAATCAAGCTGGCTTGATACACCAAGCCAAGCTGAGTCAAGCCAAGCCAAGCTGACAGTTTTGCTTTTGCCTATCAAGCTGAGGCAAGCCAAGCTGGAGCTTGGCTTGGCTTGATTGTTGACATCTCTGCTAACAACGCCACACAGCAAGTATGGGCTAATGAATGAGGCCAACTCAGCCGTGCGGCTGTTTCCTACCCACTGAGGGAATTTCGGGGTCTTGGGGCTACCCCCTTGAAAGCCTGGTTCGTTGACTCCTCACTCACTCAGCGTCATCAGCCTGAGCAGTTGCAATCTCACCGGCTTATGCTGGTACAGGAGTGCTCACTATGCGCAAAGTATATGGTGAGTATGCAGAGAGAATTATACTTCACACTCCCACTCGGCTGACCTTCGCCGCAGGTATGCCTGTGCGATCAGATAGCATCAGCCGCGCATTCAGATTCGCCGACGTTGCGATACACAGTGCAGATGCTGGCAGTGAGAGCGAAGTCTTTCTTCGCACAATACAAATCGTTCGCAATGACCTTGAAATGGTTGAGCGGCTACTGGGTATCAACTCGGTGCAGGCAACACTCGCCTATTTGCCTGAGAGACATCCTTGGATCAGAACTGCCGTTGACAGCACAACCTCTGCTCTGGATGAGATTGGTACCTGGGTGGAACACATGTCAAACCAGCGACATACTAAAGCGCTGCATCACTCACACCAGCTCCGATACATTCTTGCAGACAGTGAACGAATAGCAAACCGTAAAACAGAACTGACGGCTTGCCATCGACAGCTGTCCAACGTGTTGAGTTTTCTTAATCGCCTCGACGACCTGTCGACACAAAGAGAGCCGCCAGCATACCGAAACAGTATCGGATATGATGACCATAAGATGGTTCCTCAAAAGGACATCAAGTGGGCTGGTATGAGCCCCAGCCGCAACATTGGACAGTCACCTTCCGTCACTCGATGCTAACATTGGAAGAAAGCAGCAAGTACCGAAGCAATCACTTACAACATCGCTAAAACACAAGAAATACCCTCCAAAGCCCTGGAAATCGGCTGCACAAGCCCATTGAATTCATACCAACACAAAGACTCCAGCATCCAGCCGTCCCGTCAATCCACAAGCATTCTACCATACCCCTTAGTACCCATGATGCCCAGCAGTCCGCCCCCAAGCTACTCCAATCTTCACACACAACGCTCCCACCAAGACCTCAGGAAATACACCGACTACAAGGCCGATATCAAACGAAGTCTCAGCGACCCGAAAACCATAGCCCCACGCACCATACCCAGCAAACCCGCATTGCCCTACTCCTCTCGCCACACCACAATCGCAGAGCTAGAGGGCGACGCGGTATACGCGATGAGCGGGACCAACGCCGCGGGCCCCGTGAATCCCTTTGCACTGCATTCCACATCACCACCCGCCAAACCCGCTGCATCTCGGCGCGCAGATGAAAAAAGAATTCCAGAACTCGCAGGAGACATGAACATACCTGCAGAACTAGCAGCCGACACTACCAACATGCCGAGCTCAAACCACACCTTGAATCTGGCTTTCACACGAAGAGACATAAAACAGCGTGCATCGTGCAGTGACATTTCAACGCACTACGCGGCACTCCCACGACGCACAACGCGAGCACGTCACAGCACTCTTATTTCGGAATTAGAAGACACGACTACTACGACCACGACGACCGCCAACACCAAAACTACTACTGCCACTGCAATGACACACATTTCGGAATTAGAAGATACCACAACCACCACCGCCCGCCACGAGCTCCCCTCACACCCTGCACACCGCAAACCACTCATCCCGCATATAATCCTGCACCCGGCATCGCCTGTCCCCACGCGTTCTACTCTTTCACATGCATTAGTATCGACATCACCACGTCCAAGTCCAAGACAAGGTTCACGACTGGGTCCGAGACGGGATTCCAGCTCATCGCCGCATGGAACCAATACCAATACCAATAGTAATGCCAATACTGCAGCGCTACCGAATAAAGCAAGCAAAGCGAGTGATACACCAGACCCTCCGCCCAGCAAGGGAAGCAAGACGAGTGATACAGCACAGCCACAGCCACAGTCACAGCACCAGCAGCAAAGCACCGCATCAGCATCAGGCCGTGTACGACGCCAAAAGTACATGTTAGATCTACTCGCGAGTATCGAGGCGTAAGCTTTCTTCCATGGATATCATGCGCGTCAATGAGAAAAAGGCGGAAGAAAGGAAACAAGTGCGAAAAAGGAGGGGGACAGATACCACCATGTACAATATCTACTTACCATGCATATGAAATCAAATCAAGAAGCTATTTCTTATGCGACCAACTACGCGGATTCCGAGGCGATGAGCACTTACATGTAGATTTTTTTTTTTAGCTGGGACGTTTATCTACGTAGTATTCTTTGTTCAATGTTGTATTTTTATTAATTCTTTGCTTTTATAAGTTTACTGACTTACTTACTCTCAGCATCACACACACACACACACACACACAAAATTATGTATAATTCTACTCCACGCCCACCCCAGTCCGCCTTCCTCTCCTCTCCCAAAACCCTAGTAAGAAAGAAAAAAAAAAGACAAAAAAAAATTCAAGAAAGCGAAAACTAAAAACATCACCCACCCACAGATAGCACTTGGAAACCACAACAAGACCGAAGGATAATTTTTTTTGTCTCCATAATTTCTTATTATATTTCGTGTCGCATACATGAGACAGAGAGAGAGAGAGAAAGAGAGAGACGCCGCATAAAGCCTTCCCTACTTCCCCCCCCACTCTTACTTTGACGTGTACGTACTTTGTAAAAACACTCCGAAAAGAAAACCCCCCCCCTTAGAGAAAGAAGTGCGCTGCTCGTAATGCAGCCGCTCTCTCTCCCCCTTTCCCCTCCCACATCAGCACTACTCCCCCAGTCTCTAACACTTGCATTTGTCCCATCATCGCGCGTACACACTTCAACTTTCGTATCTGTCTGTCTCTCTCGCACTCATCCATCACACTGACCAACCCCTTCCTCCACCGAATCCGAGCCAAAAAAAGCCACATAAACAGAGAGTCAGAGAGAAAAAAGGCCCCATCGCGCAATTTGGCGGGCTAAAAAAGAAAACGTGGGGAGATAGAGAGGTCAGAAAAAGAAAAAAGGAAGCAACGATCTAACGATGAAACATATCCCGCATCAAACAGAATAAAAGAGACTAAACAGTCCCCCCAGCCAAAAAAAAAGAGATAAAGTGAAATCATTTTTTTCTTCTGCAAAAAAAGAACACGTAATAGAGAAAGAAAATAAAAAAAATTCCCCGTCTTTCTTTCTTTGTCTCTGGTGCGTCTGTATATGATAGACCATGAATGCAGAAAAGCCAAAAAAATAAAGCATGTTCAAAAAGAAAAAAAAGTCAAAGACCCCAGGAATATAAAACGCCATTGCATTTTTTTTGCAATTGGATATGATGTGTGTGTGTGTGCGTGTGAAGGACCCCCATGTCAGAATAGAGTAAAATTAACGCCGGTTATGTACCCTCAAAGGCTTAAGGGTATTGTATGCAAAAGAACAAAAAAAGGTTCCAATCTCGTAGGGGGGAAAGAGAGCGCGCAGTCGATAAGCAGATTTTTGGTGCCGCTCACGAGTTGCAGCTTGAGGGGGTAAATAGTCGTTGTTGTACAGAGGTTGGGGTTTTGCGAGTAAAAAGGGGGCTTGTAATCGGACGTGTGTGTGTGAGCGAAACCCATCAGTTGCCGGACAGGACGTGTTGGAAAGGGACGTGGGCCTAGTTAAAGGAACGACCGCTTGCAGATACGACCTGCCGTACGAGACCAGCCGTGATGGGGTTGGTAGAGGTTAGGTCAAACCTTTGACAAAGAGAGCCCGGCAGACACAAAAGTAACCTTGCTCAGCTTCAGCAAAGAGTTTGCCCAAATCATCCACAGAAGAGAATGTATTTTCATATAGAACAGAGAAGAGATGAGACACCTTACATCAACAAGCCGCCTATTGCTTTGGAGATCTAGTTCAAAGTCAGTGTATGCTACAGCAAAGGAGGTTGTCTACAACTATGACCGGGGGAGCTTACGTGGGAGAGTATGCCGGGCCCGGAGAAGTCGGGCTGTATCTTGGAGAGGTTGGGGAGAATGCTCCCGCTGGGCTAGTGGGCGAGTATCGAGGGGATGTGGGGCTGTACTGGGGTGACGTAGGAGAGGTAGGTGAGCGGCGGTCGCTTCCCGCCTGGTATTGCGGACTCGTGGGGCTGTACTGTGGCGATGTAGGGCTGTATTGTGGCGAAGTCGGGCTGTACGCGGGTGACGTAGCACCACCCATGAACGTGGGAGACGTCGGACTGTAATTGGGTGATGTTGGTGAGTACTGAGGTGACGTGGGCGAGTAACCAGCTGGAGACGTGGGCGAGTACGACGGCGATGTAGGAGAACCATATCGTGGAGACGTCGGGGAGTAGTGGGGCGATGTAGGAGATGCCATGTATCCTGGGGATGTAGCAGCAAAGCGAGGGCTGGCAATTCCGGGAGACGTGGGCGAGTAGCCAGGCGAGGTGGGAGAGAAGCCTGGTGACACCGGGCTGGTGAAACCTGGAGACATGCCACTGAAGCCTGAGCCTCCTGGGCTTCTGCCTCCGTCGAATGGGCTGAAACCACCACTGCCGTAGCTACCTGCGTAGGCTGTGAAGGCGCCCTGATCATCGCCACCTCCAGCGGCCGCAATGGGCGAAAAGGAGACCTGATCAAAGGAGCCCATGCCAATAGTACCCTCGAACATGGGTGAGCCCAAATCGTACGGCGTCTCTCCACCACCGGGCATGTAGTTGCCGGCGCCAGCAGCACCGCCCATGACCTTGGAGTTGTCCTCAACCATGGTGAGAAGCATAGCGTTATCCATGACGACATCGAATTCTCCAGTACCCATAGGTGCAAGCTGACCAAGCATGATGTTTTCAGACACACCACGACAATCGTCGAGCTCACCGAAGCCAGCAGCTTCGAGTAGAATTTCAACAGTCTCTTCGAACGAACAACGCATCAGAGCACCAGTGTCGTTGCGGTTGATACCGTGACGTGTGATGGCCATGAGAAGACCGCGTTGGCACATGATGTCGACAAGCAATGCCATGTGACGGTGGTTGACGTACGAACCGTCAAAGGACAAAACCATGCCCAGTTCCTTGAGAAGACCAGCTCGAGCTGCCTCGATACCGAGCACACCAAGAATTTCAATGAACGAGTTGGAGTATGTCTTGGTGGCATCCACACCTTCAATGGCGAGGACTTCAGCCAGGGCAGTACCGGTAGTGTCGAGAACCCATTCCTTGCACAGATCGTTGCTCTTGGAGTGCAATAGGGCCCTGTCTTCCCTCTCGACAGTGACAATGTGCTCTCGAATGAAAGCACGCTCAACACCACGAACACCACGAAGGGTGACGTCGTCAAGAAGATGCTTCTCCAGCTTGCGCATCCATCGCTCGTCTCGCTCGTCCTCATCCTCGTCGTCCTTTTGCAGGTTTTGATCCCAGATGAAGCGGACACGCATAACCTGCTCGTCGGCGTTCTCGTCACTGAAGATGACTGCCAGGTTTGGCTTGAACTCTTCCTTGATCTTGCCAGCAACTTCTCCGATGGTGATGCTCTTGTCCAGCAGCTTCTTGCGGTCGAGGATGATACGAAGCAACCACTTGGACTGCGACTCGATGACCTCGTCTTCTTCAGGTAGGATAAAGTACGACTCAACCATGTCCTGATCTTCCTCGACAAGTGTGGATTGAATGTCTGGGTCGTAGTAGAGCTCGACAGCCTGGGTAAGCGAGCGCAGGGTTGTAAGTTCAATGGTGCTTCGCAATTGCTTGGCCTGCTGCTGACTGCCTTTGGCATCCGCCTGGCGGACAAGCATAGACGGGGTCTTGATGTTTGCGGCAATGTTCAAGATTTCCTTAAGACGCGGCACACCGAGCGTAACGTTCTTGGAGGACACACCAGCAAAATGGAAGGTGTTGAGCGTCATCTGTGTGGCGGGCTCACCAATGGACTGGGCTGCAAGGACACCAACCATCTCACCAGGAGCGACGGCGGCCTTGAGGAAGCGGTCCTCCAATTCTCCCAAGACGTAGCTCAGAGCCTCTTTGCTGAGGCGATGCTCCACGGCAAGCTTCTTGAAAGCAAGACGTGCGCGGAGATGAGCCTTGAAGAGGTATGTGGCACTGTCCTGAGCTTCCCTAGACAGTTCGTCGTCTCCACGAATGACAACTAGACGGTCAAGAGTCTCGTGGACCTGTTTGATGGTTTCCACGGGATGGAGGTTGCTAGCAGCCTTTTCTGGGTTGATGCCGAATCTCGCCTGGGCAGACCGAATCATGCGCGCAATGTTGAGCGGCAGCTGGAACGATTCAAGATCGTCTTCGCTGGCATTCGCACGGAGGTATTCACGGTCGCTCTTGATTGCCTCAAACTCTTCGTCAAGAGCACGCTGCACCTCAACGTCGCCCTGCAACAAGGGAGAGTTCTCAAGCTTCCAGACTGGAATCTCTGGTTGGTCAGTGGTCAGGACGTCCAGCTTGTAGCCTGCCTCAAAGTCGGGCTCAGAGGACATGATAATGTCCATGGACTGGTTCTCAATGTGGGCGCCGTCAAGACCATCTTCACCGTAGACGAACTCAACAATGTCACCCATCGAGTTGCGGACGGTTCCGTCGTACTTGACCATTACGTCTTCAAGCGCCTTGACCAAACGACGTTGGATGTAACCAGTCTCGGCTGTCTTGACTGCTGTGTCAATCAAACCCTCACGACCAGCCATGGCGTGGAAGAAGAACTCGGAGGGTGTAAGACCGCGCAGGTATGAGTTCTCGACGAAACCACGAGACTCGGGTGAGTAGTCGTCCTTTGAGAAATGTGGCAGCGACCTGTACTTGAAGCCGAAGGGAATACGCTGTCCCTCCACAGCCTGTTGTCCGACAAGGGCAACCATCTGAGAAATGTTGACAGTGGAACCCTTGGAACCGGAAACGACAGTCTGGACGACGTTGTTGAAATCCTTCAAACTGTTCTGGGCAGCAGTACCACCACCCTCTCGACCTTCGTTCAGGAATTTCTGCACCTTGGATTCGAAAGTACCACGGATTGTCATACCAGGCAGAGGCTCAAGCTGATCCTTTGTGGCAGTTGCAATGATTTCCTCGACCTTGACTTTAGACTTGGCAATCTCGGACGCAATTTTTTCGGAGGTTTTAGGATCCGGGATGGTGTCACCCACACCGAAACTGAAGCCATAGTGCAGAAGCCACCAGTTGCAAATTCGCTGACAGGCGTTGAAGAACTTGACAGCCGCGTCGGGGCCGAGCTCGTTGAAGATGATGTGAATAACACCACCAGCCGAAGCACCGACAATCTTCTTGGTGACTTGGCCGTAGAGGAGCTGGCCGCCCTTGATCATCAGACTCTTGTCCTTGATATCGTTGTCCTTGCTCGGTGTAGAATCGCCCTCCTTCTTCTCAATGTTGACTTCTCTGGGGAAAGCCATGCTGATGATCTGCTTACCAGTCCAGAGAGGTCGAGGCTTGAGAATGGCCGGCTCGGGGACAATGCCGTCCCAGTCAGGAACCCACATCATGATGGGCATGACTTGCTCGATGGGGATGAAGTTGTCACGACGACTCATCTTGTAGATACCAAGAAGTGTGTCTTGCACGATACCCATCAAAGGCTGATTCTTTTGGGGCGACACAATCTGCTTGGGCACCATGCACAGGTTCTGGATTTCAGCGCGGGTCTCATCGCTCTGAGGAACGTGCAGATTCATCTCGTCACCGTCGAAATCGGCGTTGTAGGGGGATGTGACGGACAAGTTGAGACGGAAGGTGGAGTAGGGCATGACCTTGACGCGGTGACCCATCATGGACTCCTTGTGAAGCGAGGGCTGACGGTTGAAGATGATGACATCGTCATCGTCAATGTGTCGCTCAACCTTCCATCCGTACTGCAACCGCAGATCGTCGAGGTTCTTGTTGTGCTTGAGGTCAAGACGGACACCGTCTGCTTTGATGACATAGTTGGCACCAGGATGCTGGTTGGGACCGTTGCGGACCAGGTTTGTCAGCTTGCTGATGTTGAATTTTGTGACAACTTCGGGGTAGGTGAGCGTCCGCGCAATGGAACGGGGCACACCGACTTGGTCCAAAGACAGGTTGGGGTCACCAGTGATGACTGTACGTGCAGAAAAGTCGACACGCTTGCCCATCAAGTTACCACGAAGACGACCCTCCTTGCCCTTTAATCGACCACGAATCGTCTTGAGCGGACGACCAGACTTTTGCATGGCTTGTGGAACACCGTTGGCATCATTGTCCATGTAGGTCGCAACATGGTACTGCACGAGAGCTTCAAACTCGGCCGTGACGTGCTGAGGCGAACCCTCTTGCTGGCACTCAGCTACGCGTCCGTTGGCGCGGATAATGTCTCCCAGTTTGTATGTCAAGTCATCCTCTCCACGCATGCCTTGACCTGTACCGTCGACGGAAATACTTGGCCTTACCGGTGGAGGTGGTACAGGGAGCACATCTAGAATCATCCATTCAGGACGGGCGTAGTCGGCGTTCAGACCAAGCAGAGCAAGCGTGTTGTCGGACATGAGCTTGAAAATCGTCTGCGCCTGCTTGGGCGTAATGACCTCTTTGCGGTCGCCTTGGCCATCGTCATCGTCCTTTTTGCTCTGCTTCCAGGTTCCCGTGAGCTTGAGACCCTCCTTGCGGATCGTGTCGGGCTGCCTGCTGCCACAGCCGCCGTGAGGAATCTTGGGAATCTTGTTTTCCTTGCCGCTTTCTTCAACATCCTGAACGCACACATTCTTGGTCCGCGACATGCGCCAGATCTTGTCGAAACGCTTCTTCGCGTCCTTGGTCTTGGCGGCCGCATGCCAATCGGGGTGGTTCTGGTGTTGCTGTTAGCAAAAATCGTCCAAGCGCCTGAAGTCTCTGTCTTCGCGTAGGAAGACTTACGAAGTCAGCCTTGATCATGCCACAAGTGTGGCATATGGTCTCGAGCAGCTTCTTGATCTTGACAACGAATCCGACGTGGAAGACGGGCGTGTGTAGCTCGATGTGGCCAAAGTGACCAGGGCAGACCTGAATGTCCTCCTTGCACGTCGCGCACGAGTACATGCGGTCAATCGTGCCGAGCTTGGGGTCGTTGAGACCCTGCTCGCGCGGTTTCTGCTTCTGCTCGTCCATGGTCTCCGGGTAGATGATGTGGACGACGCTCATGGCCTTAATCTCCTCGGGCGAGAGCAGGCCGAACTGGATCTCCTTGATCGTCCGGAGCGGACATTTTGACTGGACAGGTGCGCCGGGCGGCATGTTGGCGGTGTCGAGGAGGTGGTGAGGGTAAGAGGATCGCTACAGACCGCTGGATGGGTCGGCGCTCGCGGTGGCCACGGCGGGCGCTTCCTCCGCGTATTAACTAAGTCAAGGGGTCTGCCGTGGTAGCCGTGTCGTGTCGTATCACCGCCCGGATGTATTAGATGCGCGCTGCGCGCGAATAGCTGCCTGGTCGAAGAAGGGCGCCCGCGGAAAAGGGCTGCACGGGGGTCGCGGGCTCGCCGGGTCGCGCCTCGAGACGGGAGGCGTGCGCGCGTATTAAAAGCGCTCCGGAGAGCACTATGGGGGTCGGCGAGGTGGAAGACGCGCTCTGGGAATGCAGAACGGCCAGTTGTGATGGCGGGGGTGGGTGGTGGTGAGGGAGGCGTGCTGGTTGAGCGAGGCCATGGTCAAAGCCAGAAGGCGACAAAGGGTCTTGGCGCATCCGGCACTAGTGCCGAAGCGGAGCCCTCATACCCACTCGAGTTCTGGAGTGCAGCCAGGGCAGCCTTCCAGTCGCGACGCGCCTTTGACGCTGCGGCCATGAACACGAGCTTTCTGCGCTGGTGAAGATGCTGCGAAGTGAGCACGCTGCCCTGTACACCACGCCGTCTGCAGTGCGCCACCATGAATCTGTCGCTGGTTGATCCCTTTGTCCTCGCGCAGGACTGTCCCGATGTCATCACCGGCCGCCTACGTGAGTTCTGATACATTCACCAAACCGCAGCGCCGTCATACACATGCTCACGACGCACAGGCAGCGGCCACTCGACCTCTATACGCTTTAGCCATCGCGGCGACCTGCTTGCATCGGGACGGGTATGCGGGCACTCGACATGGGCAGATTTGCTTGGGCTGATGTGGGTGTAGCACGATGGCATTGTAGTCATCTTCGACATTGAGACCAACGGAGTCGCGCGCAAGCTGCGAGGCCACACGCGTCAAGTGCAGTCGCTCAGCTGGTCGACCAACGACCGCTACCTTCTCAGCGCGGGCCAGGACTGGAAGTGCGTGCTTTGGGACTTGAAGGATGGGTCGCGGGTGCGCACCGTCCGCTTCGAGGCGGCCATCTTCATTGCAGAGCTGCACCCGAAGAACCAGTACGTGCTTTGGGACTTGGTGATGTTTGCCATGTCTGACTGCGTCTAGTATGCTCTTTGTCGCTGCGCTCTTCGAAGACCAGCCCGTGATTGTGGACATGTCTGGGGAAATCCCTGTCAAGCACTCTCTATCGTCGGCGCCGCACCGAACCGACATTGAACGCGAGAACGCCACAGAAAAGCAAACAGCACAGGATGCGAAGCAGACGACGACAATGACGCTCTTCACACCGACGGGCGACCACATCATAGCAGGCACAAACAAAGGGTGGCTCAACATTATTGATGCCAAGACGCATGAAATGCGGTATTCATTCAGAGTTACCAACAACATTATTGTATACATTCGCTTGACGCCCTCGGGCCGAGATGTGGTGCTCAATTCGAGCGACCGCATTGTCCGAACACTGCATCTGCCCGACCTGAGCGATCCCAAGTTGGACTTTGACACTCTCCAGCTGGAAGTCGAGCACAAGTTCCAGGACTTGGTGCAAAGGCTCTCGTGGAATCACGTCTCTTTCAGCCCGACAGGCGAGTATGTTACCGCGTCAACGTGGATGAACCATCACATCTATGTGTGGGAACGTGGACAGGGCAGTTTGGTCAAGATTCTTGAAGGCACCAAAGAAGAGCTGTCCGTGGTCGAGGTTTGTTACTTGGACATTGTCTTTGCGTCAAGGATGCTAATTGTTGCAGTGGCATCCATTCAGGCCGTTTGTGGCCGCCGTCGGGGTAGACTCTGGGCGTGTGTGGTTGTGGTCCATTCTGCAGCCCCAGCGATGGTCGGCGCTCGCACCCGACTTTCTCGAAGTTGAAGAAAACGTCGAGTACATTGAACGCGAGGACGAATTTGACATCCAGCCGCTCGAGGAGCTACACAAGCGGCGCCTGAACCAAGAAGACGAGGAAGTGGATGTTCTTACCGTGGACCCTGTCAAGAGCGGGGGTAACGAATTCGGGCCGGCTACGGGAGATGCCGAGTTCAGCATGCCGATTCTCCTGGACATTGAGGCGAGCGATAGTGAAGATGAAGTGGTGGCAGTTGGTGCTGGTCAGTTCCGACGCCGCACTCCCGGGGCCGCTCGGGAGTGGATGAATGAAGACGAAGTGGCGGTCAGCGGTGATGAAGCACGCAGAGCTAACGGGAATGCAGTGCACAACGGGAATAAGAGACGACGGGCAGGTTGAGAAGAAGGGCGGCAGCTCGTACTGTGGCGGTGGTGCCAAAAGGAAGAAAGCAAGAGAGAAAGCGCGTGGACGCTTGCGGATAGGGGGCTCGGGGTTGAGGGTTGAGTGCTCAAGTACAGCAACCCCTTTTCATAGACCAAAGTATGCGGCTGTAATCAAGCGGACTACATGCAGTAGTGAGTAGGATGCGCGTCAATGGCGTAGCGTATATCCGGTTCGTTTTGGTGCTTTTGTGGTGTTGGTGTTGACTTTACCCACTGTCGCTGTGGATGCGTTGGGAAGAGTGCCTCGGACTGTACATGTGTTTGTTGTTGTTGTTTTTTTTGCGGTTGGATCGTGTTGAGAAGATGGTGTACCTACCTCATGGCCCATGCAAGTGCAAGGGCAAGGGCAAGCAGCATAGTGGGTGAGTGCGTACAAGTGGCCATGTGGCTGCAGCCATGCGCTCCATGATGTGCTTGGTGGTGAAGCGGAGAGGGCTGGCGAGCTGGGCAGCAGGGCGGCGGTGGCAATGACGCTGGCGGGTGATCAAGGCTGGCACTGGCGACATGGACATGGTTGGCAACAGGGAGCTCTGGACGGTGGGGGCGCTGGTGCGGGCGGTTGGATCATGAGTCCCGAGGGGTTTGTGGCATCCGGGCATGGCCGCAGCCAACGTCATCGTGGAGCGGCGATGCAGAGGCGTTGGTGCCATGGCACCAGGCCAGGATCGTGGACGCAGGGCGGGCGGGGCCTTGTGGTGGACGCTTGGAGCAGAAAAAAAGGCGGTTGTCAGAATGGGGTGGATGGGCCGAGGAGGCAGCGGCGCGGTGGGCAGGCTGACGCTGGCGGGCGACAAAGGGAGCTCGAGGGTGGCGGGCGAGGCAGAGAGGCAGAGAGGCGGCGGCGAGGCGGCGGCGGCCAAGCATCAACGGCATCAGCAGACGCACGATGCAGACGCAGACGCAGACGCATAGCAGCTGGCAGGCTGGGGCTGGGGCTGGGGCTGCAAATGCAAATGCAAAGGCGCCGTCGACTGTCTCGGATGGAGCAAAAGGTTGTGCTGGTGCCGCATATGCTCGAAGCTCGCCTCGCGTCGCCTCGCGCGCTCCCCTACCGCCCGCCGCTCAGGAACTGGAACTGGAACTGGAACGCGCAATTTAGCTCGCCATGCTACAGAGCAAGGCCACACGGGCCTCCCCCCCAAGACGCGACGCCCACCAGCCCGGCCGCACCGCAGACTCGGCAGGGCGCAGCAGACGCGGCACCAGCAACGGGCACGGCGGCGGGCAGCGCAGCCAGCACAGCAGGACCAAGTGCAGCCGCAGCAGTACTGCGAGTGGCAGTGGCAGCGGCAGCGGCAGTGGCAGTAGTAGTGGCAGTAGAGTAGTCGCAGCATAATACCATGGCCGTCGCATCGGGCCTAGCGCCGACTGGCCGCCGGTCGGGGCCAAAGGGGGCCGTGTCCTCACCTCTTGCTAGAGCGCCGACAGAGACAGAACGTTTTAGCGATTCCGCCCAATATGATCTGGCAAGCCGACCACCCCAGCTGGGCCGAAGCCCTTTCTCTGCCTGAGCGGCAACCCTCACCGCGCACACCCTCGCTCGCCCTCGCTCCCTCCATCTCTCCATCTCCCCATCTCCCCCCATCCTCGCTCCCATCATCATCTCGTGCTGCCCTCTCTTTGCATCCGCCATCGCCCGTCTGCTGCTCCACGACGCCCACACCACGACGCTCCTCTGCACCAGCACCGCACCGCACCGCACCGCTCGCTGACACGCCGAGCCGCCTCGCCCTGTGTGCGCCCTCACCGCTGCCCACCACGCCCACCACGCCCGCAGCACCCGCCCACCGGCCCGCCATCGCCATCCATCTCCAGCTCGCGTCCTCTTGCACGCGAACATGACCACGAAATCTGCAAAGACTCTCGTCGTCACGCTCAAGCTGCCCGCAGACTCTCTGGCCCGCTTCGTCCGCCAGCCCACGCCCGCCCCCAGCGACGACGCAAACCCCTCGCCCCCAACGCCCTCGCCGCCGCACATTGTCGAGCCCGAGCCCGCCGACACGCCCGCCGACTCTGCCTCCAACATGAACGACCCCGGCACCCCGTCGTCGCTCGCCCCTCCCTCTGCCAAGCGGAAGGGCCCCAAGCTAGGCACCAAGCGCACCGCCGCCCAGATGGAGGCGGGCTCCAACCCCGGCACCCCCAAGCAGCCAAAGGCCAAGCCCGGCCCCAAGAGGAAGAAGATGGGCGACATCATCAACGACCCCAACTCCAAGACGCCCTTTGCCGCCCCCGCAGCCATCAGCAAGGCCGGCCCAAAGGCCAATCTCGGCGCCATCAACGAGCGCCTGCGTGCCCTCGACCGCTCCGGCGCAAAGTGTCGCCGCTGGGAGAAGAAGACGTTCCAGGTCCGCAGCTTCACCGGCGTGCTCTGGCAAGTGCCCACCTACCAGCCCGGCCGGAAATCCGCCTTCCCCGATGATGTCAAGAGCGACACCACCGGCACCAGCGACTCCAAGCTCAAGGACGAGAGCAGCGCAATCAGCGACAAGAGCGGCCTCAATGGCGACAGCACCTCTGTCCAAACCCCCATGAACGGCATGGCCAGCTCGCCCGCTCCTATTGCTGCGTGAGCACCATTAATTTCTCTCTTCTTTTTTTTTTCCCTTTGTCTACCACATGATGCACACGCGGCCTATGTTGCCCCTTTTGCATGGAGACCAAATTCTTGCCGCATGTTTTTTTTATATTCACTTTGTATCTTCGACCATGTTGGGAGTTTACGGATGGCATTGACTGCCTGTCTAAAAGGCGTTTGGTTTCAAGGGCATATCCGACTTGCCCAGAGCAAGGCGAAGAAGCATGGCGCATGACCAGGGGTCCCGAATTACTATTATATTTGTACTGGATAGAGACGCAGACGCGAGGCAGTGGGGGATTGTGCCTTTGCCTTGCATCACGTACCGTGGGGAACCTCAATACTATCGATTATTGACATTATCTATTGTGCTGGACAAGCCCCTCCCCTGACTGGGAACAGTTGCGTGACTCGGTGACGTTGTTGTGCTGTATCCAGTGCCCCTGTATTTCCCACATGAACCTGATAAACCCTGTATGGCTGAAAAACTAAAAAGTGCCTGCTCACGACGGTTGCGACCAGGAGAAAAATTGGTGCGTGTACATGACTTGCAACATGGTGGTGAGCGTGACCGCGTTGATGGCGTTATCGTGCCGTTGACTGCGGGGATCGTCACCGATAGCTCGGCTGGGTCTAAACCTCCGGCCATGCACCACCACCATTGACCCTCGACTTGAACTGCCCCCTCGCGACCACGCCCTTTGCCTGTAGCAGCCCGTACTCGCGCATGGAGCCATGAATGCATTTGTGATTGGAGTTTCACACGAGCCCGCGTGTCGCTGATTTCTGCCTTTACCGTCGGGCGATTGCTCTTGCCAGCACAGAGTACCTGCTCATCCACTCGGCGCCCTCTCCTACGCGTCCTGGCTGGCTTCGCTCGCTCCCAAGCTGTGCAGCGCCCTCTCACACCTGCCCGACGCCTCCGCCCCGCGAATCCGCCGTGTAGTTTCCTTGCCATCGCTTCCATACGTCGCCGCGCACAGGTCCGTGGCTGCAACCAACGCCGCCCATCGCCATGATGAATGCTCGCAGGGAGAGCTGGGCTAGGGTCGCGGCTGGATCCGCAGGTAGCAGCAGCAGCTCCTTCCACCAACCCTCTCGATCCTCCGCCTTTTCGCATCTCGTCAACAACAGCCTGGCAGCAAACCCCAACCGTCTCTCTCGCTCCATCGACGCCGACGGCCACATGTCCACGAGCCTGGGAAGGACCGGCGGACCGCTCCCCTCCTATTCGAGCCAGTCTGGATACTGGAACGCCATGGGAGGCTCGGCCCAGGATGTTCCCCCCTTCTTCGTACCATCCTACCTGCGGGGATCCAAGCATGCAGAGAAGCTGGAAGAGGCGCACAGGGCGAAACTGGCAGCGCACCGCGAACTCAAGTCGACACACTCGTCCAACGCCGGGTCGCTATCGACGAGCTCGAGCAGCGTCAATCTCCACAAGATGGCGCCTTCACACCGCGGTCTCACGCACGAAATCATTGAGCGCGCGCCTGTGCTTGTAGACGAGCCGGTGGCACCCTGGCCAACACGATGGAACGAGGGCGACCGGTTCAGCCAGCTGGAACTCGAGGACAACGGGCGAATGGCAAAGTTCTCGGGCACACAAAAGACACACGACGAAGCGGCAGCGGTGCGCGCAGATTTCCCCATGCCCAGGCAATGCGGAGTTTATTATTACGAAATCACAGTCATTTCAAAGGGCAAGGACGGGTATGTAGATTGGAGGTCCGGCGAGACGCATACTAATGTACGGCGCAGTAGAATGATTGGAATCGGCTTCTCAGGTCCAAAGGTCGCATTGAGCCGCATACCGGGCTGGGAGCCCGACTCGTACGCTTACCACGGCGATGACGGGCAGGTCTTCAGCAATACCACTTCTGGAAAGTCGTACGGGCCAAAGTTTGGCACCCTGGACGTCATCGGCTGCGGTATCAACTTTCGGACAAACACGGCCTTCTTCACCAAGAACGGACACATGCTGGGTAATTTGTGCACCCCAAACGCCAAGGTCCGCCACTGACGGTTTCAGGAATTGCTTTTAGAGACCTGAAACCCAACATGCCCTACTACCCTACGGTTGGGATGAAGAAGCCTGGCGAGACGGTTCGCGTAAACTTTGGCCAGGAGCCTTTTGCTTTTGACATTGATAAGATGGTGCAAGATGAAAAGTCGGCCATACAAGCAGAGATTGCTCGAACAAAGCCAGAGTTTAGTGCGGCAGCAGACGAGGATGCGTTAATACACCAGCTAGTGGGGCAATACCTAGCTCACGATGGCTATGTCGAGACTGCACGAGCATTTTCAGACGAGATTCTGGACGAGGCGAAAGCGCTTGTCAACGACGAAAACGCAGACCTCCCTTACCGGGCAGCTGTAGAAGACCTGGATGCGCTGAACCGGCAAAGTAAGTTATTATTTTGGAGTTTTACGCACAATACTAAACTATTCAGAAATCCGCACAGCCATTCTTGAGGGCGACATTGACAAGGCGCTAAAGCACACATCTGCATACTACCCCTCTGTTCTCCGCGAGAATGAGAACATATACTTCAAACTACGCTGCCGGAAATTCATTGAAATGATACGACGGTGCGGCGAGCTCAATGCACAATGCCACTCAGCTTCTGCGCCTTCTAAACGCTCAACTGGAATGGCGCAAAACAACCGCAATTCAACAGCTACAGAAGAATACGACTTTGAAATGGAGCTGGACGAACAGTTGGGTGTGCACAATCCACCACCCAGTTGGGATAACAAGGACCAGGATGACGAGTTGGATGACGAGGATGAAGAGGATATGCAGGACAAAGAGGCTAGGAGTGCTCGAGCCACGGACGAAACGATTGCCTACGGCATGGAGCTGAAGGCCGAGTTTGCCAATGATCCAAGACGAGAAGTCAAGAAGGCACTCGAGGATACGTTTGCTCTCATTGCCTACCCTGATGCTCGAGAGAGTATGCTAGCGCCTTTACTAGAAGTTGCTGGTCGCGCGCCAGTAGCCGAAGAGCTCAACAGCGCGATACTAGGTATGTTGACATGACTGCATAGTTTGGAGCCTATCAAATACCAAGCATGTACTAATCGAATTCGCAGTCTCCCTAGGCAAATCCTCTTCAGCCGCTCTCGAACGCCTCGTCCAGCAAGCAGAAGCCCTCGTCACGGAACTAGCAGACGACGGTGGGCCTGGCGCCTTTGTCAATGTCCGGAGAGATTTCTTACAATAGTAACTAACTACTATCACATCCCCCCCCATCCTCCTTCCCACTCTCCTCTCCTCTTGTTTTCTTTTTCTACCCACTGCTTGCATGCAGAGTGTGAGAAACGGGGGAAAAAAACTTCACTTCGCATGGCATGAGGCATCGAAGCACAAGGGTTTTTTTAATAGCTACTACTACTACTGCTACTACTGCGGCTACTACTACTACGGCTAAGGCTACCAATCATCATGATGATTTCAAAGATAGTACTCGGAAATTCAAAGAAAGAAGAAGAAGAAGAAGAAGAAAAAAAGATATGAATGAATGAATGGCCCTAATGCAGTTGTGTATATGTGTGTGTGTGGATTGAAATGAGTGATGTTGATGTTGCCATATATACTCTTTAAGCACCTGTTTTCAACTCTAGTTTTGCTTTGTTTTTTTGTTTTTTTTTGCTTAAGTCGGGTGTTTAACTGAAGGAAGGAAGGAAGGAAGGAAGGAAGGAAGAAGGGGTAACGGGAGTTGTAGCGCGGGTTCGATCCATGGCGTAGGGAATCACGAAGGGGAATAACGAAGAGGAGAAGAGAGGGGAAGGGGAAGGGGACTGGAGTTGGAGTTGACATATCACGTCTCTATTAACGGATATAACCTAACATGGTACAGTATAACACGACTACTTACTCTTTTTATCTGGGATCATGGTCTTGTGTTAGTTCATATCGCGACTATAAATACATAAGTGGGAATTGTGAGAGGAGAGACAGTACATAGTAGAGGATGAGATGGCAGGATATAGAGTGAGATGGAGTGATTCGGATGGCATGATGTGTAGATGGCGGTGCAGAGATCTTTTTTTTTCTTCTTCTTCTTCTTCTTCTTCTTCTTCACCATTATCTTCTTCCTTTCTTTTTTTGTCTTGTATTTAATATACTATACTATACTATACTATAGTATACTACGTTACTATCAGTTTCTAAGTTTATAGATTTTACAGTAGGATACTGAATCGCTTGTTTTGTCATCTCGTTTCTAGTCTTCTGGTACGGACAGGGGAGCTCGCGGCGTGGACTGGATAAGGGGGTGTAAAGAAAACGAAAGGAAAGGAAAGGAAAGGAAAGGGGTAGAGTTAGAGGAATACAGAATACAGAATATAAAATAAGAATCTCTTGGCTCGATAGACGTGGACTGGTATATATATACATATATATATATATATATATATATACATATTGGGTTTGTCACTTTTTTACTGATTTAACGTATGAATCATAGGGCTAGAAGAATAAGAAGAGGAGGAGGAGGAGAAAGGGGAAGAAGACAAAAGAGTAAAACAAGAACGTACAAATCAATTCCTCTACACCGGCATTTTTATTTTTATTTTCGTGTTGATCCAAAAACACATTGTCTCGATCTAATCTCAAACCGACTTGTTCCTTTCCCTCCCTCACCGTCCCCACCGACACCCTTGCCACGACCACTTCCTCACAACGGCCACCACCACCTCTTCTTCTTCCTCTCCCCACTCCCTTCCATACCCGCTCCCTCACCCGCCTTACTCTTACTCTCCTCGCCCAAGCGATCAAAAAACACAACCATAACCGTCGTATCATCCACGGCATTCCGACTCAACGGCCCAGGCGCCGCCAAGATACCTAGAAACAAGGCGCGGCGCGTTCCGCCCATGGCGTTGCGCGCCAGACACACAGCTGCGTTTTCGTCTTCGATGGCGAAGAATTCCGGTGTAGCTTTCCAGTCTACGTCGAGGTTTTGGGCGGGGTCGCATGAGACGCCTGGTTCGAGGGCTGTTGTTGTTGTTGTTGTCGAGTCAGAATTTGGGTTTGAATTTGAGTGTGGAGGTGCACCCAACGAAGGGTTGGAAAATGAAGACGACGACACGGCGGAGAAATCAGGAGGATTCCTGCGTAACTCTGGATCCGAGGCTACGCTGCCTTTGCCGCGGGCGCGCGCTTCTAGGTACCGCTGGATGCAGTTGACGGCGTGGTCTGAGGAGATGCGGTCCCAGAGGCCGTCGGAAGCCATGATGAGGAAGTCGCTTTTAGCTTGCGCTGTAGAAGAAGGAGAGGAGTAATCGTCCGGGTCACAGCGGATAATCTGGGTTTCGGTGACTTCGGGCTCGGCCGTCATGTAAGGGGGAGTTTTTGAGCCAGGGCGGGGCGCAGAGCCCCAGAATTTGTGCTGGCAGGCTTTGATGAGGCTGTTGTCCCATTTCCAGCGGTGGTCGCCAAAGGCGCGGGTTACGGCTATGCCGAGGAGGCGCCCCGTATTGGGGTCGATGATGGAGGGCTCGTCTGGGTGGTCTTGTGCCAGGCGCGCTACTTCTGCTGCGTTGAAGCCCGTTTGGTCTTCGGACAGCGGGATCGCTTTGTAGGATGATGTCGAGGGGTCCCAGCGGCCGAGGACAGCGCGAGAATCTCCGGTACATGCGACGCGTAAGGTGGATGTGGATGCATCAAAGGCAGCTAGGAGGGCACACGAGCCGGAGAAAGCTGGCGTGAGTGCAGCAATAGCGGCTGCGCTCGCGGCCGGATACCAATTCGCGGCCGTCTTTGCGCGATCCATGATGGACCTGTCGGCCGCCAGAAAGGCATTCTTGATTGAATTCTCAATCTCGGGGCTGGAGGCGCTGCGCGGGAGGGCACAGAGCGCAGACGACACCATGGGAATCAGACACCACTGCAGATAGAAGGCGGTATGGCGTCCTGCATGGCCATCAAGCACCGTCCAGTAATTCCACATCTTCTCGCCCGGCCCGGGACTCGTGCCCAGCGCAAAGAAATCCTCACATGGCTCGTTGCTGCGGAAGCGACACCCGTGCGTAATAGGCATGTGCACGTTTTCCATACCTTCAACGCCCTTGCGTGCATCGTCCTCGGTCATCATCCATCCGAAGCACAGCTTTTCGAATTGCTCAGAAAAGAACTTGGCGATGTTGGGGTCCTTGAGCGGGGCACTGGGGTCTGGGATGTGATAGTCGAGGGTATGTTGCAGTTCAGTGCGGTTGCGGTAGAAATGCAGCGGTGTGGTCATGGCGCTGGAGTCGTCGCCCGAGGAAAACGCCGCGTACACATCGTCAGTCCAGGTGGGCTCGACTATATCGATGAGATAGTATGCTAGGCCGCCGACGAGGACGAGGGCGATGACCGTCTTTGTGGGGAAGCCAGAGTGTAGCAGGGTAGTGACAGGGCTTGGAGTTCGTAGGCCATTGTTCCCAGCATGCAGTAACGAATCTTTTCTTTTGAGATGCTGGAGTCGCTCATGGACTTGTCGGGTCTGGGGGAAAGCACGTGATGTTGTTGCACTGTGTTGAACGCGTCTGAAATGCTCTGTACGTGGTCGAAATATGCTACTTGTCGTTGCACGTGGGGATAACTTTGTAGACAATTGAGATGTCGTCGCAAAACTCGAGCGGGCTGTTCTTCCCCATTGCCTTGGTATCATTATGGCTGTGTTGTGGATCAGAAGTCTTTGGCAGACTCGGTGCTGAGGTCCCGCGCACGTGGAGTTCAAAATGGGTGGTCTGTGCGCATGCTGTCGATCGCCTTCTCACGTGAGGCGGGCGGGTAGCGCCCACCGAGCGGGAGGCTTGAGCGGTAATGCAGCGTCAGCAACAAATGCAGCCCTTGGTACTGACCTAGACCTGGTAAACGTTATGGCATGGAGTTTACCTTGTCGCCTCAAATTTTCAAGGTGGGGTTTACACATACGGATGCCTGCTGCGACACAACGTTGCAAGAAAGATAATGTAGTAATTTGTAGACTAAGTATGGCAGTTGGGTATCGTGGCTCGATTGCAACTCCTGATAAAAACATGGCCCTCAAACTCCCATCCCAAGAATCAAAAAACTCAATAAACACCTGCCAAGTGCGCCGGTGAGACTAGTTATGATGACCAGCAGCACGATTATCGAATGAAAAAGTCGCTTCCCTTGCGATACGATAAGCCTTCCAAATTCGCTCTCCAAACCCTGTCGGTATGGTATTAACTCCCTTCTCATGGCGCGCATGCGTACAATCTGATATCGACTTGATGAACTTCTCAGTACTGAGCGTGGTAATAGCTGAGCTCAGCTGTGCTTGGTATAGCGAGCATGTCACATCTCCGTCCAGTGCCTGTCTTCTATACGATCAACCTCTTCGTAGTGCCTCTTCTTCTTCTCCTTCTTGTTTGTGTTTGTGTTCTTCCGTCGGAGCATCAGCTTCATCTTGGAAGCAATCTTGCCAAAGGTCGCTGACGTGGGAGTGCCAGACTTTTGCTCGTCTGGGTCCTCCTCTGTAGGCTGGATGTCTTCGCATTTCGGAGGATAGTGTTGTTGAGACAAGTCTGCCAATTTGAATTCCTTTGGGTGGCTGATGTGCCTTGCCTCTCTGGTTTGGTGCGAGGCTAGCGATGTGTTGGACGAAATTTCTTTGGCGTTGACGGCTGGTGCCTTTGACTGAGGGGCAATAGGGGTAGATTTGGGCGGTGCCTTGGCTGGAAGCGGCTTCAGCATACGCCATACCGGCTCTGCAGGACTCGAAGGCTCTGAAGAGGAGGACATGGGCCGCACCAGGACGACTGACGAGTCGTTCCATTCATTGTCCATCCTCGGAGAGTAGGCTGGTGTCGACGGCTCCGAGTCGATAAAGGTACCGAAAGACTTTGCTGACATTGGTGGTGGAGACATTGGGGCGGACGAGTGTGGAGACATTGGAGTGTGAGCGAGGGCAGGAGGGGGGTAGCTCTTTGTTGAAAAACGGTGTGGTCGTTCGGGAGACATGGTGCGCGGCTGCTTGGGCAAGCCGTGAGTAGAGAGGGGCCTGTGAATGCTATTGCCCAATGAAAGCGAGGTCATGTCTTGTGACGGGACTGAGAGGGTGGCCATGGCTTGGGAGGCGTTACCGTGCCAAGTATGTGACAAGCTTTTGTGTGAAAGTAGGTCAGGAAGGGGCGGGTGCGCAAGGACGTCGTTTAATGAGACGCACACGACGCGAAAAGAATGACGGAGACGGTGGCGGCGAAGGATGTAAAAGAAGGCTGCTCCCGAGAGCATAAGCAGAGATACCGAGCGAGTGTACTTGCGGCACAGCAACGGTTCCGGTCAAGTGGGTAAAGTCAGACCAGAGGGGAGAAGAGAGACTGCGCCCCAAAACGAAGCATGACGATAACAGACGACTAGGGACGGTAGCACCTGAGGCCTGCAGGCTACGCTTTTGCTATATGGCTGCACCACACACGCGTCATCCGCGCCGTGAGGGTGCGTGCTACACTGACCAAGGTGGTCAGATTTGGGCGAGTCAAGCATGGCCTCGTGGTGGCGATGCGGAGCTGCGCAGCGCAATGGAGCGCGGTTGAACGTTTCGAGAGCCGCCTGGTAGTGTCCCCGCCGTTGGTAGCAGGAGCGGGAGGGTCGACGAGGGTGAAGGACGTTGGCTGCGAGGCTAAGTCGGCAATGATTGGCGATCCAACACGGCGAGGCGCTAACATCGGTCGTCGATTGGCCCAGGCTGCATCGACCGCGCCGCAAATCTCATATGGAGAGCGCCTGCAAACTTCATACGACCAGAATGGGGAGCCGGGGGGCGGGCCAACAATCCTGTCGTCGTGCCGACTTGGTGAGATGTGCGGCCTGGGGCCCGCGACGAGTGGCAGCGCTTCGCCGCCCCATTCGCTGCACGCCGTCGCGAATCAGCTCGGCCGGGCACCTGTTCAGCCCAGCAGTCGCCTCAGCTCGACACGACGGCTGTCAAGGCACGGCCGGGCCTGGAGCAGCGAACCTTGGCCGCCGTGGTTCGTCGTCGTCGTCGTCGTCGGTCATGGCCGTGGTTCCCGAGGCGCTCCGTCTGGAGCTGGGATCATGAGTTCGTGGATCAAAGTTGGCCCCGGCCGCCTGAGTGGTGGCCGTGTCGGGCCAGGATGCATCCTCGACCGCGACCTAGAGCCTGCGCCGCAATATCAGTGTTGGCAAAAAGTGGGCATGGCCGCTGGTGCTCGCGGCTCGACTCCGCTGTGCTTCTTGTGCGACGTCTATAAGCGCCGTGGGAGCACGTCTATGCGAGTACCGGGGCGGGCGTCCAGATGTCGTGACTGTTGCAGGCAGCGTAAGCGCACTGGCGATGCTTTTTTAATTAAGCCGAGGTGCATGCGTGAGGGGCACGAAGGTGTGGGTAAGCGATGCGTTGTTGCAGCACCCTGGGGGGTCGATGGGGATAGTAGGAAGAGGGGAGGCTGTAGGCTCCAGCCAAGAAGAGGCAGCAGCAGCAGCAGGCAGAGAGAGATGGGCGAGGCCGAGCGAGTGCCCAGGACAAGACGGCAGGCGGCAGAAGCTTGGCCAACATCGGGAGGCGGTTGTGCGCTGGGCGGCCTCGGCCTCGGCATGCGTCGACGCTTCCCCGGGCGACTAGCAGCTGGTAAGTAGTGGTAGTAGCTTCGGCATGGCCAACGTCGAGCTCCACCACCACCACCACCTCCACCACCCCCCATCTCCATCCCCTTCCACGTCGCCATGTCAGGTGCCTGGCCATTGCAGCATCGACTTTCTCGCGCGCATCCTTCGCCACATCCCAGTCACCCGCCTCCACTGGCCACCCAATCGGCCCGTTCCCTCTGCCAGGCCTTCCTTCGCAAAGGATCACCCACACCCTCTGACGGCCACCGAGCTCGGCCATTGACTTGAAGCCGGCTGTGGGCCGGCAAAGCTCCTCCATGCAGCTCTCTTTCTCACCCAGCCAAAGTTTATTCTACCTACCGTGAGGCATGGGGGACGAGAGACACTGATCTTTCCTCATACAGTGCACAGTGCATTTCCTCGTGTCATCCGTTCAGCCCTTCAGCATCAATACGATCGTCTACGTCGTGTCTCACCATCCGACAGTGGCTTCGAAAGTCGTCAACTCGTCAAACATTTCCCACCTATCACATCATCCCTCTTGGTCGTGTGTCGAGCTACCGGGTTCAACCCTACAGACTGAGTCTGCCAGCACGAGGAGAAGCCCCTATCTAATGACGTCAATGAGTCGCATGGGAGCAAATGTTGGTGTCCGAACCAGCCATCGCCACTTATCGACCAATTTAATGCCATATTCCCGAGACTATAGAGCAAAGTAGCAACTGCCGATCGATATGGCCACGGCTATCTTGATAAGAGCTATAGTATGCTTGCGGCTATAGGGTATAATAAGAAATGGTATCTACTGTTCGCATGTCTAGAGCCGGGAATACTGAGGAATCTGTTGAGTCACCCGCCAGACCCGGTAACCGGATATACGTCTAGCAGGATACAAAGTAGATGAGGCTGCCAACGCTAGACTCGACCGTCTTGGTCACTGCGCCACGTTCCTGGAGCTTGCTTCTACCAAATCGATCGTTCACGAATCTTATTGGTTGACAGCTGTATCCCAATACCACGACTCCATGTGGCCATGCGTTTGAACCGCAACCATGCCAAGAGTCCAACGTCAACTGCAAACAACCACACTACACCATGGAAACAGATGCCATTTGCAATGACACTGAAAACAACCGACATTCAAGGCGTGTCGCCGACCGTCTCGGTGCCACTATTGACCTCAACCTGCAGAACCGCTTACTGCCCGTGAGATTTCTTCACATCATGTTTCAAACATGGCTACATCTTGCCATTGTCTATTGAACAATAGATCAAATCAGTGATAGCAAAATGCTATCTCTGCTCTCACTTTCACTCTCACCGTCACTTTTGCTGTCAGTGCGCCGCTACGTCTCGTTTACACCTACGGTTTGTACTCGAAAACTCACAATCCCACACCGACACATCCATTTGAACTTCAATTCTGCAACACGTGACATTGCATACCAAAATAGCAGCATTGCGTATCAGCCATGGACTTCCCACATGCGCAGCTTCAAGCTGGTTTGGCGGCAACCATGTTCTCGCCAGACGTAGTGCCATCGCTTTACGGCCAGTCCAGCAGTTCTAACAAAGGCTCTATTCGATACAGCACACCTACAAGCGTACGCCATAAGCGCGGTACGAGAGAGGGCGCCGAAGATGGCTCAGAGCAGCGCCGTGCCGTTCGCAAGCGCAGTACGAGGACGTTGGGCAGTTTCTTCAAGCGTGAAAAACGGCCTCGCAGTAGCATCGATAGCAGCAATCTGCCTACAATCCCGAGCTCCGAGAAAGTCGACAAGGACGCCAACGGCACGGCTGAGTGTCATACGTCAGAGCATGTCAACATCGACAGTGCAGAGACACGTACTACGAGCGAGTCCAATCACAATGGCGAGTTTCTTTCGCTCCAACAAGCAATTGAAACCGAACCCATTGTAGACAGACGAGCAAGCCAGGAAACTCTTGGGAAGCTTCAAGCGCTTTCTCCCGAGGAATTCGCTGCTTTTGCAAAGACGTACCTTGCCTCGGACGATGCCAGCAGCACCTTTCACTACGAGGACGAAGAAGCAGCAGAAAGAAAATGCAGTCCGCAACCCAGCACTCCCTGCCCTAGCCACGGACGAAACAGATCCCTCCACGTCAACCTCACACGCGAGGACGTACAGCGCCTAACCGAAGAAATCTACAACGAGACCATAGCCGACGTGAACCTGTCCCTCTTCAGCTACTGGATCAACGAGAGCGACGAAAACTACCAAGAAGCCAAACAACACATCCGCGAACTGCGCTTAGATCACGTAATTATTCCATTCTCCGTTGCAACCACCTCCACACCACACACTAACATGGCGAATACAAGGGCTACAACCTTTTGCGCATCCGCAACCCGCACCTCCGCCAGCTAATGCAAGAAGTCTTTACTCAGCGCCCAGTGTATGCTAAACCCTCCACACAGCTTTCCCTCCGCAAAGTCCCCGGCATCCCTAAGCTGCGCGACCCAGGCACAGACTGGTGTCACGCAGTCCTGGGCCGACACACCTAGCCACCGATCCATACCTCTCTCTCGCCCGCCTCGACCCCGCCTGATCCGGACACACCACCGGATCCTTGACACTGTTCTTGAAACTAACGCAATGGTTTGCAGTGAACCTCGCATTACCCTCGTCGAGAACCAGTCTCGCGCTGACACGGCCGCTCGCATTGTCTCTGCCCCCACCCGTCTCCCCGTCGCAACCCCTCGCATCGACTGCTTGCCCCCGGCTCTGCGTGCGGAGCGCCAGCGAGTCATCACACAAGCCGAATTGCGCTCTGTATCCCTGAGTTCCATGGCGTCGTCATCGGTACGGGACTATCCACCCAACAGTACGTACTCCGCACCGCCCCCCTCTGCGTCACATAACGATGTTAACAAATCTCAGCACCTGATCGCCCCCTCCCGCTTTCTCCACGCACACCAAGCTCCACACTAGGCTCTCCCCCTCCCCGTCTTCCCTTTGGCTTTCCATCTCCCGGCTCGCCCCTCCGCGCATCCGACGACGACGACGACGACGACGGCGACGGCTTCTCGGCTCTGACGTCTTACGCAGGCTCTTTTGAGGATCCTGCTGATGGCGACTCTATCTGGCAGGCCCAAGTCGCGGATATCTACGAGCGGGTTGTTGCGTTGGAGGGGCCGGAGCAGCTCGATGGTGTTATTGAAGAGTTGCAGGGTCTGAGGGCCATGTATGCTGCTAGACATGTTTGATGCTGGTTTTTGCGTCTTTATGCATAGTTCACGCGGGAAAGTCGTAGTGGGGTTTTGTGTAAAAAGGGGAGTGGGGAAAAAGGGGGGGAAATTCGGATTCACATCATAGTCTCACATGTGTTCTATGTTTTTGTTTTTCTTTCGATTAGCGTGCTGGAAATTCATACATACATACATACATACATCCATACATAAATCACGTGACTATCACAATCCAGACTTGACCCTTCACCCTTCCAATTCTAAAGACCAACAATATTCTCTTTTCCCTTCCCTTACGCTGCTGCTAGACAGGTTCTTAGATTCCACATCTATCCATCCCAGGATGATCCCTTCAACCTACATATGTACATAGTTCCTCACGCAACCGTTTTTTTTTGTTCGCGGGGGCGTTGGTCAAAGTCGTATCAAGCAGCATTGTCAACATACACACACACACACACACACTTTCCATCTTCACGCCCAACACCTACTATTTCACGCATAACACTGGATTCTAACCAAGGTGGGAGATTCGTGTTGTGTGAGGACTTGGGACTTGGGACTTGGGGAACTAGGGATTGGTGATTAATCAAGGGAGAAGAACGAAAAGCGAAGACAAAAGCATGTAAGTAAGTAAGTAAGTAAGTATATATATGTATTTATATTCTCCAAAGATGTAATACAATACAATACAATACCAATCTATGTATCTATCTATCTGCAAGTCTATATACAGGTCTATCTGTTCTATGTCCGTACATAAGTACAGGTTTGTATATCTTGCACTGCCTCTTCCCCTTTCCTCCCCCACCCCCCCTCTCCAAAAAATTAGACCAGAAAGATGTGGCTTTGTATTTCGTGGCAGCTAGATGGAATGCAAATAGCCCCAGCGCTGCACACACACACACACACACACACACGCTCGCGTTGGTGCTCGCCATGGTACATGCAGTCTGAAGTACCAATTTCGGAGGCGGGCGGGTAAGAAGGGTACATGTACTTGTACATGTACTTGTGAGACTGGATGTAAAAGCAAGAAGGAGAAAAAGGAAGAAGAAGAAAAGGAGGAAGAAGAAGACGGCTAGATGCATAAAACCTACGTATCAAAAGCGTTCTCCAAGGCACAATAGCAGGGAGCGCCTCGACTGCAATTTGAGGGGTACTTGTGTCATTGATACCCGAAAACATGTGTATATCTGCGACAAGCAATCCGTCGGGCACCATTATCGTCATGGCAGATGTGCTGGCAGCTTTTTTTTTGGGTCACCGGTGTGTGTATGTATGTGGGTGTTGCTGTGGTCGGGAGGGACCGGCAGGGTGCTTTGTGGCTGCGTTTGTGGCTGCGGCGGCAGCAGCGGAAATTAAGTACGTGTGAGTCAGGAGCGAGGGGATGGTGTTCCGGGGATAATGGGCATGCAGATACGGATGCATGGGGTTTTCTCCGGTTGGGTTGGGCTGGGTTGGGTTGGTGTGGTGAAATGCTGGCTTGAATGGCGAGGTGGATGCAAGGCTGTTGCTGAGGAAGTATCGCGATGCGTAAGTGGTGGGTGGATGGCTTTGGGGCTGGTGCTATGCCGATGAGGTCGAGGAAATATCGCACTGACTTTGGTCCGAGTATTCAAGGCATCTGGGCCGTGGGCGTTGGATATAGCGTTCATCGCACTTGACCGTGAGGCCTGATCGGGCTGTAGTGACGGCTTAGATACGCGGTATTGTTCAATAGTACATGCAGCTACCCGCTGAATATGCCCTCAGCCGGTATCGCGTCTCTGATAAGTTTCCTTTGGTACTTCCAACGTGTCGCGCCGTCTCGGTGACTGAGCAGGACTAGCTTCTGGGTGCTGCGCTTCATCTACCGCAGACCGGATACTCGCAGTATACGTGCTCCCGGCTCTGGCCTCGCGCATTCGATCAAAATTGCGGCTGATGATTTCCAGGTCCGGGTTGCGGAAGCCTTCGCCGGGGATCTCTGGGAAACCCCGTGTGGCTTCGTCGGTGCGGCTGTGTTCGCGATCCAGCTTTTCCTGTGCGGCATCCCCGAGATAGTTGCCGGCAGCCGTTAGCCATTTGCGGATCTTGTGTCGGCCGGCTGTGGGGTGATCGCTTTGATGGCCATCCGAGGTCATCTCGTTGAGATGGTCACTATCAGAGTCTGGATACGTAATTGTCGGAATCAGGGAAACGTCATAGGGAGACTCTGAACGTATGCCCAAAGCATTCGTCTGTGGGTTTGCATTGGATTCAGGATTTGCCTGCGGCTGAGGGCGTGGAGATTGCGGAGACGCACATCGGCCGCTACCACGGCTGTGACACGACAAATTCGAAGGCTCGCATGGTGTGTTACGCTTTTCGTCGAGATCCTCTTCGTCGCCGGCTGCCCAAAGCAGATACAGGGATCCAAAGGCGGCGAAAATTGTACCGGCTATGGGTGACCACTGCCCTGTACAGTGTTAGAGAAGAAATTCTGTCACTGGAAAATGCTCACCAAAAGAAGCCTGAGGCTCAGTCATGTACATCATCTGAGGGCTGAAGAAGTTTGCTTCTCCGATCGCAATGATGGTCAGGATGACACCACCAAAAAGCGGAATCTCAATGACGGTGAGAAACGAGCGCACAAGATCGTTGATATTTCTCATCTCTCCAACCGTCATGTTTGCGCCTTGGATGCGAGCATCCAGCTCTTCCACAGGGCGCCGTCTCTTCCAGTTTGCCTCTAGGACCTTGTCCCAGGTAAAGATCAAGGACAGGATCCCTGGTATACAGAACCCTGCAGCCAAGAGCATTGCCGCATTAAAGGTCAAAACATGTGGCACGGGAATGACAAAGACGTCGGCTGCTGCTCCGCCCCGCAAGGGAGAGTGTGGGCCCAGTGCTTCTGAGCATGTTATGTTGCACTTGGGTTGTTGTTTTAAGAAGTCGGCGCTTCCTCGGTGGGCGTTGATATCAAAGTTTACGCTGCAGTCCGTGGGCGTGACGCGGTAAAACTCGACACAAAGCGCCAATAGGCCCATGAGCACCAGTATGGTCCACATGAAGATTATGTTTCTTCCTGGCGTATAAAAGTAGGTGCGCGACAGCCGCACGGTGAGGGGAGCGGCCAAGATTCCGATTGCGCAGAACTGGAAGGCGCCGAAGATGTCGAGGTCAATGCCCCCTGGTTAACTATTAGCATGTCTACATTTGAAGATTTGGCAGCAATGGAGACGGACCATCTCGATGCGAAGAGGCGAGGGCGATGCCCTGGATGGACGAGACGGCTGGGAGGATGAGGACGGCGGCCAAGCAGGTGTTGCGCAGCCATTCAGCTTTGCGAAAAGCGACACATGCAGCAACGAGGACGTAGTAGAGGATCTGTCTGCCTTGTCAGTTTTTGCTACGCGTCGTACCCGAGTCATTGGGTATCTGAGGGGAACTGACGCGCGAGCCAGCGCCGTAGTTTGACGAGACGGGCCAGGCACACACGACGTGGAATGCAGCCGTGACAGGCGCAGTGACAGGCGAGGCTGTGGGGACTGTAGTCGTGGCACTAGGCGTAGTGTTGAAGAGGGCTCGAGTAAGGGACATATTTACACCGGACATGCCGTGGCAGATGCAGCAAAGACATTATGTACATAGGTCGCTGGCGCAGAGAGAAGCACCGGAGGCATTGCAGCGCGCACACAGGCAGACAGGCAAGCAGGCAGAACGTCTGCTAGTGAGGCGGGCGTCGGGCGAGACATTTCAACGGCCTGGGGTAATACACGATTTACCGGTGAGCGTTTGCGGTTCCATGGGGCGAAGCGTGGCTGAGCATGCCCACAACGTGACCTGCCCAGGCAGTTTTTGCTGACTCAGGGCGTGGCGGGCACAGACAGCGACCGCCACTGACAGCCAGCGACCGACACGGCGGCGGGCAGCGAGAGCGAACAGCATGTTGGGAAAACTGCGGCAGCGCGAAAAGCCTAAAAAAAGGGGCGCATGGCTCGAGGGCCGTGGTTGCATCCTGTTTTCCGATTGCCACCCGTCGTTGGCAGCGCCGAAGAGGCCAAGAGCCCAACCATGCAGGCGGCCGTGATCCCCGTCGCCCATCATGTGCGCTTCTTGAACCACGCTCGGCCTGCATTACATCTACACGGCCATTCTTACATTACACAAGATCGCGAGCCTCACTCGTCGGCCATGCTCGCGCCGTGCGTCATTTTGCACACGACTCTGCGCCATCACCACTGACCTGTGCTGCGGCATTGAGGCCCATCGGCTCCCAACTAACGCCTCTCACGTCCTGCAATCGGCCCTAATTGATAGCCCACTCTGCGACTACCGCTCCTCTTATTTGCCTTCGCTCGTCATACATAACGGCCACGGCCGCCTCGACTTGGACTTGCTGCCACCATCCGCAACATGTTGGCTCCGCGTGCGACCGAGGCCGAGAGGCCTGATCTCGATACCAACAAGATCAAGGAGTGGCGCTCCATAGTCACCCTCATCGTTTTCGTGCTGACGAGTAAGTCGAGTGTGCGTGCCCGTGCCCTGCAGCGTCAACTAACCGCCACTACTGCAGACATCAATGTCTTGTTCCCCTTCCACATTCCCATCTATCTCCCGCGCGCCCTATGGACCCCGCTTCTCGACATGCTCAGTGCCATGCGCATAATCCCGCCGCCCCAGCATCCAACCAGAGTCCGAAATGGCAAACCCGGTCCTCTGGTGCGCTTCAACTTTCCCATGAACTTCATTACTGCTCCCTTGATCGCCGATCTCTTCCTGCTCGCCATTCTTGCTATTGGCAAGAAGGAAGTTCGCGGCGGCACCGTTGGCGACCAAGGCATCGTGCCCTACGACATCATGCTCTTCTTCCTCTCGCTGGCCTACATTGCCATCTCCGTCGACGCTTCTGGCTTGATCAGGTGGCTGGCCTTCAAGGTTCTGCAAAAGGGAGGCAAAGTCGGCCACCGGCTGTTTTTCTATCTCTACTCCTTTTTCTTCGGGCTCACAGCTCTCATCGGCAATGACCCCGTCATTCTGTCCGGCACTGCCTTTTTATCCTACATGACGCGCGTGTCCAGCAACATCAAACACCCGCGAGCATGGATCTTCACTCAGTTTTCCGTGGCAAACATTGCATCCACAATCCTTGTTTCGTCCAACCCGACCAACCTGGTATTAGCTGGAGCCTTTAAGATTACTTTTATCAAGTACACAGCCAACGTCATTGTTCCCGTCCTCGTAACAGGCATTGTCCTGTACCCCTTTTTGCTGTACATCATCTTCCACGACGAGTCTCTTATTCCCTCAGCTATCAAAATGGAGGATCTTCCAGACGAACTCAAGGTACGAGTTTTGCATGGCTTCGCATGATTCCGGGATGATTGCTAATTCACGATGTAGAACAAGAAACCAGTGAATCCAAACATTCCCTTTGCAAAGGGTGGAGTCGATGACAGCGAGGCTGATTCCAATAGCGACGAAGAGCAAGAAAAGAAGAACTCCCTTGAAGAGGTCTTGAATCCGTTTTTGGATAGGAAAGGCGCCATGTTCGGAGCGGCTCTTATGGCAGCTACTCTGGTAACTGTGCTCGCTCTCAACGCTGCTTCTACAGGCACACACGAGCATCCCGTGTTCTGGGTCACCTTGCCTGCTGCAACCATTATGCTCTGCTTCGATCTCACCATGGGCTGGCTCAACAGGAAAGAGACGCGAAATATTGCGCATGAAGGCCGACGCAGAATGGAGGCGGCACTTGCTGAGAGAGAAGAAGCGAGAAGAATGTCAGTTGCACAGCAAGACGCAGACGCAATAACCGTCCAGGATGCCCAGGCTTCAACTCTCTCAGATGAAAAGCAGCCACTACCAGGGACTTCCAGCCCGGCCCCGAGCGACAGAACACGCGAGATGGCAGTCAACGAGTGCGTCTCAGACGAAGAGAAGAGGGTGGAACCAAGCAAGAAGCCCGTACCAACCACGCTAATATCCCTCACCCAAGACGCATACACCTGGGCACAAGAAACCTTTCCCACAACAATGACTGTATTCCACCACCTCCCTCTAGCTCTCGTTCCCTTTGCCTTTTGCATGTTTGTCCTCGTGCAAGCCCTTGTCACCAAAGGCTGGGTTCCGGTCTTCGCACACGGCTGGGATCACTGGGTTGAAAAGACGGGAACTGTCGGTGCCATTGGCGGCATGGGCTTTGTCTCTGTCATTCTCTGTAATGTAAGTTGCCATTTTCTAGTCAGAATTCAAATCTACAAACGTCTAACCCACATTCCAGTTTGCAGGCACAAACATCGGCACCACGATTCTGATTTCCCGCGTCGTCCAAGCATGGGAGGAGATTCACCGCCAGAACGGAATTCCGATATCCGACCGAACCTTCTGGGGCACTATTTACAGGTACGTTTGGAATCTGTAAAACATGGTCTTGTGCAAAGCTAACATGCAGTCAGTATGGCCATTGGCGTCAACTACGGTGCCTTCAGTCTTGCCTTTAGTGCCTCCCTCGCCGGCATGCTCTGGCGCGATATCCTTGACCGCAAACACATTCGCGTTGGCGGCCTGGAATTCGCGCGCGTCAATCTCCCCATCATCGCTATTACCATGGTCGTCGGTCTTGTTGTGCTCGTCGGTGAGATTTACATTATCCGCAACAACAAGCCCTACTCTCTCTCATGAGCTGTGGTCGTCCAAGCTAAAAAAGAAATAAAACGAGAAAATCTGCTTGATTGGGGCCGAGACTGGTAGCATGCTTGGGACAGCAAGTCGGCACAGCTCAGTGTGCAGATGTACTTGCTGCGGCTCGGTGGGTGTGGGTGCATGCGCGCAATGCAATGTGTACTGTGCCGAACACGCTCCTTGCACGACAGCAACACAACGCGCAGTATCCCTCGTAGATGCAACCCAGCCATGCATCTCTTGCATGACTCCAGATCAAGTAGATACGCTGGACAAGTCTAATCAAATCAAAACAAGGCAAGACAAGGTAGCGTCTAATGTTGATATGTATACATGGTACATATGGTATATACGCAACGGATCGGAACATAAAAGAACATGATAATACCACATACATACATACATACAGATTCCCCCGCAAGAGCCCTTTGAATGAAAGAAGAACATAAAAAAAAGTAATCAGGCTTAATTGAAAAAGTAATACATACATACATATATACATACATACATATATACATACATACATATATACATACATACATAGACGGGAAAAAAAAGAGAGTTTTTTTTTAATAGACTAATCCTACTATTTGTGTACCTGCTGCCAGGTATGTAAATATGTAAATATGTAAATATGTAAATATGGAAATATGTAAATATGTAAATATGTAAATATGTATGTATGTACTTATCAGCCTTTTGTTCAAGTTTTGTCCATGTAACTATATATATATATATATATATAAATCAGAAATGTATAACTACCTACCTTACCCCCCCCCCTACCCCCCCTTCATCCTTTGCGATAAGTCCACAATTAGAAAAAAAAATTTTTACTTGGAAAGATTTGATTGAAAAATAAAAAAGATATAGATAAAATAGAAAAGAGAGAAAAGAGAAAAAAGAAAAAAGAAGGCGATACTTAAGACTATGTATGTATGTATGTATGTATGTATATATGTATATATGTACTTTGATTTTTTTCTAATCGTTGCCATTTATGTCTACTACATACATACATACATACTTTAACTTGTTTTTATTTTTATTTTTGTATTTTTGTATTTTTGTGTTTCCTGGAAAACTCGAGAGAAAACAATTTCAAGGCTTTTTTTTTTCTCTTCAAAGGCTGCTTTTGCTGCAAACGCCTTCTTTGCCGCTGCTGTACTTGGTACATTGCACCGAGCCTTTTACTGCTGCACTCTGCGCATCAGTGCCTGTATCTGTGCCTGTATCTGTATCTGTGTCTGCCTCTCGTCTAGAACTTAGACAAGTCCACCAGGTAGTCCCTAAACCAGGCCAGGCCAGGCCAAAGCCAAGCCGAGTCAAGTTTGCATACTCGGCATGAAATGCAAGTAGCAGCCATCAGCAGCAAGAGCAAGCAAGACACAGAGGCAGAGAGATAAGAGTCAAGGACAGAGAAAGCTCGAGGCAAAAAGAAAGACACAGAGTGAAGAACGTGTACTTGACAATGCTATACTTGAATTCAAAGTAAATAAACAAGTGAAATAGATATATATATATATGTATGTATGTACGTATGTCCGCCCAGAAAAAAAAATGACAAAAGACCTCCCCATAGAGTTTAACCGATCAAGGGACAAAGACAGAGACAGAAACAAGAAACCAAGCCAGCACCAGCACCATCGCCCATGTATGTACACATTCCCACGGCCAAGTACCCCCCCCAAAAAAAACAAGAAGAGGTCGTTAGTTGGTCCAGCATGCCTATGCAAAGAGCACCCCAGCAAAAAAAAAAAATACAGCAGAAACCAAAAAAACTAAAACACATAGACTAAGAGAGAGAGAGAGAAAGAGTCTTGTTTACTTTCCGTTTGGTTGTTCTCGCCAAATGCTCTGCCATGCAAGTTAGTATTTTGATGCTTAAGACGCGTGATGCCAAAAGAAAAAAGAAAAGAAAGAAAGATACGAGGAATTACAGCAAAGAAAAAAAGAGGAAGAAAAAAAACATGAATTGTGGTATCGTGCACAAGAAAAGAGAGAGAGAGACAGAGAGCTATAGAGACAGAAGGGGGGGGGAGACATGATGCAGTCGCAAGAGAAGCAATCAAACCCCCAACTTTTTACACCAATCAACGGACAACGAACGAACAACAAACAATTAAAATCATCATGAAACCGGCGATGTCATTGGCGATATCGACGGCGAATCTGCCGCAGCCAGGGCCTCAGCTTTCTGTTTAACCGCCGAAAAAGGACTCGTATCCTTCATCTTCGTCGGGGATTTTGGACTTGAAGGTGAGCCGTTTGCCTTCGAGTCGACGGTAGTAGTAGTAGCGGCAGTATGTGGAGGCGTAGTTTCCATTTCTTCAGGGATGGTAGAGCAGTATGTTTTTAAGACGTGTTTGAGCGCAGGGCGGCGGATGGGCTTGGAGAGGAAAAAATCCATGCCTGAATCCAGACATTCTTTCACGTTGCTTTCCTCAGCATACGCCGTCAGCGCGACAATCGGGGCTGAGAAGCCGGATTGGCGGATCAGGCGTGTCGATTGCAGACCATCGAGGTTGGGCATTTGGACGTCCATGAAAATCAGGTTGTACGGAGCCTGGCGCTCCATGCTCTCCTTGACCTTGTCGAGGGCTTCTTGGCCGTCCTTGGCGACAGTCACGTCGTAGACATCCTCAAGCTTCAACATGCGCAGAACGACTTCCTGGTTGGTTTTGTTGTCCTCGGCAACCAACACCTTGACCTTGTCGCCGCGTTTGGTGGCTTCCGCCTCGACCCGCTTCATGGCAGCCACCTGTGAGTTTGGCGAGTCCAATGGCTTGTTGGAAGCGAAAAACGGTTGGCTGAGACCAACGAGACGGGGCTGGTTGTCAGTCTCAAACGATACTGGACCCGGCGGGGCGGTTGCGGCCGAATTAGGCATGCTGATAGGGCTGTTAGCCCCGGAGCGTAACGAGCGGGCCGACCGCGCATCATCATGGGACCGTCCACGCGGGGGATCGTCGATCGATAGACTTCGCCGCGGGGTCCCTGTTTCAATGTTGATGTTTCTGGAACTTGCCGTGCTGTCGGCTCGACTCGTCAGGTGCTTGAGTGGAATGACCATGGTGAAGACGCTTCCGTGGCCCACCTCGCTCTTCAGCCCAATCGTGCCCTTCATCAAGCCGGCAAGTTGCGAGCAGATACTCAGGCCAAGACCGGTGCCTCCAAACTTCTTGCTAAGCCCCAAATCGCCCTGGACAAACGGCTCGAAAATCTTGGAATGCAGATGCTCGGGGATACCTGGGCCGGTATCTTGGACCTCGAATTCAAACGACAGCCAGCGTCCCGGTGGTGGCGTCGCAGCCCGCTCTTGAACCAGGTAGTGTGAGTACGCATTGCCCTTGTCCATGACGTTGATGACATTAGCAGTATCGTAGTGATTCGGCGTTGCTACCGAAACGGATCCAATCTCGGATGCAGAAGCCCAGACGCGATTCTTGGAGTTGCGCGTCGAGCTCTGTCGTGATTGTATCGAGGCTTTGCGGCTCTCCGACATTTGGGTCTCCCCAGGACATCGAATTGTGAGCGTGACGGAGCCGCCTTGAGGGGTAAACTTGAGACTATTGGACACCAGATTGATAACCACTTGGAGTATCCTATGTTGGTCGCCGTACAGAATCATGTCTTTCAGTCGGCCAAGCCCAAAAGGACCCAGGTCACGCAGTTCGTTGGGCCGTTCATTGTCGTCCAGATTGTTCTCATACGGGCCTTCAAACTCTACAGCCAACGCGATACCGCTCTCTCGTGCTTGCTTTTCGAAAATGGCCAAAACCTGGGAGCTAATATCTCGCAGGCGAAACTCCTTTTCATCCAAGCTCAGCTGCTGTCCGACTTGGTTCTTGCTACTCTTATTAGCATGTGCGTGTTGTGTTGGTGTATCAACTTACCTAAATGTCAAAAGATCTGTCAGCAAGTTCAGAAGCAAGTCTCCACTCTTGTAAATGATGCCTAGAGATCGCCTCAGCTTGACAGGGTCGTCCTCTGACATGCAAACAGCGCACATGCCCAAGATGCCGTTCAACGGCGTCTTGAGCTCATGCGAAATGTTTGCAATGAAGAGAGTCTTGCTCTCGTTGGCAGCCTCTGCAGCTCGTTTACTCTGCTCCAACTCTGCCGTTCTTTGCGCGACCCTCTCTTCAAGCTTCTCGTACTGCATCATCAACTCATCCGTCATCTCGTTGAATGTGGTGGTCAGGTCGGTGAGCTCATCGTGGATAAAGTGCTTGCGGTCCTTGACTTTGCTGGGGATGCGAAACTGCCTACGCCTCTCTGCCTCCCTTTTCTCAGCTTTGTTGAGTTTGGCGTTTCGCCGGTAGTGGATGATTTGGCCAAGGAAGCCTTCTTTGCGAGCCAGTGCTGCATGGTCCACGTCGTCATGGACAACTTCATTCTGCGAGCTAAAATCATCGTCGTACGTTGGCGACACTGTCCTCCTAGTAGCGTCTCGTAGTCTTCTGATGGGCTGGCTGGAATAGTGCGCGACGGGAAAAGTGACAAGCAGCATTGCACCAAGTGTCCCAAACACGCAGGCGAGGATGATGTTGCGAAGGCGGTTGATGGGCTCGTAGACTTCCTTGCGTGTTTGCTCTACGATAATCATCCAGTCGACCATGGGACTGTCGACGATTGCGTATCCAGCGGCTACCTGGGCGCCCTCTTCGTTGTGGGTCGAGATGATGCTACCAGCATTACTAGTCGCATGCGTCGGCACTGTGAAGCCCTTGCGGATAGCAGGATACTTGTTCCAGTCAAAAGGCGGCGGGTCGAGAGCCGTATCATACTGCCCATGACGTTCTATGTTGTCCCGGTCGGTTGGCGGGACGAGGAAGCGCACTTGGACATTTTCCGGGGGCGTAGGGTGCGTGGCGGTGTACATGTAGTTTGCGGGAAAGACGTTGGTGACGTTTTCGGGGCCAAACAGCAGCGTCAGACCGCTCTTGTCGAGACCGTCCATGGCATTGACGACATTGGTAATGAGCGAGGCATCCAGCACAGTCGTGACCCAACCCAGCGTGTCGATATTGGAGGTATTATTGATGATGGGCGCAGTAATGGAAACCAGACTGAGCGTGGCGTTGACGCGGTACGGGCCGAGCAGGAGGTAGCTGGTATTATCAATAGTCCTGCCTTGAAAATACGCCTTGTACAGGTCAAACGTCGAGTTGTAGGGAGTAGACTGGACGGTAAACTTGGGATAGAGGTCAGGCAGGAAGCCGTATTCGGCGTCGCCCATGGTTGCGTTTTGGCCGTCGGGTTTGAGGACGGGGAGCACGACATCCATCATGCTAGGGGCAGTGCGACTAAAGACGGGGGTTGCAGAGGTGTTGTAGGGGTAGATGCGGGCCTGGACGGCGACGCGAGTCTTTGCATCACCGGAAAAGATGGCATCGTAGTCTTCGCCGACGCGGGCCCAGTTGTCAGTCGTGTTGTTACCACCGTAGAAACGACGGAGCGCGAATTGCGGCGAAAGCCGGTTTGCTGCTTGCTGGGTGAGGATCTGCATGAGGGCCAGGTTCGACGACAGCTGTGCGGCCTTGAGGGAAGCGGTTAGGGTGAGGCGAGTTGATCTAGCAGCGCCGTTAGCATGACGACGCGGGTGATTTTGTATGGCAGCCACCATACCGTATGTCGAGCACAAACTCGTGGTTGGCAAGCTAGCCAAGTCAGCAACAAGAACAGACAGTTATACAAGCAGCAGCAGTGTGTACCCATGTTGCGACTCCGAGGACGGCCAGGCCTACTGTCGAGGCCAGCAGGACCAAGCAGCCCAATTGTTCACGGATGGGGATCCGCATCTTGACCATGTTACTGGCGAGACAGCAGCGAGGCGCAAACGGGTCGAGGTATCCAAGGGCTCTGGCGGGGTGCGTCGTCTGCACTTCATTCCTCAGAGCACCCGTCGACGCAGCTCTTTTGGTTTGCACACACACACACAGTGTCTCTCTCTGATTTTTACTTTGTCCACGAATACGTGATGCCGCGGAATCCGGGAGCAGAGCGAAGGTTGCGGCAAAAAAAAAAGATCTGGGGTTGCGACGGGCAGAGCGAGAGGCGCAAGCGTGGAGTGGAGTGGAGTGAATGCACGAGCAGATGGGCGCTAGACCCTTCGCAGACAGACAGGTTTCCGGGCTCCACCAGCAATGCGAGCGAGGAGTACAGCCAAGGAATTTAGGTTGAGCAAGCGGGCGCGGGCGAGGGAGCAGCCGGGAAGCAGTCGCAGCAGCAGCGCGAGGGAAAGAGAGGACGAGATGGTGGATGGCGCACCGGTCGAGTCGGGCGGGCTTAGTGTAGTGCGTGGGCTGACGGGACGAAGCACGCACGACGGCGACGGCGACGAAGAAGACAGCAGCAATAACGACGACGCGGCGACGTCGCACTCTGCATGTCGCGTCCGCTGTCGTGGGAAAGGACACGGCAGGCCGGGCCCTTCGGGGGGTGGTTTAGTCAGGCTGGGTGGCCGTTGGCTGTCGCTTGTGGTTGCAGGGCGCAGAATCCGGGCTGGAGGGGAGAGGCCAGACCGGCATGGGCGCCTGGGCTTTTTCTTTTTTGGCCACAGCTGACGGGCAGAGGGGGTGGGGGTTGGCGGTTGGCGGTTGGGCGGACGAGTGAAGGAGAGGCTGAGTGTCTGGCTACCAGTCAGTCAGTCAGTCATCCGCAGCAGCAGCAGCGGCGGCGGCGGCGGCGCCAGTCGGTCCACGGCGCGAGGGCGTGGTCGTGGTCGAGGGCGGGCGCACAGCACTGCAAAGGGCGTGTGTGGCATGGGATATTAAGGCTTACATATGCCCGCGGCCGTTTGCTGACTACGCAGTCATCTTGCTGCTCACCCTCCCACACCCGACGCCCACACACGCACAAACTCTCTCTCTCTCTCTCTTCCGCCCGCTCGCTCGCTCTTGCGCGCGCTCTCTCTCCCATACGCCCGACATCGAACGCTCGTTTGGTGCGACTTGGCGGGGCGGGGATGCCCTGGCCTCACCTCTCCCCTGCTCCCATACACACCCTCTCTCCCAAATCCCCATCCCCGCCCTGATCGGCAGATTGACTACGAAGGTGACTGTCAAAAGTTCTTGCTAACAGGGGTGCATTAATTACCGCCGAAAATAGGGCTAAAGCTATGTAGACTAGTCCCGCCGCCCCTCTTTGTACTTATTACTACCTTTAAGCTTAATAACTTTTTAAATATAAAATAAAATACGCTCTATCTAAGCTTAAATTTAGTAGTAAAGTAGCTTATTCTAGTACTATCACTATACTTTTATTTCTTTTATCTCACTTTTTAGTATACCTTTTTATATTATTTTTCTTTTAAGCTATAGCTAAGCTACTTTAATAGTATTAAGATTAAGTAAATTACTTAGCTATAAAAGCTACTCTACTTTAGTATTTTAGTATATAGTTCTTTTAGCGTAGTAAGTATATAAAAGTACTTTATTTTCTTAAATAAAGATATATAGTCTTTCTTTTTAGCACTTCTTTATGAAGAGAATTAGCTTTAAAATAAGAACTTAAGTCAAGTAATACTACTAATTAATACTACTATAACTACTCTTATAAGCTAGCTTACTTATCTCTTTTATTTATCTTTATTATAAAACTCTACTAGGTTTATCATATAATTTAAGCCTTTTTATATTTATTATAAGCTTCTATGCCTTTTTTATAAGAGGCTTCAAAGCTTTATTTCACTTTTTAATTTAAAAAGTAGTATCTTTTTTCTTTTATATAGTCTCAAGCTTTTAAATATAGTAAAAACTCTTATAGTTATATATAAAGGAGCCTTAATATATAAATTTAGAGTACCTCTTTTACTATTTTTATATAATACTTTTAGTAAAAACTTTATTCAAACGTTACTATATGACGTGTTTCACTAGTAAGCGGGCCACCCTAGTATGTAGGCCACTTCCCTATAATATCCTACCTTTACAATAATAACGCGTAATATCTTAATAACGCAACACGTTAAAAACTTATACTGAAGTAGATTTATTTCTTACTATTACTAATCTTAATTCTAAATAAACTTAAAGTAAATAATGTGCTACTACCACCTATAGCGTCCTATAAGCAACAATCTAGCGTTAATAAGCTAGATAGCGCCCTTAAAGCAATTAGGAGCTACTAGTCAGGCGCCTAATAAAACTAGAAGAGGAGGCTATTACTATGCGTGTAATAGTTAAGGCTAAGCGAGGACTACCTTGTAGGAAAGACGACGTGCGAGATATGGCCAATAGACTGCTCTAAGAGCGTGGTAGGAAGGAGGTGGGCAAGAACTAGGTTGATAGGTTTGTCTAGCGCAATCCTAAGCTGCGTACGCGCTAGAGCTGTCTATATAATCACTAGTAAGCTCTCTACAAAGACCTAACGCTTATTCAGGGCTAGTTTAAGCTAGTTTAGAATATAAAGGCAAAGTATAGTATTAGAGATAAAGATATTTATAACTTTAATAAGACTAGCTTTATTATAGGTAAGATTTTATTATAGTTAGTTATTATAGGCTTAGACAAACTAGGGAGAATAAAGAAGATCTAGCTAGGTAATTATAAGTAGGTTACGCTGATATAAGGCGTTAGCATAATAGGTATATATATTCTAGCGTTTCTTATCTTTGCTAGCAAGGTTCTAATCTCTACTTAGTTTACAGAGGATCTACCACGCAACTAAGTAATCTAAGTTAGTCCTACTAGCTAGACAAACAACAATCTAGCGCTTAACTAGCTTTGTTACTTTAATTCCTATGGGCGGCCTATAGGGACGCATTAGCTGCTTATTATTAATAGCTATAAGAGCTACTACTTAGTTAATTTCTAAGATCTCTGCAAAGAGATAAAGATAATCCTCCTCTATATGCCTCCCTACTTATCGCACCTCTTATAGCCTCTTAATATAGGCTGCTTCTCGCTATTAAAGCGCGCGTATAGTAATGCTGTCTTAGTTTTAGCACGTAATTGCATCTACTATATTAGTAAAGAAACCTTCCTACTAGTGTTTAAAAAGGCTTATTATAAGGCTATTACACTAGAAAATATCTATAAAGGGTTTTAAGGTGCTAGATATTTACTACATAATTATAACGTTATTTTATTATAGCTTAATGTTATACTACGTACGCTAACTCTACTAGCGTAAGAGACTACTACTTAGGAGCTAAAAACGCTGCGTAACGCGCGCGAAATAGAGGCATAAGCTACGCTTATTTAAAACTATATGCAAATCTAGTAAAGGTCTCCTATAAGTTCTCTTAAAGAGTAAATATAGTAGTTAAGTGAGAGAGCTTAGTAGATAGCTTATAATATAGTGTTAATATAGGAGAAACTTAATCGCCTTAAAGCTATAATTACTAAAGTAACAAAGCAAAAAACTTATAAGAGGCGCTACGTACAGGTAGAGAGGTCCTAGATAGTTAGCTAAATAGCTAATTAGATTGCTAAGGCAAAGGGTAGTAGCTATAATAATAGTACAACGTCTGCAAAGAGGGTGTGTAGTAAATAGCGCTGCAGGCGTTGTAGCTAAATTAGATATAACTTTTGCACTTATTAAGTAAAATTAGAGGATATAAAAGATAGCAATACGTCTAAAGAATAATAACTTATTCTACTTAATAAAAAATATTGTAGTGGTGTTGCGTAATACTATTACAAAGATGTAATAGTTTAGGGAGGTGGCCTATATACTAGGGTGGCCTGCTTACTAGTGAAACACGTTACAATAGCTACTATAATAGTAATTAAAAATAATAAAAGTCTTATCTAACTAAATAACATTTTTTTAATCTTTAAGTATTTAATGTTTATAAGTAAAATACTACTTAAGTCTTTTCTATCTTAACTAGTATACGTTCTTAAGAGTAGTATTATATATTTTTCTTATTTATAAAAGTAGCTTATATATAAGGTATTTTTAAAGTACTATAGAAGAATCTTAATTAAGCATAGACTAGCGAATGGGTATGGGGTTCCCGGGATGGGTATAGAGTAGGGTAGGGTCGCACAGACGTTAGGTAGAGATAGAGTTAGGTCGTATAGACCTAGGGTAGAGGTAGAGTTAGGTTATATAGACTATAGGTAAAAGTAGAGTTATGTAGACTATAGCGTAAGTAGAGCTAAAGTTAAGTTATACAGATATTAGGTAGAGATAAAGTTAGGTTATACTATTTATAGGTGTACTTAGGTATAGAGTACTTATACTAAGTACAGAGTACTTATATAAAAAAAATTATATAACGATAAGTAATTTATTAATTATATTTAGTTATTATAGATAAGGAGGGCGCGTTATAGAATAATATAGGCATTAAAAATAAATAAGATAATATTTGTTATAACTTATTGTTATAGTACGAAGCTAGTCTTCTACGCTTCTATAGTAAGAGTAGTAGCTCTTCTATACTAACCCTATTCTTAGCTTCATCTAAAATACTTTAATTCTTATGATTATATTTAGTGTTTACTAAAAGCTAAAATACAGAGGGGTGACACGAAAAAAACGTCACTTAAAAAGCTGTTATCTTAAAACTTTTATATCTAGCTAGAAAAAATAGCTAAAAATAAACAGATTGCAGATCTAGAAAGCCAAGATCTCCTAGTTTGGCATAGTGAGCCCACCTCCTGCTTAGTCAGCAGCTCTGAGCGGAGAAAAATTATAGAATATAGGAGACTAAAATAATAAAAATTTCATTTATTGTAAAACAATAGTCCTTACTTAAAAAGGCTTACTTGTGAGATATGTGATAGTCTATATATAGAAGATCACGTAACATGTTTTTTTCCATTTTTAGCAATCCTCTAGAATTGAATATTAAGTTCTAAAGACAAAGTTACTAAATTAAGCTTAGTGTATTACTAAGCCCGATTAGTCATAATATACTATATATTTGATTCTTTCTATCCTGAATTTCTGATTTCTTAATTCCTCACTATGGATCCAAAATTTTCAAAATTTGAAGCTGAAGTTGCCCGTTTGTTAAAGGCAAATATAGCCATTAAAAATATATCTATTTTACTTAGTAAGCCACCTAAGGCTATTAGAGACGCTATTTATCGATTTAAAAAGAAAAAAAATTAGAAAAGAAAGCTTGAAAGAGTTAGTAGAGGCGGAGTTTCAAAGCTTTCAGAAAGAGATAAAAGATGTATTGATAGAGACTTAACTAGGAGCCCTAAAAAGACAAACCGCCGATTATTAGTTGAAAATGACGTCAATATTTCAACTAGAACTTTACAGGGATTTTTAAAAAGAGAGGGCTATTCTATTAATATTGCAAAGAAAAAATCAATTTTAAACAAAGAAAAAGCTAAAAATAGATTAAAATACGCTAAGGATATGCTGAAAAATCTATCTAATATTAGATTGGATAGGATAATATTTTCAGATGAGTCAGCAATCCAAAGAGGCCGAGGATATAGAGGAGAATATGTAAGAAAACGCCAAAATAAGCGCCAAGGTCGAGAACAAGTTTCTACAGCCAATAGATGTAAGTTAAAAAAATCCTAATAGGCTCAAAGTATCTATTTTTAGTCTAGTATTTTATCAATATTTTAATCGATTTTTAGCTTGCTTACTAATAGAGTTATAGCTAGAACTATTACTATCCAAGTTTGGGGAGCAATTTGGATAGGTGGTAGATCTGATCTAGTAGTAATTCGGGCTCTAAATTCTTCTCCAAACTTCAATAATCACCAATATATCCGTAAGGTTTTAATACCTTAAGTAAAGCCTAATATAAAACCAGGTAAGTAATATATATATTTTTATATCTAAGAATTAATCTAGCACACCTAATTAAAGAGCTATATACCCCAAATTCGGATATATTATAGATATAACTAACTGCTGTCTAAACTAGAAGTTTTAGCAGGATAACTTCAGAATGCATACTACTAAAAACGTTTTCAGCTAGTTTAAAAGAAATTCAATTGAAGTCTTCCCTCATCCACCTTACAGTCCAGATCTTAATCCAATAGAAAATGTGTGGAGTTTACTTATAAACCATTTATCTAAAAGATCTAGATCCTTTTTAGGCTTAGGTAATAACCAGAAGAGTATAGCGGCTTTTACTAGGGCTATTTTTGAAGAGTGGCAAGCTATTCCACAACAGGATATAGATAATTGTATTTTATCTCTACCTAGGCGTTGGCAAGCTGCAGTAGAAGCTAAGGGCTGGTACACTAAATATTAGCTTCTATTCTTAGCGAGAAATAAATATACTCTAAAAAATCAGACTCTTCTATATATCACGTGATCTAACTAGTAAAGGTATACTATAACGGTCAGAGCTTAGAGATTAAAGATAGATCTATAATATATATTAGACTTAGACCTTTTTATATAAAAACAATAGAGTAATCTAGATATTTAGTTTAGATTTATTCAAGCTTCTAGTTTGGGGATTTTTGTTCGCTCGGGGCTGCTGACTAAGCAGATAGTGGGTCCACTATGCTAGACTAAGAGATCTTGCCTTTCTAGATCTGCAATCCGTCCATTTTTAGCTATTTTTTCCAGCTATATATTAAAGTTTTAAAATAACAACTTCTTGAGTGACGTTTTTTTCGTGTCACCCCTCTGTACTATACTTATCACTTAGTTCTCTACTATCTTCTACTTCTGTATCAATAAAACTTTTATCTATTCTTTACTTAATTAATAACTTATAAATTATTACTTTTTGAATTTTTGATATAAAGAGGTAATGCTAGTAAGTGCTAATTGAATTTTGTATAACATTAAAAAACTACTTTACACTTACTTAGGCAATTAGTATTACTATAACATCTTTAGTAACTCAAAACAGGTAGAGATATAAGCTTTTGCTAGCCTTTTACTAACTTAGTAGATTAGAAAATTTATCTAGTAGTATATAAGCACTACTAAGATATACCTTTTCTTCTTGATATATTAGCCTTTAAATCTCTTGAAGTTCTGAAATAGAAGATTAGCTTAAGCTTAATAATCTACTTAATTAAGAATAGATTAAAGTTAGCTCTTAAAACTACTTATTGCTTTATAACCTCTATAGACTTAGCCTTAGTAAAGAAAAGCTAATATAGCTTTTACTATTATAGTAATTTAAGTAACGTATTCCATCACCGAGCGGGCCACATCACCGAGTGTGCCACTTTTTCTTGGCATCACGAACTTCATGTACGAAAACTTAGATTACTCTACACTAGCTATAGATGCTTCGTACGACTTACTTGTATCTAAAAGAGAATCTTCTTCTACATCTTTCTAGCACGTACGAGAGTTATAGCCTGTCCTCCCACAGGTTCTACAGTGCCGTTGACCTAGTAGGGCCCTTTCTTGACTACCCTCACCACGTGCCTTCTTTGATGTCGTACGACCAGCAGAACTACTTTCAGCTACCTGCGATGCCCCTGCACCAAAGTCTAGTGTCCCACCTGTCTGAATTCGCTTTCTTTTGCGCCCTTGGCGCTTTGTTACTGCTGCTAATTGCTCTTTAAGCTCTCTTACGCGGGCCTTTATAAGCACATTCTTATATAGCATCTCCTCAGCCCCTTTAATAAGCTTTAAAAAGCCTTCTTGTGCAGTAGTTGGCGATCGTACAAAAGACTCTCTTACAAGCTTTAATTGTGACCCTAAA
>NW_007359914.1:866298-868062 GCF_000359705.1 Exserohilum turcica Et28A | reverse complement strand
GTATCCCGTAGCGCAGATGCTCTAGATGACTGTAACCCACTCGCGATTGCCTGGCTGCGTGAGAGTAGGCCTCGTACGACGCTCTGCGCCTATGACTACCTTTATTGAGCCAATTACGCCCATCTGAAAGCCAGTTTCATCAAAGTTATGGATGTCGTCTAAATGAACTCTATACTTCTCAACCGTCTCTCGTACAAGCTTGAACCACGCGTTAATAATCTCTGGATCCTCTTGTTAAGTTCTCTAACGATCCTTTGCTCGACTAAAGGCTGTTCTAAGCTCGTCTGTACGAGTAACGAACCGCTCTGCCCAGCATTTGCCTAAAGGCTCGCCATCTCGTTCGCGTAGTAGTTTCTCCGCCATATCTGCTACTTCACATAGACGGGGGGCAAATCCTCGCGAGTCTAGGTTAAGAATATATCGTACGATAGTTTGCTCTTCAGACTTAGTTAGCTTCTGGCAATTTAGCTGTGTTGTAGGTTGAAAGGTGATTCCTTGAAGCCGCCAAGAGATCTGCTAATGATAGACGTTGTAGGCTGCTGCAGCGCGTCAAATGCTCTTAAACTAGCCTGTACGATAGGCCTGAACAGCTAGAGTAAGCCTACCTTCTTGCTAAGTTAATATCGCGTTCTGTTGTTGGGGCATTATCTTTCGTACGTGAAGTTCGTGATGCCAAGAAAAAGTGGCACACTCGGTGATGTGGCCCGCTCGGTGATGGAATACGTTATATAAAATCTAAGGCTTTTAGCCTCAACTTAGAGCTATAGTAGCTGTCTTAAAATAACTAAGTATTTAAGTAATTATCTTAAGATAAGTCTACTTCTATACTGTTAGCTATAGCTATTTCAGATCTCAAGAATTAATACTATTATTATTAACACCTCTAAGGCTTTTAGGATGCGTTATAGGCCTATATATAGTTTTTTCTTTTAGCTACTGATTAATATATTACTAAAGCTTAATAGCACGCTTATATATATTATATATAAAGTTCTACTAAGTTTTGATACTATAGACAATAAAGAGACGCTATTTTAAAGGTATATGGTGCTATATAGTAAGCAATTGTTTATATTACTATAGTAATAAGTTTATTGTGATATCGATAGCCTAAAGCTATTTTAAGTTAGTATATGATAATAATATATAATAATGATATATAACGTGGTTCATAAGCGAATTAGTCACCTAAGCAAGTTAGTCACTCCCTACTAGCGCGTTAACGTTAACATGTTATTATAGTCTTTTATTATAGTTAATAAACTATTATAATATACTAAATTAATTGTTAGAATTGCTACTATTACTTACACTATCTATCTTAACTGCGCAGGTACAAGCGTTGTGTCTAGTCTACTTGCAACGCCCGCACCACCACTCTTTTTGCACCCTCTTTAACGCACTCTTACTATTACTATAACTACTACCTACCTATTTAGCTAATACTTTTTGTACTTTGCCTATAGTAAGAGTCTCTTCTGTCTATATATATCGCCGCTTGCGGCTCTTACACTTATTTACTATATCTAGAGCCTCTTAAAGAGTAGCTACTTCCTCCCTTATAAGCGTTATCTTATGTGCTATTTGCTAAGCCTCTTTACTTAGCTATACAACCTTCTTATTAAGAGAATTTATAGAAGACCTAGGGTGGTTTCTTACTCTTTATTAAATAAGAGTGTAACGGCGCAGGTAAGGCAGGTCGGATCTGTTTCGGTCGTAGGATCACTCAGAGGCATATGGGAGTGCGTGGGATCACAAAGAGCC
>NW_007359914.1:856698-859159 GCF_000359705.1 Exserohilum turcica Et28A | reverse complement strand
ACCTATAGGCCTTAGTACGAAAGGATATCAAAAGTCTACAGAGCTAGCTACAGGGAGTGTCTCAATATATACCTATCCTAGTCGGGTCCGAATTCGGATCCGACCTCGGGCGAATGGCTGATGAAGGGCGGCAGGTACTTCCTCCGATCCGGCTCTGGGATTGGCTCAATACTTGGCGAAGTTGTAACATCGTTACAAAGAGTACTTTAAGCCTTAACCTCGCGCGCGTTGCGTAGTGTCTGCGCCTGCTAGGTGGCTATCTATTGTGGTAATTATATAGGTGTCTGCACTACTACATTAAGCTTAGATAGCATAGCCTATAGGTTGTGTAGGACTAGACTAGCGCCTCTAAAGCTAGTTTAGATATTCTCCTTTGTAATAGACTGCTTAAAAGCAGTCTTAAAGGCTAGTAGGAAGGTCTCTTTGCTGATATAGTAGGTGCGGTTACGTGCTAAGCTTAAAATAGCGTTGCTATACTTACGCTTTAACAGCGAGAAGCAGGCGACGTTAAGAGGCTATAATAGGTGAGACGAGTGCGCAGGCATGTAAAGAAGTATAATACTCTTCTCCTTGCAGAGATCTTAGAAATTAATAGAGTAGCAGCTCTTATAGCTATTAATAATAAGCAGTTAATACCTACCTATAGTAGAGCTCTTTGTATAGGTATTAAAGTGCTCTAACTAAGTAAGACTAAGCTAATTGTTTATCTAGCTATTAAGACTAACTTTAAGAACCTAGTTAGTAGGCAAATTCTTAAACTAGACATTAATAAGCACCTTACCTACAAAGATAACAAAGGGTGGTATTTAGCGACCTAACGCGCCTACGCCTTAGATTATAGTAACCTACTTACAGTTGCCTAGCTATATCTGCTTCTTTTTTCTATATCTTTCTAATACTATAATTAATAACTATAATAAAATCTTGCTTATTATGAAGCTAGTTTTGTTAAAGTTATAGATATTATTATCTATAATACCCTACTTCTACCTTGTCGCCTAGACTAAGTTAAACTAGCGCTAGATAGCTACTAGGTCCTTGCAGGCAGCTCGCTAGTAATTATAAGAATAGCTCTAGCGTATATAAAGCTTACCAGTCTACCTAATAAAGTTATTAACCTAATTCTTACTAATAGGGTTGCTACTACGCTCTTTTGATAGTTTATTAGCTATTGCTAAAACTTTAGCCTTATAGGGGCAAATCCACGCGTAGACTCTTTAAAAATACGTCTAATAATAGCCTCCTCTTCTAACTTATTTAGGCGCTATAAATTTAGTTTATAGTCGCGTTAGGGGCGCTGTTTAGCCTATTAATTAGATATTGTACTTTAAGGCACGTTATAGATACAGGTAGCGCGTCTTTAGCTTTAAATACGTTATAATTAGATACTAAAAAGAGCAAGTTAAAGATCTAATTTAGAATAAGTTAATTAATAGTTATATTGTTAAGACATAACGCGTTGTAGTATTGACGTTAACGCGCTAGTAGGGAGTGACTAACTCGCTTGGGTGACTAACTCGCTTATGAACCACGTTATACCTTATAAAGTAAATTTAGAACTAAGATTTAGGTTCTAATTTCATTAACTTACTACCTCTATTGTTCTTTATCACTCTTTATATCTCATAGAGCTACTATCTTTAAATACTTAATCATATCTTAAATAACTAGATTAATGATATAAGCTAAGTAAGAGATAGTATTTCTGCTAAATTCTTAGCTAATATTTCCCTCTTATATACTTACTTTAATTAACTATATAAGCGTACTATTATTACTAGCGTTATTATAAGTAATAGCTAGTAGGCGCTTTTAAGTGCCTATTCTTAAAAGGACTACTAATAGTTCTTAAGCTATAGAAGCTCTAGTATACCTTTGATATATAAGGATAAAATTTAAAAACTTTTCTCAAAGTTTCTATTAAGTATTAATATAGTATTTCTTAACTATTAAAAAGCTGAAGTAGTTACTAGTAGACTAGGCATCTAGCGTAATTAATATCTTCGTGTTTATACTAAGGTTATAAAGCAACTCTATAGCTACGTCCTTTTATTAAATTTCAAACATTAAGTTAAATTTATAATAGCTAATAATTATGGTAGTAGGCTAAAGAAACTGGAGAGATGACTGGAATAATAGCTTTTTAACTATTTAAAAAGACTAGTTATTATTAACTACTACCTTTACTAGCTCTTTTTTATACACTATAGAGGAGTAGACTAGTATTATAAGGCGTACGCTAGTTATTACTATAAGAATAGACTAGCTAAGAGAAGCTAATATAGTAATATAGATTAGAGAAAAGATTATCTAGTAAGACTAACTTTTAAGATAATTATAGAGATGCTTTATACTAATAGCTTTTGGCGTTAACGTAATACACCAGTGAGGCGGCCAAACCAGTTGTAACGATGTTACAACTTCGCCAAGTATTGAGCCAATCCCAGAGCCGGATCGGAGG
>NW_007359914.1:849183-856292 GCF_000359705.1 Exserohilum turcica Et28A | reverse complement strand
CCTCTGAGTGATCCTACGACCGAAACAGATCCGACCTGCCTTACCTGCGCCGTTACACCAGTGAGCTGGCCACTTTTTCTTGGCACTGCAAACACTATATATAAATAATTAAATTACTTAACACTATAGACTAATCCTTTATATAGGACACTTGTATTAGATTTAGAATCTTCTACTATATCTTTTTAGGACGTACAAGCGTTGTGCCTAGTCTTACTATAGTTACTATAGCGCTATTAACCTAGTTAGGCTCGTTCTTAACTACTACTACTACGCGCCCTCTTTGCTATTATATAACTACTAGAAGCACTCTTAGCTACTATTAATGCTACTACACTATACTTTAGTGTCCTGCTATGCTAGATCTGCTTTTGCTTTTAACCTTTATGCTTTATAACTTTTACCAATTGCTTTTTAAGGTCTTATACGTAAGCTTTAATTAGAATATTCTTATATAGCATCTCTTTTACTTCTTTAATAAGCTTTAAGAAGCTTTCTTAAGCACTTATTAGTAATTATATAAAGGATTCTCTTATAAGCCTTGATTACAATCTAAATTTAAGTAGGTTACTTAGTATTCTTAACTGCCAGGGCGTTTCTAGGAGAGGTGCTAGTAATAGCGTATAAAGCTACACCTTAAGGCAATCTATAACCACCTACGCGTTTATAGGGACAAGTCCTAAAGCCTTAAAGGCTTTCTTATAGTTATTATATATAAACACGTTGTAACGGGCTAGGTAGCCCGCTACAGTACAGATAGCGGTGGCTATCTTATGTATCAACTACGCAACGATATCAGCAGCTCTGATATCTTGTGCCAGCCTTTTTGGCGCGGTGGGCGCGTTGTAGTTGCGTGCGCAGTCTAATAGGACTCGACCCGTTACAGATGTTATCTAGATAGACTCTAAACTAGTTAATTATATCTTGTATAAGCTTAAACTATAAGCTAATAACCTCTAGGTCTTCCTAAAGGGCTCTCTAATAGTCTTTTACCTAATCAAAAGCTATCTTAAGCTTCTTTGTATAAGCGATAAAGCGCTAAGCCTAGTTTTTACTAATAGGTACCCTACTATAAGTAGCTAGCAATTAATTAGCAATATCTACTACCTTACATAGCTAGGGCGCAAATCCTCGCGCGTTAAGGTCAAGAATGTATCGTACAATAGTCTATTCCTCTACTATAGTAAGCTTCTAGAATCTAGGTTGTATATTAAGTTAATTAGTAATTCTATAAAGCTAATTAGAGAGCTACTAATATTATACGCTATAGGCTACTATAGCATATTATAAGGTCTTAAATTAGCTAGTAGTAAAGGCCTAAAGTGTAAGGTTAATCCTGCCTTCTTTGTATAATAAGATAGCGTTACGTTATAGAGACATAATGTATTCTTTGTTGTGTTCGCAGTGCCAAGAAAAAGTGGCTGGCTCACTGGTTTGACCGCCTCACTGGTGTAGTACGTTACCTAGTAAATAGTAAAAAGATTAACTAGAGGCAAAGAGCTGCGTAAGAATTTAGTAGAAAAAGTAGTACGCAAAAGTGCTACTAAGACTACTTATACTACTAAAAAGCACTTATATAAGCTTAGTAGTAAGTTTATTATAAGCTTTTATTATATATAATAATTAATTACTTATAGCTATTACGCTTAGAAAAATCAAAAAGCTATAAAAAAAACACAACCTATTAATTCTAAAAAAAAAGTTTTGAAATCTTATTTATAAGATTTCTTAAGATTAGTAGAGTAGTTTCTATTATTATACTAGGGTAGATAGCTCTAGAGAGTAGCGCTAGACCTATAATACTCTTAAAGCTCTATAAGAAGTAGCCAAGGCCTACTTAATTAGCTACTTTAAACGTGTGTTTATTTATTACTCATATTTATTATAGCTACTAATGTTATAAACTACTTACTTAATACTATATATATAAAGAGAGTTATATTTATATGGAAAGACTTCTAGCTATTTAAGCACTATAGTAAGAAGTATTCTATAGGAGGCTAGTAGTAGTAATAAAAAAGTAGAATTCTAGTAGAGTATACTGATATAATAGTAAATAGAACTTAATTCTATAATAATAATATTAATATCAAAGCTTAGTATAAAGTAATAGTAGGCGTAAGAAAACATAATTAATATTTATAATAAAATAAGACCTTAGCTTAGTATAACTTAATAGTTATATACTTAACTTTACCTCTACTTAAGTTTTAGCTAACATAACTTTACTTCTACTTAAGTCTTAGCTAACCTAACTCTACCTTTACTTAGGTCTTAGTAATTCTACCTCTACCTATGCTTAGGAACTTTAGCGTAAGTAGAGGTAGGGGTAGGGCTAGGTATTATATAAGCTAAACCTACCCCTACTCTACCTCTACCTATTTGCTAGTCTAATTAAGCGTATATTAAGCTTTAAGTCTTACTAGTAAGCTTTATTATAAATTAAGTTAATTATATGTAGTGATATACTTATTATTTCTATAACTTTATGTGTAGATCTACTATTAAAAAGTAACTTTAATATAATAACAAAAAAGTAAGTTAATATATCTATATTTAGAGCTATATTAAGTTGAAAATACTTAAAAAACAAGTATATAAGCTATTGCTAGCTTTAAAGAGTTAGTATGGGCGCTAAGAATAGTTAGGCCAATAGGCTAGCGGCTGAGCGTGGCGCTAGCAAGAACTTTTGACAGTCACCTCCGTAAACCCGTCACGATCCACGGCGTTGCATACCAGATTCTGTCCTGGGCGGCCCTGCACGCTCATGCCCCTGTCGCCTCTCCGCGGGCCATGACTCTCGCCTCCGCGGTCTCCAGCCATCGGGAATCGACATTCTGCATTCTGGCCATGGCCATGGCAGCCTGACACGTCGGCCCTCGAGTCAGCCACCCTGCGCCGCTCCTCTTCAACGGCCTTGGTCTCGAGCGAGCTGGCACTCGCAGCACACGCACTGGTACTGGTACATGCACCTGCCAGGCAATCGGTCCGCGCCGCTGCTGTGGCTGGCCCGGACTACTCTGCACCCGCCCTCGGTCCATATCTGAACACACCACAGCTCGGTGCTGGAAACCGAAACCTTTTGCAGCATGAACATGTAGACGCCTCCATTTCAGCCTTCTGCCTCGGAGCCACGCCGCTCCATTACTCATGCTCATCAAGTTTTCCCTGTCGCGGCCAACTCGAATCAACCCACCCCCGACTCGTCCGAACGCCCCGACGCAGTGGCAGCAAACCTTGGCCTCACCCCTTGCCGATCTCTCACCCAGCCTTCGTACCTATAATTCCTGCCCATCTTCTGCAAAAAGCAAACCACCACCAAAACGCCACACACCGTCTTGTCGTCCACTCGCCTGTCGTCGTCATCTCCAAACACGCCTCCCGTCGCGCCAAAAACCCCTGATCAGAAAACGTAAATCTCGCAACAACAACGCCCTTGTCAGCATGTGAATTCCTCGTACACGTACCCATTGCCAACGCAAAAAGGCCTCAGCACCGAACCCATCCACTCAAACACGCCGTCGCCACCAATGTCCGTCGTCCACGCTTCAGATTATTCCCGGCCACTTTCATGTGGTACCTAGCAGTAGTCGTGCTAGTACTACCACGCACTGCTATCCACCCCTCACCATCACCACCAGTCTAATGCTCAACTCAAAATGCGCCTGCAGCCGCCACGCAAAACCCCTCCCCGCATTACCCTCAAACCAAATACCCGCTACACATTGCGTTTCTGTTTCTATTTCGGTTTCCTTTTTCCATCCGTCCATGTTCCTGAGCCTGTTCGTCTCGCGGCCACCCCGCATCCACACCCGCATCCACACCCGCATCCACACCCGCATCCGCACGCCGCCACACTCTTCATCTCGCGCGTTTTGTTGACTCGATATGCAGAAACGCGCGAGTTTCGGCGCCGCCGTGATATAGGTATGTATAGGTATATATAGGCAGGTATAGGACTAAGACTAGGAGACGACGACGACGACGCGCATGAAGATGATGATGTAGGTGGTGGATGTACAGCTGCATCCAACCCAACGCAACCAGTCCCCTCGTCCTACCCATCACCCTGACAAAGCTTGTACCGCTGCACCACACGACGGCGTCTGGCACTGGTGCCGGCGCGTGCTTCCGTCTCCGTCTCCGTCTCCGGTGTCGTACGCAAGTGCTGGCGCTGCCACTATCTCTGGGTCCGCCGCGCCCATCGCTTCGTAGTATGGTACCGATTCGTCTTCAGCGCCATTGTCTCTGACCCTGAATCTGACTTTGCCCCCTCGCCCACACTGGTCTCGCTTCGCTGCTGACTCTGCATCCGTGGTGCTGCGTCGAATTACTCATCCTGGTACCTTACTCTCGTCTCTTGACTGTTCGCCCTCTCAGAGCATAATCACATGTCTATGTGAAGACTCGCACAATTAGACTTGGGTGTAGAACTGCATGCACAAAACAAAACAGTAGTTTGCTTACGTCGCGTGTGCATAACTAGTATAAAGATTTAATCACCACCACATCTTTCTAATTCCATTTCTCTTTCTACATAGGGAATAGCACATGATGCATGCATAATAAGACTAACCTCCTTTTCATACTTTCTTTCTATCGACCGTAAATCGATACTGCGATGAGCAAGCAAGTAAACAAGGAAACAATTAAACAAGGCAAGCAAGTAGTATCCCTCACGCACATAACGAGAATCAACATGTAACGCGCGATATGATGGAATGTTTTCACGCCTCCAAGTCTCTTGTATCCAAGGATATAAATAAATAAATAAATTCAATCAAGGACTTTTGGACTTGTTTAGTGAGTGGTGGGGTTGATGTAGTAAGTGCAGGGAATAGGGAATGGGAATAAACTTGATTAGTAATCGAGGTGAGTGGGTATATGTTTGGTACTGGATACTGATGCTGAAGTGGATTGCGTGTAAAAATGGAAAGGCGGTGGGCGGATATGTGCATGTTTGTTGCTGGGGAAAAAAATAGAGAAGGGGAATAGAATAGAATGGGACGGGATAGGAGGTGGTGGGAATGCAGGAGGAAGGAAGGGGATGGTGATGAGTGATAAGGATAGTAATGCGAGGGAAGAAAAGAGGTGATGATAGCATATTCGAGGACCTGGAGGAAGTACGGGGGGGAAATAAAATAAAAGCTGGTGGAGAGAGAGGATATGCCTAAGGAGATAGGGAGAGAGAAAGAGAGGCTTAGGGTGCGGATACGCCATAAGCAAGGAAACCCCTCTAGGTCGCATGAAAGTGTGGCATCTAAATCTGAACTGTACAACGTATGGCGCAAGATGCTAGTTGTTGTTGTGGGATGGGTATGAGTACATAGGCGTATGCTGTGAGAGTGTGCAGGGCATTCTAGCACTGTATAAATCCATAGCAGCAGCAGTATCTAGCCGTGGTAACGATACCTTATATCCCACAAGACGGATTCCTACTATGCAGCCATCAGAAGTACTTCTATACCACCCACGCATACTTTGCAATCCCTCAGCTCCCGGGAAACTCAACTGAAAAAAACTACAAGCCCATTCCCCATTACGCGGTTATACCCCTCGTTTATGCGGTTATATCTCTCGTTTCCATGTATAACATTGCCCGTCTCCATTTCTATTTGTGTCTTGAACTCCAAAAATCACATCGCCTTAGTTGAGTTGCCCCCAGATTTTCCAGTTTTTTTTCTTTGGTGGCCGAACTAAGTAAGACCCACGGAGACAACTGAACGGACTGGAAGGGGTACGGCATGGAAATCAGCCGTCAAAGTGTGCTGAACCGTGATTTCGTAATCGTCTGGTGAGGTGCCATGGAGAAGGGTTCCCCTGTGGTTGGAAGAGAGGGCGAGGCTTGAGGGGAGTCGAGTTCGAGAGTGGGTAGCTCGACATGACAGAAAGGGGGAGGAGGATTCGAGTAGTTGAAGAAGTTGCTTTTTCAACGTCGTTGGATGGAATTGCTGAGTGCTTCTTGGATATTTCTCTTACCTTGTTGATGCAACCGAGGGAGTTAGGATAACGACTTATCTTATCTACGAGGTAGTCTTTGAAAAAAGAAAAAGAGAAAAAAAAGAAACTCATGCTTATCGAGACTAAGACCAAAGAAACTCTCTGTACAGTATCTCATGCCTGCAGTATACACATTGATCTAGGTATACAAAAAGCAACGTCCAACACATAAACCAAAACAACAACTTTACAACAACGGCTTGTAGTAATCATTCCTAGACCAAACCAAGCGGCGTCACGCGCATGTTCGCCAGCAGCAAGCTCCCTTGAAGCAGCCCAGCTCTATGCAACGGCGACATACATCACGACACCAATTACCACCACTACTACTATCTTACCCCGTAAGCCGCACACAGACCCCTAGAACGTATAATTAACGCGCTATTGCTATTGTATCATCACAGCTTATGCAAAGGCCCCACCACGCCACGCAAGCAAAGCCATCAGCCAAGCCCGAAGCCCGAAGCCCGAAGCCCCCTAGCACAATAACTGTAACGGTAATGGCAACAAGGGATGCACACACACACACACACACACACACATAGATTTACCTTTTCCTCACATGTACCTAGCTATCCCACAACACGAGCTCCACAGAGCCCCAATATCCAGATGATGGAGGATCGAGATTGATATGTAGATGGATCAGATTGATATGTAGATGGATCAGATTGATATGTAGATGGATCAGATTACTCCTGCTTTTAGAAGACTCAAAATACATATAGACACGCCAAGAAGAAGAAGAAGAAGAAGATATCCAATACCTCTCCACCACATTTCCAGCCCACTAGTACGTCTGACAGCCACGTGATGGACATGCGTGGTGCGGCAAAACCCAATGCATACCGCGACACGAGAGCTAATGTACATGTGTATGTAGATGTAGCTATGTACATACATACATACATACATACATTATTCCGCCAGTGCCAGTGCCAGTGCCAGTCCAAGAACCGCATGCATACTTACCAGGCCAGATTGATGTGTGAAAAAAAAAGGGGGAGATAGATATCAAGGCGCGTGGAATAGCCAAGGTTATTCAAGATGAAGAGAGGATGCTTTCTGAGGAGGAGGAGGAGGTAGTAAGTAGAGGGGGGGGGGGGAGG
>NW_007359914.1:835662-848717 GCF_000359705.1 Exserohilum turcica Et28A | reverse complement strand
CCCCCCCCCCCCCCCCGCGGCTGAACCTCGATTTAACATACATACATTATGCGGATGGTTATGTGGGAAATTGCCTCTTGTCCCTATTCCCCCCCTTCTTTCAAGCGTGTGTGTGTGTGTGTGTGTGTGTATATCTACAAGGCACGACTAGCAAGATATATAAATAGCTGTAAACCAGCCACAGCTATAGACGTAGTCAAACATGCACAAGCACAAGCACAAGCACGAAGGGTGGAAGTAAACAACGTATGTAGGTACATTGGATATATGTAGACGTATATTCATGACAACGGTACCCCCCCAAAAAAAAGAAAAACACAGAATATTAAACTGAGAATTTTATCCATCACGCGTACTAACCTACACATACACATACACATACACATAAACATACGCTACCCATCTATATTCTCTCTCTCTATATGCAGCCTGCTATACTGCATCTAGAAACCAAATAAACTCTCTCTCTCTCTCTCTCTCTCTCTCTCTCTCTCTCTCAAACACACACACACAGCCTCGCAGTCGCAGTCGCAGTCGCACAGTCCCAATCTCAGAAACAAGAGGAGGATGGACGAGAAAAAAAAAAGACAGAACAGAAGACCGAAGAGAAGAATCGATACCAAAAGAAAATCGGATGCTTTGATCGTAGTAGGATCCGGGGGGGAGGGGTATCGAGATGAGAGGGAGGGGGGGTAAAGAAGGAAAAAAAAGAGACGCCTTGTCTGCCCACAGTATACTTACAGTACCACCACCTTTGCATGCATCAGGATCCGCAAAACCGGAACGCCCCATAAACACCGGGGGGGGAGAGAGAAAAACACACACACACACACACACATATATGCCCACGACTAATGCATGCCAAACAAAAACTTGAGTTCCCTCAAATTCAAACGCGTCAAATTCTTCGACTCATTTTCATCCAGCGCAGCACCGATGATTTCCCGTTTAGAATCCTGCAAACTCGTAATGCGATCTTCGACCGTCTCGGGCACGAGCACGCGATGGACATGGACGTGGCGGGTTTGCGGCATGCGGTGCGCGCGGTCGACAGCCTGGTCTTCGATGAAGGGGTTCCAGAAGGGGTCGAGGATGATGACTTGGGATGCTTTCCAGAGGTTGAGGCCTGCGTTGCCGGCTTTGAGGGACACGAGGAGTACGTTTTCCGTGGGGTCGTCCATGAAGGCGCTGACGGCGTCGGCGCGCTGGTCCATCTTCATGCTGCCGTCGTAGCGCTGGTAGCGGATGTGCTCGCGGTTCAGAGGCACTTCGATGAGGTCGAGGAGTGAAGTGAATTGGGAAAAGACAAGAGTCTTTTCGGTTGGGTCGTTGGTGCGGATGTCCTGGAGGAGCTGGATGGTTCGGTCAATCTTGGCTGAGGGAACATAGGTCTTGTCTAGATGGCGGAGATAGCGCTTTTTGGCGGTTTTGTTGCGGAGCGACTCTTTCTTCAGCTGGGCAAGAGTCACACTCGGCTTGGCACGCGCTTTGCCCTTGCCCTTGCCCTTCCTCTTGCCTTTGCTCCGCTTCTTCGACTTTATAGCTTTAGGCTTAGCTTCAGGCGGAGAGTCGTCGTCATCCTTGTTCTTGGCATTGCCCGGCTCGTACTCATCCTCATCGTCGTCAACAACGAACCCAGCTAGGTTGCCCTTTTCATCGACATCGTCATCGTCATCCTCGGCATCAGACTCGTCTGTAGCATCCTCTTCAACCTCGTCCTCCAACTCGGCCGATCCGAGTCGCTCAGGGCAATGGACCTTGCAAAAGTGCTTGTAGTCGGTGATCAACTTGGCCTTCAACTCGCCGCGGCAATGTGGACATCTAGGTATAGTGGTCTCGTCATTGCCATCCTGTGCTGCTGGCATTGCGGGATCAATGAGCTTCTGCACACATTCTCCACAGACCGTGTGGCCACACGGAATAATGATGGTTGGGTTGGGATCGGCCTCGAGACAGATGGGACACTCGAATGAGTCGGGTTCCTTCAGTCGGAGGACCACATCAACGCTGAGCTCCTCTGCACGGGCCAAAAGGTCATCCTCAGCAATGCCGTCGGTTGCTGGTTGGCTGAGGTCTTTGATAAGCTGTGGATGGCAACAGGCCTGACGCAGCCGAAGCAACAGGGTCAAGACGTTTGCGTAGTTGGCTGGAATCTGTTAGCATGTGATCGAAGCCACAGCTGAGCCTGAACCTAGGCGAGCTCACCTGAAACAGCATTCTTCTCAATATACTTGTTCATCTGAATCTGCGACTTGGTCTCCAAAGCACGGTACAATCCAAACTCGTCGTCGCTAAACTCGACATTGTCCACGGCGGTATGCTTGGGTGGGATCTTGGAGATTGGTTGACCGTCCACTTTGGAGTCCTTTTGCCGCCGCAGCATGATAGACCTCAGCAGAATACGAATACGGTTCATTGCGCGACCCTTTGCAAAGCGATTGGCATTCTTGACGGGCTACAACATGTTAGTCTGCGCCAGAACTCTAACAGATTCGTCATTCGCTTACCCTAGCAATCTCCATGCTGAACTTTGTCCATGTGCAGTAAGGTTCCACCTTGAGGAATCCAATCAATGGGTATAACTCGTCAATACTATTCATCATGGGCGTTCCAGTCATGCACAAGCGGTGGCGAGCCATGAGATCCGCACAGGCTTTTGATGATTTGGCGTTGCGGTTCTTAATGTTGTGAGCCTCGTCAATAACGACGCGATACCACATGCATTCGGGCCCCAGCAACGCCAGCTTGTCTTTGGGTTTGCGGCTCATGGCAGGGGTGCGCTGCTCTTGCTCGTACAGCATCGACTCTTTCCGAGACTCTTTCTGATTGTACTCAGCGGTAAGGCATCCAAAAGTTGTCAGCACAACGTCAAACTGACGGAGTCGGGCAAAGTCGACATTCTTGCCAGTGCCATGATAGAGATAGACACTAAGCTTGTGATTCGGGTGCACGTGTCGCTCGATTTCCTTCTCCCATTGCCGCATAAGAGCCACAGGCGCAATGATGAGCGTGGTTTTACATGCTGGGTTCTTGGACGGATTTGCGCATAGGAGCGAAAGAGCTTGTATCTGGCCATACCAATTAGAAACCAATCGACCAGTCTAGGTACAGAGCATGTGATTGACGCGTGGCATGCAAAGAGTTTCACTTACCGTCTTGCCCAAGCCCATTTCATCGGCTAGGATACCGCCTTTGGTGGGGCCACGTTCCATTTTAAGGAGCCATGTCAGGCCGATGCGCTGATACTCCTTGAGGGTACAGGTCATGATGGCAGGCGTTGGCTCTCGTTCTTCCGCCTTCTCGCCATCCTCCTTGACATTCTCAAAGAGCTTCTCGATAGCGTCGGCCTCTGCCGCATTCATTGGAAAGCTGCTATAGTCATCGCCATCACTATCGACTGGCGCCCTGTAGGGAGCGGCTATATGGTTGGGAGGAAAACCGTGCTGAAACACATGTGGCTGTTGGTATCCTGGGCCATTGCTAGGTGTGGTCGGCGCAACCATGAACTCTGCAAGGTCTGGTACAGACATGTAATACGGGTTCACAGTAGCCGCCGATATCAAACCGCCATTGCCATATGGTCCCTGGAAGGCATTGTGCAGTTCTGCGAATGGGTCAGAGTATGCCTGATCGTGCGCAGGTAGCGGAGCGGATCGTTGTGGCGTGGGTGGACCAGACTGGGTCAAATCCACAACCTCCAGTTCATCCGTTTGATGCACATGATTTGACGGCCGTCGAGGCAGTGGCTGTGACCAAGGTGTGGGCGAAGAGGTTGGGGTAGCTGGGCTCGGCTGCCTGCTGATGCGCTTGGCTTCAGGAGGGTCGGCTGATCCCAGACTCCGCTTGAGCGTATGAGATGGCAGGGCCGGAGGCGGAGAAGGTCGTTTCTGCGTGCCATTTGATGATGTGTACGGGGCGGGGGTAGGCTCAAAGGCTAGACTCCTCTGCTCTATTTCAAACATTTGATACACGGTATCCAGTACCTGCTGGTAGTATGGCTTCTCCGTGTCATCAACGGTACGAAGAGCCGCCCTGATCAATCCAATCTTCTCCTCGAAGCTTGTAGTGCGGTCATTGACTATATCCATTCTGGCCAAAGCTGGCTACCGTGGCCGGGTGGCGGGGCAATTGATGCGGCTATGAACGTGGCAATGGAGAAGTCCGGGAAGAGGAGGGGGGGGGCGTTGGGTTGTGGGCAGTGCGGTAGAGGCGGATGTTATAGGCAGAGGGCGGGGCAGTTTGCGGAGAAAAAGAAGTGGTGAAGAGTCAGGGCTGGGTCGAGTGGCTTCACCGTGAGGCTCCAAGCGACTGCAATGTCGTTGTGCGGCTGAAGAGTGAAAGGAGCCCTGTGAGGCAATTGCGATGACTGGCGCGACGCGTTGCGCGGTCCTTTGCGGCAAATCTTTGAGTAATCTAAACTGCGACGCCTGGGTTTCGGTCAAACAACAGGCCAGCAAAGAAGCAAAGCAGCAGAGAAACACGAAAAGAAACCAGGCGCGCCTGTCCTACCGTATCGCGGCCATGCACCCGCGCCGTGGGGGGGTTTACGCGAAAGGAGGGTGAGGCAGCGTTTTCGGAGGTGAGCGACGCCCTCAGCGCGTCGGCCATTATCGATAGGCAGCCTCTGGCAGGCCGCGTCTGATGTCATGCTGTGGCTTGGGGTGACATTCTCGAGGGAATGAAGCAGTCCTTCAGGGCGCAAAAGATGCGAATGGGAGAGGCAGCAAGGCACACAGCCAGCCGCCTCTGTACGCCGACATGGCTCTTGCTAATAAGGCTGGCGGCTGGGCAAGTTGCCCTTCTCGCTGCACGCGCCGCCGGTGAAGAACACACGCCCAACCAGGCTTGGCACGACGTCACGCGAAGTCGACCGACTCTGTGCAGAGACGACAGTGAAGACACACGACACCAGCCATTCATACACGAGCAAGAGAATATCATTGTACACTCGACAAGAAACACCAAACCGGCCAGATATGTTCTGAATGTCCCGCCTAGGAAGCGAAGGTATGCCCAAAGCCCACGCTTGACTGGGACCGTGTACTTGAAACCCCCTGAAAGAAACAAGCAACGCCTAGATATGCAACAAGATACCAGTGTAAATGTAGTGTGAAACTGCAAACCCGCACCCGCAAAAGCAAACGCTGACAAACAACCGTTTGGCAAGCCATGACAGGCAGCAAACCTGCCTCCAGCACAGCACAAACGCCACCCTAAAAGCTCCATGGTTACTCTTCAAAACGACCAGGCCGAATGATTCCGGACCCAGCTTTCTCCATCAAATACCTTCGTCTCGACATTCGGGGTATCCGACCAACGTGGCTAGAATGCGCTGCTGCCGAACATGTCGTCATCGTCGTCGTCGATAGTCGTCGATAGTCGTCGAGGTTACTGCTGTAGTTGTTGTAGTTGTTGTTTGGCATGATTCGGTCTGAAAAGACGCGAATGCGTAACTAATCAAGCCTTCTCCTCTTCCTTTAGATCACACAAAAACTCAGCTACTGTGGCTCCGCAGCAACAGCTACAACACACACACATATTAGGGTCAATTTACTCACAAACTAGCGGACAAGGAACGTACTCTCTCGACACTGCCATTATCCGTCTGATCCACCGCTAACAGGTTCGGGCTGTCGGCGCCCCCGCCCCGGTCCGTGAAGCCCCGGGTTTCGAGTTGCGGCCGCTTTTTCGGGCTTGCCGTCGCTGTTGCCGACGATGACGAAGCTGCCGTGTCGGCTTTGTCCTTGGTGTTTCCTGGCAGCTCCAGGTTAGGAATGTGCGATGACGCCGTGTAGCGCGGCTCGCTCGTGTGATCGTAGATTGTACTTCCCACAGTGGCGCAGCGGAGGATCGTCTGAATGAGCTGATTCTGACGAAGAGGCTTGGACAGGTAGTCCTATAGCTCGAGTTAGTACCAAAACACGCCAGGGGAGCGCACAGCCACTTACGTCCATCTGCGCTGCCAGACACTTTTCGCGATCGCCAACCATGGCGTGTGCCGTGAGCGCAATGACTGGGGTAGAGGGGATGCCGTTTTCACGCTCCCATTCACGGATCTTAGCCGTCGCCTCGAAACCACCCTGCTATCGCGTTAGTCATGCTTCATAAACCATGATTCATCAACTCACCATGACCGGCATTTGCACGTCCATGAGCACGCAGTCGTAGCGTTTCTTCTGAATGTGCTCAAAGGCCTCGAGACCGTTATTGGCCACCGTAACCCTGTGGTGGTACTTCTCCAGAATCCTGACGGCAAGCTTCTGGTTGACAGCGTTGTCTTCGGCCAGCAGAATCTGGAATGACTTGGAGTGGTCCGAGACCAGAGGCGCAGCACGACCGTCCAGTGCGGGGATGAGCGCATTGCCCAGGTCAATTGGCAGACAAGGCGTTGTCATGTAGCTCGAGATACCGTTTTCAAGTGCAGACCTAAGGCTGATGCACACGTGCGGCGTAAGCATGACCAGAGGAATGTACTTGAAGCGCTCGGCAATGCGGAGCTCTCGTGCCGTCTTGTCATTGTCCACGATGACGCAGTCGTAGGGCATGTCGGCTCTCTTGGTAGTCTCCGGTACCTCTTCGACAGACTTGACCACCATGGGCACGAGATCAAGCGTCTTGAGGTGCTCGATGATCTGGTCCGAGAAGCCAGTGTTGCCCTGGTCGACAAACAGGACCGTGTGCTGCTTGTACGCGACGAGTTGGGGCTGGATAGCAGTGATTTCCGGCTTGCCAAGACGGACTCTGCATGTAAAGTAGAATACGCTGCCCTTGCCAAAGTCAGACTCTACCCACATGCGACCACCCATAAGAGTAACGAGACGCTTGGAAATGGACAGCCCAAGACCCGTACCGCCAAACTTCCTCGTTGTCGAACCATCTGCTTGCTGGAACGTGTCGAAGATGAGATTGAGCTTGTCGCCACGGATTCCAATTCCAGTGTCGGACACGGCAAACTGGAAGACGTAGTGGTCGGGTCCGCAGTCCTGCTCTGCCGCCATGGATATGGCGACCTTGACCTCTCCATGCTCGGTGAACTTGATGGCGTTGCCGACGAGGTTCAGGATAATCTGTCTCAGCCTGAACGAATCACCGACAACATAGTCGGGCACGGTGTAGGAGACGTCGTAAGCAAGGTTCAGCTTGCGCTCGTTGGCCCTTGACGCTAATGACTTGAGCGCATTGAATATCGTGCCCCGCATGGAAAAGGGAATTTCTTCCATAACCATGCGGTTGGCTTCAATCTTGGAAATATCCAGTATATCGTCAATAATGGTGAGTAGCTGACCAGCCAGGTTGTGCACAATGGTCAGCATCTCTCGTTGGGCATGGGTAAGATCGGTGTCGAGCGTGAGCTGCGTCATTCCTATGATGCCGTTCATAGGCGTTCGGATCTCGTGCGACATGTTGGCCAGGAACTCGGACTTGGTCTTGTTGGCCAGTTCGGCTGCTTCCCTGGCCGCCGTGTTCCTCTGAATACTCTCTCGCAAGCTGGACACCATCTGGTTGATCTTCCTCTTCAGCTCATCCATTTCGCCAGACGCCTCAACGGTGATTTGTGTGAATTTGCCCTCCATGGCGGCGTTGGTGATGTCGCCAAAGGCGCGCACCTGCGATGTCAAGTTTTGAGCCATGGTGTTGACGTCCGTGGTAATCTCTTTCCAGCGTCCGTCAATGTCTCGCACGTCAGCCTGACCGCCCATCTTACCGTCGACGCCCACATCGCGCGCTACGCGCTTCACAGCCAGAGACCATTCGTCCAGTCTCATAACCATGTCGTTGACCGTGTCTTTGAGTAACCGTATTTCACCCTCGGCATCCACGTGCACTCTTCGGCTCATGTCTCCCTTGGCGATGGCCTGCGTGACCTCGGAGATACTGCGCACCTGTAATGTGAGATTCTGGGCCATGGTGTTGACGTTGTTGGTGAGGTCCTTCCATTTGCCTTCGACGTTGTCGACTTGGGCCTGGCCGCCCAGGATGCCGTCTGTTCCGACCTCGCGAGCGACCTTGCTCACTTCTTGCGCAAACGTGTTCAGCCGGTCCACCATGGTGTTGATGGTGATCTTCAGCGACAGAATCTCGCCCTGGACCTCGGCCTTGACTTTTCTGCTCAGGTCTCCTCGCGCGACAGCCGTCGTGACCTCTGCGATTTCTCGTACTTGCGTGGTGAGGTTCATGGCCATGCCGTTGACGTTTTCGGTGAGGTCCTTCCAGGTACCCTCGACGCCGTGCACAGTGGCCTGGCCACCAAGGCGACCTTCTGATCCGACCTCCCTTGCTATCTTTGTGACCTCATGTGCAAACTGCTGCAGTTGGTCCACCATGCGGTTGATTGTGTTTTTCAGTTCGAGAATCTCACCCTTGCATTGGGCCTCAACCTTGCGGGTGAGATTACCTTGGGCGACGGCCGTCGTGACCTGGGCAATGTCTCGCACCTGAGTGGTAAGGTTTTGGGCCATGGCGTTTACGTTTACTGTGAGCTCGTTCCACATGCCTTTGACTCCGGCAATTTCAGCCTGGCCGCCGAGCTTGCCCTCGGTGCCGACGTCTCTGGCGACTTTTGTGACCTCGGTGGCAAATGACTGTAGTTGGTCCACCATGGTATTGATCGTCTGCTGCAGTTGAAGGATCTCTCCTCGGGCCGGGCGCTCAATTTTGCGGCTCAGATCACCATGAGCGACAGCCGTGGTCACGACGGCGATCTCTCGCACTTGTTCGGTGAGATTATTGGCCATCATGTTTACTACACGATACGTTAGCACCGGCCCGATTGCCAAACACGAATCACAACGTACCACTGTCCGTCAGCTCAGCCCAAATGCCAGCAACTCCGGGTAAGTTTGCCTGACCGCCCAGTCTACCTTCGGTGCCTACCTCTCGGGCGAGGAAAGTGACTTGACTGGCGAATTCCTGCAGCTGGTCCACCATGGTATTGATTGTGCGTTTGAAAAGTGTGATTTCAGGGTCCATTTCTTTGGCATGGATAAGCACCTTTTTGCTGAGATCTCCCATGGCAACCGCCGTGACAATGGCACCGATTTCCCGGAGCGCTTTCTGGAAGGCCAAGTTCGCTACCAGACGTCAGCGGGGGGTGTGTCTTCTTTTTTCTTTTTTTTTCTTTCTTCTTCTTCTAGACTACAAGTCTGGCGTGCAAACGTACCTTGCTGGTGCTTGCCGAGCTCTCGTTTCAGTGCGCCAATGTCCTCGATGCCGTGTTCGAATACCATACTCTGTGTCGTCAGTTGCTTGTTTACTTCGCGGCTTAGGTTGTCTACGCAGTGTCAGTGGAAGCCCCCCTGTCGCAAGCATTCTACGCAAGCATATATCAAATGTATGCGTGTGTATATGTGCATGTGTTGTTTCGTACCAATGTGTTCGCGCTGGTTCCTGATCTGGTCGGCCTGTTGGTTCAGGTGGACGCGGAGATAGTTGAGCTGCTCTTCGGTGAGCGCGGCAGCAGGCTCTTCATCGCCACCATTCGTCTCTTTTGCAGCGAGCCAGTTGGAGACCCAGATGGCGCGCTCCTTGTTGGAACCGCGGCGGGCCTGGCCTGGGGGGCCGTTGCTGTTGCGGATGGCACCCGCCTGTGTGTAGAGCACGCCGTCCTCGGGCGGCTCCTGTGCGGGGGTCAAGGGGAACTGGCCCGACTTTGCGGCGGCGGCGTTGCACTTGTGCTCGAGGAAGTCTATGCGGGAGCAGAGGGCGGCCAGCTCGTGCTCGAGTTGTGTCTTTTCGTCGCTCTCGGGGCCGGGCAGGGCGATGGCGTTGGCGGCGGTTTTGGCGCCGTTGGCCGAGACCTGGGCGCTGAAGCTGGCATCTCGCGCGGGGTCGTGTTGGCGGGCGAGGTTGCGGATGATGGCCGCGACGCCCGAGTACGTCTCTGCGGCCATGGTGGTGGTGGTGGTGGCGGCGGCAGCGGCAGCGGCGGCGAGTCGGGTGGTTGCGAGGGGGTAGGGAGGGCTCTGGGGGCTGCTATGTGCGCATTGGGAACAGGCAGGGCGAGCAGGACGGCGGGCGAGGGGGCGAGAGGGGATGGACGGATGTCCAGACGGGCAGCTTGACGGAGAGAGAGTGAGAGGGCGAGATGAGGTTCGGGGTGGGTATGGAGGAAGTGGAAGCGCGAGCAGGGAGGCCCCGCCGAGACAGCAGGCGGGCGCGCAAAGAGGATAAGCGTCTTGTGAGTGGCCTCGAGCCGATACGATGGCGGATGAAGAGCGCTAGCTAGTAGGCGTGTGTGGAGGAGCAGCCCACAACCCACAACCCACACGCACTTGGAGCAGCAGCAGCGGCGGCGGCAGCAGCAGCAGCAGCAGCAGCAGCAGCGGTATCAGGCGGGCACGCGTGCGAGGGGCTCGGGGCCAGGTGCATGAGGGTGCAGCAGACAGGGCGTTGTCGCCAGCCAGCAGCAGCAGAGGTGAATTCGCATCTGCCATGTAGCGGCTAAACGCTGGTGCGCTGCCTCACGCTGCGATCGGCCTGGCAATTGCCGTGTTTGACTCGGCGCAGACGACAGGCCTGCTGCCATTCCGCCTGTCAGTTGGCTGCTGCCCCCACCCGCATCCATGGCGCCGCCCGACGACGCTGCACCAGCACTGACGACGGCGCAGTACCCAGCGAGTCGCACACACACGCTGCACTGCTGCCAGCCTGGCTGCCGCGCCCGCCGCCGGCCAACTGAGTAGCAGGTAGTGTGCAGTATACGGCGACATGCGACACCGACACCTGCTCTACACGTACACTACAAGACCACGACTGCTGCGGCTCCGACGCTGCCTCCCCGTCCGCCAAGCCGAGCGCCTCGGGAAGGCAAGCGAGATATTACAAAAAACAAAATAACCCACGACCCTTTCAAACCTTACGCCCCCCAAGCCATGACAAGCAGCCCTCGTCCCGGCCACCGTCGCCGTCGCCGTCGCCGTGACGGTGACCGTCTTCTCCCGCGCGACGTCATACCCGCGTCGGCCGCCACGTTTTCCCTTGTCCAGGGCGCGCGACCAAGCAACCAACAGCGCGAGAGGGCCGTGGTAGCGAGCACAAGCGAACGCGACATGGAGAGATACGAGCGATAAAGAGAGAGAGACGCACACACGGCAAGGGAAGAAAATAACCTTGGAACGAAAACGGTGCAACCACAACCCTGCAAGCAAATTAGTGCGCGTGGTACAAGCCACAGCCCGCGACACGACAGGGCATGCGCATCACTTTTCTGTGCTCGTCGTCGGCGTCGTCCTGCTGTTTCTCCGCCCGTCGCGTATGATTACCGACACTGACTTGACTGCATGGCTCTCGTCCATCTGAAGGGGGGGGGGAACCCTTGGCCCAAGAGCGTGACCGCCTCGGAGAGCACGTCTCCCCTCTGTCCTAGGAGTGACCCTACTCATGCTCATACGACGACGAAGACGCCGGCGCCCATGGCAGTGCGGCCGAGGGCGCGTCGTGGTGCTGTGGCAAATTAACCCCCTATTGCCCTGTCTGGCTCGAGGCTGAGGACGACGCCCGCCCGTCCGCCCCGTCCGCCCCGTCCGCCATGGCCATGGCAGCCAGAATGCGTCCAACGTCTGCGGTCAACACGCACACGCACACGCACACGCACAAGCCTACTACTTTTCTTTTCTTTTCTTTCCCTCTCGCTCGCTCGCATGCGCCGCCAAGGCAACGGTGCGCGCGCACCTTTGGCGCACATGCACATGCGCTTCTCCTGTTTGATCGCCGCTTTTCCATGCTCTCACTCTTCACCTGGTCGTGCTGAGGCTGAGGCTGTCGTGGGGTTCAATTTGCCCGTTGTTTCACGTGTTGCCCATCCTACTTTACTCCGCCCACTGACCGCATCTAGCATACGCACAGCACAGCACATGCATACAAGGCGGCATCTGTCCGCCTCATTCCCTCCCCCCCCCTCTTTCGACTCTCCCTCGCCATCCACCTCACGCGTCCCTATCACGGTGCTGACGGCCACGGGGCAGACGGACCAAGGCGCCCTCGAGTGGGGTACGCTTGCACGCAAAACTGCCGCGCATGGTTGGTCATAGTGGTGCTACCTGCTAACCCAGCCATCCAGGGTCCTCCCGGGAGCCGAGCGCTCGCACTCGCATGTCCTAGAGTCGTCGTTTAGTCGAGCATAGCCCTGCCTAAGCCCATTTCCCTGCTGTCCGCCACCCTCCGTCCACCGCATTCTCTTTACTACACTACACCCCTACCACCTACCACTGGCCACATGCGCAAACGCCCTGTTTTTTTTTTCTTCTCTTCTTCTGGCGTGTCGCCTTCGTACTGGACCTTGCGCTCACCGTATCATCCCGCTATCCGACATGCTAGCTTGTGAGCATCCCGCCTGTGCTAGTCTGTGTATGTGCACCTTGGACGCTTTCTCTTCACAAGTCCCAGTCCAGTCCAATCCGTTTGTCCGAGTAGCTGCGCGTGACAAACACTTACTTACTCCTCCATACATACGTCCTCTGCTCCATCTGCCCACACCAGCACCGTTGAATCTACACCTGCATGTCCATGTATGTAAATGCAAGTCTACACCTACATATGTGTATGAGTATGTAGACCCCTCGCAGATCCCAAACAGATCATCAGGGTCCTCTTGCAGTCCACCCACACCCACACCTGTGCTTGTGCCTGTGCCTGTGCCCTACATAGACTATATCCTCTAGCTTGCACGCCAAAAGCAAAAGAAACAAAGAAGCCGCCACACCAAACCAAGCCCGGAAAACACTAAAGTCCCGAGGTGGTGGTGGTGGTGGTGGTGACCGGACGGCGGGTGGGAAAAGCCAAGTGTGGGTGCATGTGGGAGAGAGGGAAATGCCAAGTGTGGATGCATGTGTGGGTGGGGAATTAGTAAGTATAGATGCATGTGGGCGCAGGTGGGAAATACTATAGAGTGTGTGGGTGGGTGGGTGAGTGATGGTGGTAAGAGTAGCTTGCTGCTGCTCAGAGAGCCAGTATATACTTACAGTAGTAGAGCGCCCCATGCCACACCCGAATGCGGGGTAGAGTCACGCGCACGCGAGCGAACACGACTACGAACATGACCGAGCCCCCCCCCCCAA
>NW_007359914.1:768341-835542 GCF_000359705.1 Exserohilum turcica Et28A | reverse complement strand
GAGAAAAAAAAAAAAAAAAGAGAGAGAGAGAGAGAGAGAGAGAGAGAGAGAGAGAGGTAGTTGGTCATTCTGATTTACAGATTGCACGCACACTCACAAGAGCTTTGTTTCCAATTCACATGCCACTACCACTACAACTACCACTACAACTACCTCAGCTTCTTTGCATGCGCCACCAAACTCTCAATGACCTGCTCAAACGCATCCTTGTCGCCAAGAGCGCTCTCCATGCGCTTCTGCCAGTACTCAAACACGAGCGTGGCGCGCTGCTGCAAGCCCTTGAGATGATCAATGTGCATGCGCAGCTCGTCGTCTGTGAAGCCCTGGAGCGCCGCGTCGGTTGTGGCGCACAGTTGGGCCGTGGAGCTCAAGTCGAGCTCAGGAGGCGGTGGCGGGCCTTTGCGCTTGCGCTCTGGGCGCGAGCCCGACGAGTCGATGGAAGTCGAAGACTCGTTTTCGCGCTTGACCCGCCCGAGTGGACCGCCGTTGTTGTGCGTGTGGTTGTTGTTGTTGTTGTGGCGCCCGTCTGACGAGGGCCGCGGCGACCGTTCGCCTGGAATGTGAATCGAGGGTAGGATAAGCTTCTTTTGCTTCGACGCCGGCAGGATCTCGTCTAGGTCGACCGGCACGCCCAGCGATACGAGGAACAGCCGTCGTATCCGCGACCGCACCCAGTCTGGTGGCTGCAGCGGTGGCGGTGCAACCAGCTGCGTCCACAGCGAGTGGCTGCGTTCCGACTGGAACATGGACCGCGTCTCCTCTGCGTTGGCCGATATGCTGGGAATCTCATGCTGCCCTGGGTAAATCTCCTCCAGGTACGGCTGTGTGGCTGTGGCAATGTCTTCAGGGCATGTGAGCCGGTCAAAGTCCAAGACTGGCTGTGCAAAGCAACCGTTAGTCAGCGTGTCACAGTAGCAAGCGGGCAGAGCATCCATATTAGCGGGCTAGAATTGCTGCCACTTACAGGACCCGGCGAAGGGGCAGGTACAGGAGCGGCTTCGGGGGGCTTGTCAAATGTAGTCTCTGCCTCGTGCTCGCCTTGCTGAAACCCATCGTCAAAGTCTCCAAAATCGTCGTCCCCCTCCCCGCCCTCTTCAAACTCGTCAAAATCGCCAAACCCATCGTCATCTTCATCATCATCGTCTGCTGCTGCTGCTGCTTCTGCTACTTCTGCAGTCTCGTCACCAATGTCGTCCTTGTCTTCCGTATTGTCCTTGTCATCTTGTGCCTCGACTGCAACGTCGCCTTCAGGCGCAGACTCGGCTGGGCCGCTGTCTGGATTTATCAAAGACCTGTCATGCGAGGTTGGTGACCCTTCTTCCGTCGTCAATGGTACGCAGGAGGCACCAACGAAAATGCCCTACGTACCTGGGTTGCTGCGCTGGCTGTCCTCAGGTGCTTTGATCACAATGTCGGGCTCCGCATCCGCCAGGCGATGCTGGTGTGCTTCGGTCCCCGGAATGTCACCGTAGCTAGGCTTGTCGGGGTCGATCTTCTCAACAATAGTCTTTGGAATTGGCGTGCCTCCGGGCGTGATGGGTCGGTCGCTGATGCTGACGCGGGACGCACTGCGGCTTCGCATGCCCTCTGGCACAATCTCAACCTCGTCGGGCACGGCGTCTTGGGTGCGCATCTTATAGGCCTCTGTGCCAGGCACCTCGCCGTGTGCTGGCGTATCGTCGACTCGCTCCACTCGCGTCGTGGGGATGGGCGACGTCAATGTCGATCGTCTAGACTTGCCCTCCGAGGCATCGGAAAAGTGCTCGTCACTTGACTCGGCTGCATATCTAGTGTTAGACACGGGCTGGCCAGGCGGCAACATTCGTGTGACGTACCCAGCTCCTTCGCACCGGGGTCCTCCAGCTCTACGCTCTTGCGGGGCGGTGCCAGCTCGTTCGTCATGTCGACAGCCGCTCGGTGCTTGGTTGCTTTTGCACGTGGATGCTGAGGCGGGATACGGCAGAGTTGCTTTGGGTGCAGCTGCGAGGAGAGAAGAAGCAGAAGGGCGAGGAACAAAAGGCTGCGCCTCCTTGCTTCAGAATGCCGTCGTGGAGTCTCAGGCACCGCTCGATTGGCGGGGGGGCCGGCGGTCTGGATTCCCAGCCGCTGGGCATGGTGGGAACAACGATTCACCGGAGCTAAGCGCGACCCATGCACCTGTTTGTCTAACTTTTGGGATGCGACATTGACGCGCCCAAACGTCGTGAACGTCTGCGCGCATCCACCTCGACCTTGTCAATTAGCGGTCCGGCAATTGCATCTCCCGTCGCGACACGCCTAGTCTACTCGCGCCTTGGATACCATTTCCGCCATCAGCATCAACAACAACAACAACAACAACAACAACAACAACAACGACACCGCCTGCCAACACCCCATCCACCAGAGCCGACCCCGACGTCCGCCAGCATGAGCTTCTCGTTCGGCCAACAGAACAGCGGCGGCGGCAGCAGCAGCACGCCTAGCAAGCCGCTCTTTGGTGCAGCTCCCTCGACTGCCGGCGCTACACCGTCTCTCTTTGGGACTGCGGCCAGCGGCACCAACACCACCACCAACACGTCCAGCGCACCCAGCAGCGGCGGTCTATTTGGCGGCGCTAGCAACACAGGCGGATCCAGCCTGTTTGGCGGTGGCGGTGCATCGACGACGCCTGCAAGCAAGCCTGGTGGTCTTTTTGGCGGAGGTCAAGCTGGCGCGTCGTCAACAACATCGGCCTTTGGCGGCGGTGGAGGCTTTGGGGGGTTCGGAAAAAAGGAGGGAGATGCAGCCAAACCCGCCGGAGGGCTGTTTGGCAGCGGCGGAGCTTCGTCTGGCGGAGCAGCTTCGTCTTCTACGCCCTCGTTTGGATTCGGTGCAGCCGCTAGTAAGTATCATCTGTACATTGCGCAGGATGCTCCATGTACCTGCTAACACCACGCGCAGGCTCCGCGCCATCAGCCACACCTGCAACGAACAAGACATCGCTCTTCCCCTCGACCACCCCAGCCGGCGCCCCTCCAGGCGGCAGCTTGTTCACCCAAAACACGCAATCGAGCAGCGGTGCCCAGTCCGGTTCTTCTTTGTTCGGTCAACAGAGCAGCCAAACCAGCGGGGGCGGATCGTCTCTGTTCGGTGGCGCAAAGCCTGCTACGACGTCGTCTTCCACCCCCAGCCTGTTCGGCGGCGCCACTGCTGGACAGTCGGCCGCGAAGCCCCTCGGTGGTCTCAGCCTAGGAGGAAACACGGGCGCCTCTACCGACGCAAACAAGAGCGCTACTCCGTCTGCTACGCCCACGTCGAATCTGTTCGGAGGAGGAAACCAGACAGCGGCGTCTGGCGGGCAAGAGGCGCAGACACCCAAGCCTGCAGGCAGTCTCTTTGGCGGACTTGGAAGTACAACACCTGCCACCACCGCGAAACCTTCAGGGTTCACCCTTGGATCTACGTCATCCGCACAACCCACGTCCTCGCAGCCTACGTCAACCGGCGCGCCAACGTTGAGCCTAGGCGGAAACACTGGCACTACGGCCTCTTCAGCAGGCGCCCCCAGCAGCCTGTTCTCAACGGCAGCAAGCTCCACTCCAGCTTCATCCGGGGGCGGCTTCAGCTTCGGCAAACCTGCTGCTTCTGCGAGCACGACAGCAACGGCTGGAGCGACTACCACGGCCACGGCGGGCGCACCCACGTCTACAGCATCATCTGGCACATCGCTCTTTTCAGGCTTGGGCAGCGGGCTAGGAGGTGGAGCTTCTGCTGCACCTGCAACGACCGGGGCCAGCACAACTACTTCGAGTACCACCCCAAGCCTATTTAGCAAGCCTGCTGGAAATGAGGCGCCTGCATCGAAGCCCGACGCCGAATCACAGCCGACTCCTACATTGGGCGCCACTAGCGGAACCGCGGGAGCGAACGCGGCGCAGAGCGGGCTTGCGGCCTCAACCGCTGGACCCGCGCCATCGGCGCAATCACGGCTGAAGAACAAGTCCATGGACGAGATTATCACGCGTTGGGCAGCAGACCTATCAAAGTACCAAAAGGAGTTCCAGGCTCAGGCTGAGCAGGTGGCATCATGGGACCGAGAATTGGTGGAGAATTCCGACAAGGTTCGGCAGCTGTACTCGAAGACGTTCCAGGCGGAGCGCGATGCTGCCGAGGTAGAGCGGCAGCTGACCATGATGGAAGAGAACCAACAAGAATTGGATTCTTACCTAGACCGCTATGAGAAGGAGATTGACAACCTCATGAAGATGCACGGTGTCAGCGGCAAGAATGAAAGCTTGCGCGGCCCTGACCAAGAGCGTGAGAGGACGTAAGTGCACCCGCTTTGCATAAGCTTGAGCAACGTACAAAAAGGCTAACACGATGCACAGTTACAAGCTCGCGGAGAAGCTGCAAGACCGCCTCAACGAACTCAACAAGGATCTCACAGATATGATTGAAGAGATTAACAGCACATCGCAGACGCTCAGCAAGACGGGCAAGCCCGACGATCCTTTGACAAAGGTCGTGCGTGTGCTCAACACGCAGCTCTCACAGCTTCAGCTCATCGACTCTGGCGCCTCACAACTCCAGGAGAAGATTGCAAAGGCACAGAGAGAGACGCAGCGTGTGGGTGCAAATGGGTGGAATGGCCTTGGCTCCGACCCTTCGGCCGACTTTATGAACAGCATGCGTGGCAGCCGGTCGACGCAGAGGTTTGGCGGTGTTTCGTAGACGTAGGATTTAGTAATTGATGCCATGAAAAGAAAGAGTAGGGGGGGAAGGATGTAAAGATTAGTTGGAATAGTCTAACTTGACTGGAACGTTTTTGCATATACTAGGCGTTCTTTTTTTTTGGTTCAAAGTGCTATAGCAAGACACGTAGTTTTGTATGTGCTTCCCGTTTGAAATGTCTCGGTTTATCGTGTTCGTATGATTAAATGTCATGCGTGTCCGTGGTGAAGAATAAGGCTGAAGGAGGGGTAGAAGAAGAAAAAGAGAGAGAGAGAGAGAGAAAATGTTGACTATGTGTTCCACAGGTGGATTTCAACATGTTAATGCGTTCCACAACACAGTATCATATACAATACAAAATAGCAGTTTGGCATCTGAAGACTTGACTAGAACGGCCGTGGGCATCGTGTCGACATTGTTCTGGGCTACGCTGACGGATTTCATGGGCGGGAAACGGTATTTAGGTCAGTTCTTCTCTCACCTACCCCCCTTTTTTTTTTTTTTCTTCTCTTGCTATTTGTCCCATTTCCCACACCTTCTCTTTTCAAACATGGCAAGCAAGAAAGTAATGGATTCTAACTACACTCCCAGTCGGCTACTGGATCGCGCTAACCGGCGTGCTCACCTCGGCACTCATGCTCTCCTATCCGCACAACACGACGCTGCACTTCGCCATGTACTACTGGGCGGGCAGCGTATACGCGTGCCAAGCGACTTTTTTCGCCTGGGCCAACGACGTGCTGCGCTACGAAGAAGACAGTCTGCGAGCCGTCGTGATAGCGAGCATGAACATGGGCAGTAATGCCGTGAATGCGTGGTGGAGCATCATTTTTTACGGTGCGAATTTCGCCCCGTATTTTACACGCGGCTTGTGGGCTATGCTCGCGGTTAGTATTGCTATGGGTGCGTGGACGGCTGCGCTCGTGGGTATGCAGAGCAGGACGGAGAGGAGGAGGGGCGAGGTCGAGGGCGTGGGGACTGAGACGGTGTTGGGGAAGGGGGAGATGTCGAGGGAGAAGGTGTGAAGATAGAGAGAAGAACGCCCGTGGGGTAATTGTTATTCTGGGTTACGGTGTATTTGTTCGTGGGATGGCTCTTCATGTACAGCTGTAGCAGGGCGTTTGTGCTAAAGGATTCTGTTTCGCCGGCGAGAATCCACAGCATCACGAAGAAGTACCAGTACCAGGTTTTGAAGCAGTGCTTGAGGAACGCGCGGGAGATGGGTGTGCGCTCTGAGACTTCGGGGACACGGGAGATGGCGAGCGCTTTTTCAGAGGCGCTGAGATAGGGCGCGCGTGTGTTGCGCGGTGTGTCGGGGAAGAGCAGGAAGCCGTAGACGGCGACGGGGAGGGTGATGATTCCGTCGATGACTGGGCTTGTTTAGCACGAGGACGAGGACGAGGACGAGGACGAATTTTTGTGGGGATACGAGATATCTGCGAACTTACTGAAGAGCCAGCGCCAGCCACTCAGGCCCCGGAGCCCGTCCATGCTGCTGTGAATTCCCGTCTGGATGAAGCCGCCAATCATGGTTCCAGCGAGTCCTGATGCCGTGAAGATGCCTGAGCGCTTTCCCAGCTCCTTCTCCGTGTACCACGACCCGAGGATATAGTGGGTTCCGACAAACGTTGAGGATTCAAAGAGGGCCTGGAAAAAGCGAATGGCCATGATGTGTTGCGGCTTTTGGGCTGCTGCCGTGACCATTGTTAGGCCGGCCCATGCTACCTTTTTTTTAAATTTTTAGTTAAAGCGCTGGTGGAGTTGAGGGCGGAGCAGTACCATGCATGCTGGGAAGAAGTAGCGCGGTTTGATGTAGTAGAGTGCGATATTGCACGGGACTTGGCCGATGGTGTATCTGGGAGGATCGTCAGTAAGGCGGTTCTGCGCTTTTTTTTTTGCATCCAGAAACATACCCAACGGTGAAGACGGTATTGATCTGGTTGAGCTGGTTCCCTCTGAAACTCAACTCTTCCCTCATGCCCGAAACATATGCGTTGTTGAGATTGGTGCGATCAAGATAGCTTTGCACGTGATTAGATACGGCTCATTTTTGACTTTGGCGCATAGTACAAGCATACTTGAGAAAGTACATGAGGCAGCAGAATGTCAGGATGAAGAAATCCAGCTTCTGGACCAGCTTGCGCTCGCCTGGCGCTTGCTGGTCACCGCGCAGGTAGGCAATGAAGCCGTTGGCCATGCTGGGGGGGACGGCGCCTTTGGGTGGCGCGAACGGGTTTCTTTTTTGCGAGGTTGTCGCAGAGCGCGCGCGCAGAGCGGATGATTTTGTACGGATTTTTATCGATAGACGGCGGTGTGGCTAACACGCCAACCCTATGCTCGGTGACCCTTATCTGAGCTTGCAATGCTCTTCCGATCAGATACTCGATTGCACGCCTGATAGGAACTGGAGACACGGGGCCGCGGTGCAAGATATGGGAGATAGGACGCCACTTATGAATGACTCGAGATATGCACAATCAGCATTTCTCGTTGCAGATCTCCGCGCCCCTCTGGTTGTGCAGCTGATTGCCGGTATCGGTAGACATGCCTCAGGCCCAACAAGGCAGGTATTTTCTCTCGAGGAGTAACAGTTTACTCGGCCGAGCCGACCGAGAACTTCCTACTAGGAGCTTAGTCTGGGTAGCGTGGACGGGTGCGGGGAGTGTTGTAGTCATCATCTTGACGACGCGGCCCAGGACGACAACAGCCGCGGTGAAGATAGCCCGAGGGTGGGGGACATTGAAAACGCGACAGGACGGCCTACACGTGGAGGTGTGCGCAATACTTTATTATTATTTTTTCTGCTACAGTTCCTTCACATTGTAATATCGAGACCATGGCATCTCAAGCGAAGTGGGAGCAAGTCGCTGCGGGGAAACGCGCAGCCCTCGCGGAATCCATTCCGGCGGCATATCGCATTCCTCAAGATAAACTACCGCCAGAGACACAGCTCAATGTCACGACTTGGCCCAAGGAGTCGGGGTGGTTTACGGCACAGGAGTTGGAGATTACAGATAGCACAGCCTCCCACATCCTGGAAAAGGTTGCGGCCAAGGCATGGAGCGCAGAGGACGTCACGGCCGCCTTCTGCAAACGCGCCGCAGCAGCCCACCAACTGGTATAGCAGAAGCACTGGAGACGGTTGGATCCATGGACTTACATGCATCAGACAAACTGCCTTAGCGACGCCTTCTTCGACGAGGCAATTGCACAGGCCAAGGCCCTCGATGAACATATGCAGCGAACGGGCCAGACCAAAGGACCACTCCATGGCTTGCCCATATCGCTCAAGGACAATTTCAATGTCAAGGGAAAGGATAGCACGGTCGGGTTTACATCGCTTGTGGGCAAGCCAGTCGAGTACAATTCGACCCTTGTGGACCTGCTCGAGAAGCTCGGCGCGGTGCGGTATTGCAAGACCAATGTCCCAACTGCCATGATGATTGTATGTATGCGTGTACCAGTAATGGGGATTTTGGGCTTACATGAATTAGGCCGAGTCTGTTAACAACACGTTTGGACGTACCACCAATCCGCTAAACCGCAAAGTCACGTCTGGGGGGTCCTCGGGCGGAGAATCGGCTCTCATTGCATTCGGAGGCAGTCCTTTGGGTGTTGGAACCGACATTGTAGGTTTATCCTGATTTTTAGTTCCTGCTGCTGACAATACACAGGGCGGTAGTTTGCGAATACCGGCTGCGTGTACTGGTATATTTACTCTTCGCCCATCCTTCGGCCGCTTCACAACGCAAAAATGCACATCAGGCCTCGCGGGCCAGGAAGCTGTACAAAGCGTCAATGGGCCCATGGGAAAGACCCTCGAGGATATTACCATGTACTCAAAAGCGGTTGTTGATGCGCAGCCGTGGAAACTAGATCCCAAGATGCTGCCAATGCCGTGGCGATCAGTCGAGCTTCCGAAGAAGCTCAAGATAGCGGTGCTCTGGAATGACGGCATGTGTTTGCCCACTCCCCCGGTAACACGGGCGCTGAAAGAGACGGTGGAAAAACTGAAAAATGCAGGGCATGAGGTTGTTGATTGGGATCCCAAGCTGCATCCAAAGGCGCTCGAGCTCCTGGTAAGCCTTCATATGCCCATGTAAAGCTTCATGCTAAACAGTATAGGGACGAATGTTTGTTGCAGATGGCGGTAAGAGCGTCGAGGCACTGCTCGCCCCGACGGACGAACCGTTTCGGCCTGAGATGCAAGCATACAGGGACGCCTCAGAGTTAGGCGTCCGTGATATGTGGAAGTTGCATTTGGAGAGATCTGAGCTACAACGACAGTACTTGGAGCAGTGGAATTCTATTGAAGGGCTCGATGCCATTCTAGGTAATCCAAAAACCGCATATTTGTTACTCTTTGGTTAACAATGAATAGCGCCTACTACCCCTTACTCGAGCACAGCACATGGCGACTTCAAATACGTTGGATATACTGGCGTCTACAATGTTGTAGACTACTCGGCTGTGTCATTCCCCTGTGGAGTCTCGGTCGACAAGACAAAAGACAAGTGCTTGAGTGATCATACGCCTCAGAGTGATTTTTGCAAGGATGCTCAGGAAAGCTGTAAGCGGACTCACAACACGCTCAGTGCTATCAATGACTGACACCCGATAGATGACCCTGAGCTATTGCATGGATTACCTGTGAGCTTACAGTAAGTATTAGAACTAGCCTGCTCTCCTGATTAGGATACTAATTTATGCAGGCTTGTTGCTCACAGACTTGAAGAAGAGAAGGTGCTTGCCATGACCGAAACAGTTCTGCAAGCAGTACAATAATAGATGCCCGTTAGAAATACAACTAAATCTAAACGAGTAATACGATGCATGTATTTGCCTCATTCACAAGTGAGGTTGGTGTGGAGTAGCTTCCTACAACAGTGTAAGAACCCTTATCGCACGGCATCGAGCAAGAGCGTCTCAGTCTTGGAAATGAGTATACAGACAACTTCTGCAGCCTCATAATGACATCGTCGTTGCGACGTATTCCCTTACCTCTTCTACACCCCTGACCTCGGTCACCCTGCTTGCATTTACCTGCAAGCAGTTGAGGCTGCAGGCGTCTTATTCATTCACCATTCAATCCTGCGAGCGGACGTTCCTCATCACCTAACAAGACAACCCCAGAACCTCTCTGCAGAGCCGCCATATCCTTCGCTGCACTCGCCACATCTTTCTACATTGGATGGTGTCTACCCTGCAGGATGGCTGGAACTCCTGAAAATGTATCGGGCAAAGCGAGCGTGCGATCCAGACCGGCCTCAATGCAAGACCACAGGAAGCCTCCAGCAATCATGGCGAAAAAGCTTCCCTGGCTTGAGCGAAAGCCCACACACACTTTGCAAAACGCATCCATGGACGGTCAGCTTAGCACGTCCGTAGACAGCCCACGCAGCACGCCCGTAGACGGTCATCAAAGTAATGCAGACTCGCCATCCCCGAGTACTCGGGCTCCAGACCGTGAAGTCTCCTCTTCAAGCACTTCCGGGCATGCAGTTGGGGGCAAGCCGATAGCACGAAGGAAAACGTTCATCCCACCTGGTCGCTTTCAAACTCCGTCAACAGCTGGAAGTAGCCCATCGCCGGTTACGAGGCATCGACTCTCAGAGACACGACGGCCATCCTCAGCTTCCAGCAAAGGAACCCCACAATGAGTCGTGAATCGAAAACCCACTACAAAGCCATATGACTCGCAAAAACGGCCTTCAATTGTTCGCCTCGAGAACGGCGCCGATAAAATAAGGGACAATGATCACCGTCCGCGTGCACAAAGTTTGGCGCCCATTCCAGATCACCTTGAACAGTCCGTGACACCAGAGAGTACCCCGACACCAACACAGAGTAATCTCAATGGCGAACCGACACCCCCTGTAGTCATATCAAGAGTCCAAACATCTCTGGTCCAACCAGCGCCATCTCACAGCGTCTTCGAGCATACCGCCAGCCGAAGGATAAGCAATGCGGTGGATGACCTGGAAGATATGGTACAAGAAGCTATTGAGGTCGCTGAGGGCGCTCACAATCAAGAGCAGGTAAAGGAGATATACGACATCATTGAAGGGGCGAGAAACGCTGTTCAAGATGTAGCTGAACCCAACTATCTCATGACCACAGCTCTTCCTCTCAAAGCATCCAGTTCCTCAAGCCTATCATCCAGGTTTGAGCGCACAACGTCGCCTACAGCCCCGGGCAACGTTCTCGAGGACCTAGCGCCGAACATGCATTCACACTCAGCTCTTCCACGAGGCTCAGTGTCCCATGATTGGGCCTATTCGAACCAAGAACACCGAGAGAAAGAAAATTCGTCGACATCATCGCGTACTTCAACTGATAGAGAGGACGACAGAGACCATACCGACCCCGGAACACGTAGCAATCTTCTTCTTCCAAAGCACGCCCAGGCGGCTCCTAGGGAGCACGTAGACTTTGTTCTTCGTCCTGTGGGTCGAGATGAATCACGCGGTCGTTCACGCCGACGAGTCACCAACGATCCTGGAACCTACAGTCACCAGAAAAGACGCCACAAAAGCCATCGGCGTATCCCTTTGTCCAATCTGAGGAATGGTCCGAGAAGCTCTAGTTTCAGTGAAAGTGATAGTTCATCAGGCGAAGACGGATTACCAGCCCATCCTTACGACAACGAACTCGAGGTCCGAGAGCATGCACACCGTCACACGTTCAGTCTACGTCGCCATCACCGCAGACAGCCGATTGCGAGGAATTGGCCTACAGGCAAGAAACGCCTTACCGCCACTGTCGCCTGCGTCAATACAGCTCTACTTGGCATCATCGTTGGCATCTACGCGGGTGAGGTGCCACGCATACAGTACTCTCTGGCAGACGAACAGCACATCACCATTGTCGGCAACGCGGTGCTGTTTGGCGGGCTTGCGATTTCCACCTTCTTTGCTTGGACCTTACCTCTACTACACGGGAGGAAGCCCTATATCCTCACAGCCCTAGCAATCGCCTTGCCGCTCCAGTTCCCCCAAGCCATCATTGTCAGTGAATATCGAAACAAGGATACCAAATACCGCATTGGACTGTTACTTTCCCGCGCAGTATCCGGTCTCGTGCTCGGCTTTGCCAATGTAAACTACATCACGGTGCTGCTCGACCTGTTCGGCGCCTCATTGCAGTCCAAGAACCCGCACCAAGAGTTTGTTGTTGCAAACGACGTGCGCCGTCACGGTGGGGGCATGGGCATGTGGCTGGGGATCTGGTCCTGGTGCTGGATCGGCTCGCTCGCTGTGGGCTTCCAGATCGGGGCTGCAATTATCGAGACCCTGACACCCGACTGGGGCTTTTACGTTGTAGTCATGATTCTGGTCTTGGCCTTGATACTCAACATTGTTGCTTCGGAAACGCGGCGGGCCCCAGTCCGCAGATCGGTAATCGAGGTGTACGACAGAGACGAGAATTACATCACCAGGCGGGTCAATCGGGGTGAGGCGAAACTGCATATCGAAACTGAGGGGCCGATGTATTGGTTCGAAGAAGTGTGGGCTGGCATAAAGCTCATGGCCATGATGCTCCGTCAGCCGGGCTTCCTCGTCCTGGCTCTCTACCTAGGCTGGATCTACGCACAAGTCGTACTTGTCATTGTTCTCTTGGGCGCTCTTTTATCAAGGGATTACAGATGGCGACCGACAAGTGTAGGTGCAGGCGTCATGTCTGTTGCCATTGGTGCCTTCTTAGCGATCCCCTTGACAAAAGCAGGCATCTTCTCGCGAGACCGCAAAAAGGCGTTTCGAACAGACTCGATGACGTTTGAGAAGCAAGTTACTTGGAGTAGCCATCTTGTTCGGCGCGCAGTCTTCACGCTCACACTTCCTCTGATGGGCATGGCATATACCATTTCGTCAGCCGGGCGCCCCAGACCATACGCTGTGCCGATTGTCTTTGCGGGCGCTGTAGCGTTTCTCAGTGTACTCGCCATAGCCGAGTGTCATGGCCTGATCATGGAAACATTTGATACGTGCGATCTGCAGCCTGGAGTCAACACGCGGCATCGTCTCGAAAGCATGGCAGTGCAAGATCGTAGAAGAAGAACCAATTACTCGTCCTTTCCTCGGGTCACGGCTGGTATCTTTGCCAGCCAGGTCATCGCTTTCATCCTAGCAGCTGTGGCGACCATGGTCGGCGGTTCCATGACACGACGTCTGGGCGCTCAAACATCGACGGGTGTTACAGCCGGCATTCTCTTTGGTCTAACCGTCCTTCTCATCTTGGTCCTGTTCCGTTTCAAGTCTGTACAGGTTATACCAAATCACACATTCGGCACCAGACGCGACACTGCAGCATGGCAAGAGTTCAAAGACCTGGAGAAGATGGGCAGAGGCAGTGATTGGAAGGCTGTGGTTATCGGAAACCCCAGTGGCAAGATGAGAAGAATGAGTGTGCTTGAGTTGGGTGCTCTGAGTCGATGGACGGAGATTAGAAAATTGAACTTCTTGATCCAAGGGGTGATGCTGGGACAGCCAAAGGAGAAGAAGAGGGGGTTCGGGGGTGCACGGTAGACGATCGAATTTGGACAGAGGGTCGGGATGCGAGCAGAGTAAGTAGTGAAGCGGTGTTGACCTCTAGGACTAAAGACGGACATAATTCATATCCTTTGCCACATACCCTATACGGATGTTGTTGTTGCGGGTAGATGCCCGCACGTGCTCTTAGGACGACGATACAAGTGCAGTTTTCTAGGCCGATGGTGTTTCTTGCATACCCTATCTCTGTCAGCTATTTATCTTGGATTCAAAGGCATTTTTGTTGGAATCCACATGTCTTGGTGGTGAAGTAAAAATGATGAGTCTCCTGAGCGCTGAGGGTTCCGACAAGCGGCGCACGGCCCCCTCGGAAAAATCGTCAGCTCACTGCCAGAGCTCCATCCACCATCACGAGCAGACGACCGGCGACACCCCATCTTCCCCCGCCCAATTCGCATCAAGATGTCTCTCGCCGCATCCCGTGCCGTCTTACGGCAGTCGACGTTCACTGTCCGCCGGGCAGGCATCCGCAATGCCTCGTCAACCGCCGAAGCCACCAACACCGTAAAGGACGCCGCGTCAAAGGCACAGTCAAAGGCATCAGAGGGTCTCTCCAAGGTCCAGAGCTCTGCGAGCTCTGCGGCATCAAGTGCCGGTTCCGCCGTCAACAATGCGTCTCAGCAAGCCACTGGACGGGTGGGAAGGATGGTCAACTTCGTGCAAGGTTAGTCACACTCATCGCGCAGGCGCGGGGAGACGATCAATGGCATTGGAAGGACCACGGACCGCTGGAAGAGCCGGAAATGGATAGCACGGCACTCAATGGTTCGCCGGGCGGGCTGTATATGGCTTATCAGGTGCAGCCGGAGAGGGAGTGATAGATTGCGATATGCCATTTGAAGCCACGGCGAAACGATGCCGCAGTGCCAATTGAACGGCCTACTGACAATTGCACAGGAATCATTCCCCGCGCTACCTACTACGGCAAGGTTGGAATTGAGCTCGGAAGACTCATTGCCCAACAGCGCAACATGCAGCCACCGTAAGCTTTCCACAATCCGGAGGCACACGCATGCTTTCAATTGCCGGAAAAAATACTAAAGGCTCTTAGATCCGTCCAGACCATGCAAAACTACATCCAGCCCGCTCTGAACGCCCTCCGTAACCCGAGCACCATCTTCAACCGCGTGGCCAGCGTGGCTAGCGAGGCCAACAGCGCCGCCCAGCAACCCGCCAACGTTCTCGCACAAATCCGAAACATCCCCTCCGCTCAATGGTACTCGATGGGTGTGATTGCCGCTGAGGTCATTGGCTTCTTCTCCGTTGGCGAGATCATCGGCCGTTTCAAGCTTGTGGGCTACAGGAGCAAGAAGGACGAGCACCACTGAGTGCGATGAATTTAAGAAGACCAAGATACGACATTCAAGCATGCATTTGGGGCCAAGCCGACGTCAGTTGGACGAGATGGGCATGGGCGAGGAAACACTGTACGATTTCGCGGGCTGATGAGCCGGGCAAGTGTGTTTGCGGTGCATTCGGCATGGAAGGGGTCCGATACTGTATACTGCACATACCTCTGATTTAGATTACACTTTCTACATGTGCACTTTTATTGGCAATGCATCTACTTCAGTCTATCGCCCGCCATGGCGCGTGCTGTGAATGCTAAGGCGATCGGCGCTAGTTTGGCCGAACGCCGCGGCCCAATTATTTTTCCCATGCAACACTCGAACTTTTGCATCGCCAACTCGAAATTGTGACCGCGATGGACGCCTTGGTGTAGACTGCACTATTTCGAACGCCAGAATCTCCGCTCGTCCCGCCATGAACGTATTCAAACTTCTCTCGCGATCCTCCCAGGCCGCGCAGAGTTCGCCCGCGCAAAAGCTTCCCTCCTCCGGCGCCGTCGCAAACCCGCAGCTCTTCGGTCATGACGAGCCAGCACAACCGCCCGAGTCGTCCAACTCGAGTCGCAAGAGGAAGAGGGGTCAGAATGCTATGGATGCAAACTCCGCCTCTACTGCTCTACCTGCAGACCTCGATTTCTTCGGTGGAGGCGCAGGCAAAGACGGAGAGGGTGACGGAGACGCTCTGTCCAAGAAACAAAGGAAGAAGCTGAAAAAACAAGAGCGAGAAGAGGCAGCCAATCTGGAGAAGGGAGAGAATATCACCCAAGAAGATCCATACGACCTGGAGGAATGCAAGAGGATTCTGCGCTCGCGCAAACTAAAGGTCGCCGTGTTGGAAGAGTTTGCGCCGCAGGTGGAAGAATCGCGCAAGGAGAAGAAGAAGTCAAAGAAGCGGAAGAAGGAGAAAAAGGTCGAGGAAAAGAAGAAGGAGACAAAAAAAATATTGTACCCCCAGCCGATTACATCGTTTGCCCAACTCCGAACACGCTATGGTATATCGAGACGCCTCGCTGAGAATATAATGGAGCAGGGCTACAAGCTGCCGACGGAAGTCCAGATTGGAGCTTTGCCGCTGTTACTGCGCAAGAAGGGGCATCAGGAAGCCGAGGGCTTGTCTGGCGCAGAGTATAATGGCGATATTGATCTTCTGACGGTTGCGCCCACGGGTAGTGGAAAGACGATAGCGTTCCTCATACCAATCATCGATGCGCTGCTTTCAGAAAAGACGTCAGATACCAAGAGTGGCCCTCGCGCTGTTATCCTCGCGCCGACAAGGGAGCTGGCTTCACAGATTGTCAATGAAGCGAGGAAGCTGGCAAAGGGTACGGCGATAAAGGCTACGCTTATGAGGAAGGGTATGCAGGTTGTTGGGCAGGAAGACGAAGATCAGGCAAAAGACGATGAGACAAAGGACTCGCCTGAAGCATCCGAGGATGATGAAGATGAGTCCGAATCGGATGATGAAGAGAAGGCGGTGCCAAAGAAGCAGACACGTCGCCGAGGAGAACTTGTCAAGGCTGCAATCCTGGTAGCAACTCCCCTCTCTCTCCTGAATGCTCTGAAGCGCAGAGATGGCACGGTTGCAAACATCGCCAGCGTATCTCAACTCGTCCTAGACGAAGCCGACGTCCTCCTTGATCCACTGTTCCGCGAGCAAACCCTCGCTGTATGGAATGCCTGCACCAACCCCAAGCTCCGACTTGGGCTATGGTCAGCAACGATGGGATCGAACATTGAAAGCCTATCCATATCCACCCTCAACGACCGCTGGTCTGCAATTTCCTCGTCACAACCCGATCTGCCGCCACGACCGCCACTCATCCGACTTGTCGTCGGTCTCAAGGATAGCGCCATTCCAAACATTTCTCACCAACTGACCTACGCAGCCACTGAGCAAGGCAAACTTCTGGGCCTCCGTCAACTCCTCCACCCAACTGCCGTATCCAACGACTCCGATCAGCCCAGACTCCGGCCCCCATTCCTAGTCTTCGCCCAGACGATCCCCCGAGCCATAGCGCTCCACTCCGAGCTCCTCTACGACATACCACCCGAGGCAGGCGGCAGCTCGCGCATTGCCGTCCTTCACGCGGACCTGAGCTCATCAGCCCGCGACAGCATCATGACGCGGTTCCGCAAAGGCGAAATCTGGGTTCTCATCACCACGGACCTGCTCGCTCGCGGCGTCGACTTCCGCGGCCTCAATGGCGTCGTCAACTACGACGTACCCACCTCGGCAGCCGGCTACGTGCACCGTGTTGGCCGCACAGGGCGCGCGGGTCGTCAAGGCGGCGTTGCAGTCACATTCTACACGCAAGACGACATTCCCTACGTCAAGCTCATCGCAAACGTGATTCGCGCCTCCGAAAGCCTCCGTGGCGTCAGCGTAGACGAAGGCAGCGTAAAGCAGTGGTTGATGGATGCGCTGCCTACGCCATCCAAGCGGGACAGACAGCAGTTGAAGAAGAGGGGAGTCGAAGCAAGACGCTCAGTCAAGGGCAAAGATGGCAAGGTCGAAAGCAGAATTAGTAGCAAGAGTGGGTATGAGAGGCGGATTGAGAATATGCGCAAGGGAGCCAAGGAGGCGGCCAAGAGGAGAAAGGAGGAGATGCTAGATGCGGGGAAGGCGAGTGAGAGTGAGGGAGGAGATAGCGATTTCGAGGGGTTTGAGTAAGAATTACCAAATTTGTGGATGCCTTCCTTTGTGTTAGTAAGTAGTGGAGGATTTGGAAATAGTGCCAAGGGTAGAGTCTAATTAAGCCTTTTGCCACTGTAGGGTTGCAGAAAGCTTAGTCATAACGTGTCCTTGGTGTGAGCGATATGTATAACGGGGCGTGCAAGAAAGAAAGATGCGGAACAGGATTTAACCCACAATTGCGGTAGGTAGAGCATTGAAAGAGAGGTGAGAATGATACCAGTCTTTCTAGTTGGGGGATTTGCTGTACCTGCGATGGCTGGAGGATATTGTGGTGTAGTATTGTGCCCGTGACTGGGTTCCGCACAGTATATCTATGGTAGCTACGATAGATAGGAGAAAATCAACCACTTCCCACTCCGACAGCCTTACGGCAGCTACTATTCTATCTAATTTCTTGCCTATCTACCGATTGCGGTTCAAAAGCATGTTCCCTGGCTTCTTTCATGTCGCAGTACCCCATCGCTGCCACAATATCTATCTGTTTTATGAGTGATTTCGACGTGCTAACGCAGCGGCTTTCACAACGTACATTGTAGAGTACACGACATAATATAGTGGTGAGGTATCATGCACTGGATCCTATACACAGTAAGTCGGTAGTAAAATAACATGATTGATGTCTGCGACGAACGACAGTCTAGTAAACACGAGGTGTTTCTTAGGAAGTAGGCTTTGCTAGGCAGCCCACTCCTTGCAATGGTGTTTGAAAGCAAAAGCTATTCGAACAACGCGAATTTTGACTGACCCCCCTATGTTTGCTAAGTAAAGGTTCTCACTCTTTGCAAAAATTAATGGTGTACTTGTATCACTTCCTATGCACCGTACAGGCCGTGCGCGATAAGTTCAAACAGATGAAAATTTGATAGCAATGAGGGGGATAGTCGTCGCGCAACCCCTAAAGGAGGCGCCTGTTGCCGTCGGATCCGGCAACAATTTGGCCGAAAGCGAAATAGCTTGGCGCTCAGCAATGCTTAGTAGATTCCCGTTGCTAGGCGCCAAGCAATGCATCGCGTACATACTCTTCTGCAGTAATTATTTGTGAAACCGGCAGGTAATAGGAGCCTGTCACAGTTTGCTGATATATATGATATCCAACTTCGATTCGCGTAAAACGACGAAATTATATCTAAGTAGCCGGATAGCTAGTCACATGAGCTTTACTGCACTACGATGTATGCAAGACAAATACGTCCTGTAGACGCTACTCGACTTACTGCATTGCATTATCTAATCTATACCGTTACATTGTAGAAATGTTCGTTTCTACTTGAAAAGGAATGCGTTTCTTTTCTCCTGTATGTAGCTTGCATGGGTAGATCGTACGGGGTAAATCCTCGACAGTCTGCATAAGGGGTCGTGTGACGGATTGGTCTCAGAGTTGGAGCTTCAATGCGCGTTGATTGCGATACTATCTGTTTGCCTTATGGGTGATTTTATCTGCTTTAGGAGTGATTTCGAACTGCCGACACAGTAGACTTCATAGGCTAGTTCTTCAGGGTATGTATAAAAGTGCGCGTACGGTGTAACTCTTGGATCGCCAATCCGCTGTCTTTCCGTCTCCGAAGTGTGCCTGCTTCGCTCCGACTCTTGCCTTAGGTTTAAACCCTTCACAGACATGAACCTCCCCTTTCCCCTCTTTTCCCCTCCTTTTCCCTTCCCATGGGTGCTATGTTATTGGAAAGGATGTCTGACTTAAATCAGTCGACGGCATATTCGTGCATAAAGAACTCTTGGGTTGGCATGATGTGTTGAGTAACGCCACTGGACGTGGCCAACTGCTGGGTGTACGTACGCCCATAACACTAAGTCACCCCTGTGTACTTAGTAGTATAGCCGCCCACTTACAGCAGAGCAGGGGTAAGTTTTGTAACACCGAGATTCGCAAGGGGGTATTTTTGCCACTCGATTCTTTGCTCAGCCCTGCTATACAGCCAATCAGAGATTATCGGTTTTGTATTCCTCCAATTACGTACAACAGTAGAAGACATGACTAAAATAGCTAACGTAAATTTGATCTTCACCGACGCAGGCTCGAAGTTTTACAAAACTTGCCCCTGCTCTACTGGACGATGTTGTAGTCGCCCTCATATCGAGGCTGACAGGCAGAATCCGTCATTTTCAACATTATTCCTCCTGATTCCAGTCTCATAGAGTATTGCAAGCCTGCAGCCAAGACGGGTTTACCTTGATGTGTTTGCCGTTAGAAGCACGCATGACTATGATCTGCGTATACGTGGTCTGGTGGTTAAATATTCAAGACAGGGCTTTATTCGGACTGGGGTTAGGTTTTAAGCTTAACCAAAGCTAGCCTATTAATACTAAGCTTGGACTGCTCCTATCCAATTATAAGTGATTAAGCTGCTTATAAAGCGGGGCTTAGCGGAGTCTTCTAACGTAATTGGTGTTACAAAACCACCCCTGGGCACTAACCAGCACCCCTGCTAGTGCATCTGCTAGTGCCCCATCTTGAATATTTAACCACCAGACCACGTACGGTGGTGCGGTATTTGTGGCCGTAGTTGAATAAGTGATCTACGAGCGACGCTCTTATGCTCAAGCCGACGCTCCGATGCTCCGACGCTCCGTCGCTACAACAGATCTCCGAGATTTTCCTCAGGAGTAGTTCTCGCGCGGATAGTGTTTTATAGGCCGAGCCTAGTACAACGTCCATTTGCCATATAAGAATGCCTTGCTCATCTTTTGCCAGTTAAAGTATCAGTTTTTTTTACAATATCTTGGATGAACAACAAGTAAAGTGCATTACCAACGCACAGCTTGGGACTCAATTCGTTACCATGGGGAACTTTCAGCAACTCAAGATTATACCAATATTTATTGGTTGCACCATTGCAGTGGTAAGGCGCCCTAAAATGATTGAGCTAGGAGTATCTGTTGACTGAAGACAGGCTATTTTGCGCATTGTTTTCGTTTGCATTTATAATGTATATTTCCACCCCTTACGAAAATGTAGGTCAAGTCGTCCAGTTCAAACATGGCAATTAACTAAGCCGCAATAACAGATCCAGGACCCAAGCTCGCAGCAGCTACTGGGTTGTTTTTTTACACTACAAAGCTTTACGTGGAGAAGAGGCCAAATGGGAAGCCGAGACTCATAAGAAATACGGCGAAATCGTACGGCTTGGGCCTGATCGATTGAGCTACATCACCCCACAAGCTTGGAAAGACATTGCTGCCTCCGGAGCGGGCAAACGCGAGGAAAATCCCAAAGATCTAGCAACTTTAGCACCAGACATACATGGTTACAGATCTATGCTCTCAATCCCTCTCGCAGTCGATCACCGGGCACACCGAAGGATCTACGCCTCTGCGTTTAGCGACAAAGCTTTGAGGCTGCAAGAGCCCTTGATCCTTGGCTATGTCAACTCGCTGTTACGCATTGTCAAGAACCACGCGACGGGCAACTCACCTGTTACGTTTGATATTTGCAAACTGCTCAACTGCACGACCTTTGATGTTATGGCAGATCTAGCTTTTGGGGAGCCTCTAGGCCTCCTCGATCAGTCAGAGCTAACGCCTTGGGTTAAGGCAATATTTGCAAACGTCCAAAGGCTTTCGATTTCACGTTTGACGCGCGAGTACAAGTCTTTAGGTTTTCTCATCAAGATGCTTACTCCAAAAAGTGTTCTAGAAGGCGCATATACACACTATAACCACTCCTACGAACGGGTAGAGAAGCGACTAGCACGAGGCGTCGACATAGGGAAACTCGACATATAGAAACTTGTCATGGAAAAAGATGAGTCAGCCAGACTGTCGATGAGGCAGATGGCGTGTGACGCGCAATCATTCATGCTAGCCGGAACGGAGACTACGGCGACCCTGCTAAGCGGCCTCACATACTTATTGCTATCGAATCCACATCACATGCAGAGACTCCAGGCTGAGGTGCGGGGGTTGAAGAAAGAGGAGCTTAACCTTATGCAACTAGCCCAGCTGCCGTTCCTGTCCGCATGCTTCCAAGAAGGTCTGAGATGCTACCTCCCTGTTCCGACTCCATTTTTCCGCATTACACCCAAGGGAGGCAACATGATCTGTGGAGATTGGATCCCAGGATTCGTAAGTATACCCAACATCAACCTAGCCTATACTCTAGCTGACTAAGTCATCGCTTTAGACCCGTGTTGCCGTCTCTCATTACGCTGCCTACCAACACCCGATGAATTTCAAGGACGCCAGCTCCTTTATTCCCGATCGTTGGCTCCCTGGATCTGGCTACGAAAGTGACCGCAAAGATGTCTGTAACCCATTTTCCGTCGGTCCACGCGATTGTATCGGTCAGAAGTAAGTTGCCCCTAGTGTCTGAATTCTTTGTAGGCAAGAAAGGAAATGACTAACGCGTTGAAATAGTCTGGCACATCACGAGATGCGCGTTATCCTTGCAAATCTTGTATGGCACTTTGATTTCGAGTTGTGCCCAGAAAGTCAGGGTTGGCTCAATCAGAAGGTTTACATGCTGTGGGACAAGCCTCCGCTGATGGTCAAGGCCAAGCTTAGAGCTGATTTATAGGTTTATTTTGTATAGAAAGTGAAAATTCTTGAGCGCTACTTACTTTCGCCTTTTACGCCAAGACTTCAGGGTAGAGTTTGTGCGGCACAAGATGCTGGAAGAAATTTGGCTTTCATGCTTTGCCCTTTTGGGGATTGTAGATGGATACATGGATCATAGAGTGACGGGTCAGCGTAAGGCGTTAAGGCAGCATGGAAAGGTGGCAAATTAGTTGATACAGATGGACGCACAGAGGTACGGGCGTCAGGCGGTTGTCATAGATGTATCACAAAGGGTGGAAATCTTGAATTAATGCAACTGTTTTTCCTTCTTCAGTATTCACTTGCAAAATAGAAAATGCTTTTGTTTTCTAAACCCTGCTGGGATGTTCAATACTGTATCAGACGGATTGCCGCGTGCTAGGTTCTCCTTATTGAATACTACCACGCCTCCATTACTTTATTGCAGTTCTATCGACATTAGAGCAGACGCGATTGGACCAACGTTTTTTTTTTTAAAAAAAAGCAGCACATGCACGTTACAAGCAGCAAGACATATTTTCTTCACAACAAGTAGAGAAGCGCTACCTAAGGGAAGTCAGGGGTGTCCCTCATCAGCCTGTACACCTAGCCTGGCAACTACAGAGTATCAAAGTAGTAATAGTCGCTGGCGATCTGTCTTGTGTATACTAGTACCATCTACTCTACATCTCCCTCTCACTACCTATACCAGACTTATTCCGCTAATAAAACCGGATACTTATATGTACAGCATTCATTGAACGCTAAGTATGTAATGACTTTGCGTATTTGATCTATGAACCTGGCAGGCTATATAGGAGCTTGTCGAAATTTATTGATCGATTATTAGCATAGAATGCCCTACTTGTGCTCGAGTGAAGAGAGGTAGTGGAACCTAATCAAATAACAAGTATATTATGAGGTTGCAATAGCATTTTCTATTCCTGCAAGAAAAAAAATCTAGGATACATCAAGAATGATAAACATCTATCACTAATACTACAGTGAATCAACATATATCTTGAGCAAAATGTGCGTAGTAGAATACTACTCAGTACGTAGAGTTTAATTACCATCCAGCAAAGAATATAGCTGTACTTGGTTCATAATTTCAGCATTCGCATCACAGGTTATTTTTGTGTCCCTTAGCTTTACCTGGGTGACTTTGAGAGGCTTTAGCCTACATCCTAGGCTCTCGACCTTAATAATAGTACATCGATAGATAAACAAAACCCCCCCAACACAATCTACAAAGACATCTCCCTCCTCTACCTTCACTACCTTCGGGTAGCGATCAACCCAAGCTGACACCGTCCATGTCAAATAGGAAGAATGGCACGTTCCAAAGCTCTTTATCCAACATCTTTTCTTTAAAGAGAAACAGGGGTGTGTGTGTGACTAAAGTAGCCAACAAACACATCCCAGAATCAGAATGAAAAAAAATGAAAAATCGCAACATGATTATCATCGAGTTAGCCGTGGTATATTAGTCAGTAAGGGGGGGGGGGAAAAGAAGGGAGATAAGCCAGACGATCAAGCATACTCTAGTACTTTGACGTAACCATTCTACACTGTATATCTTATCTAATATCACTACTGCAGTTTGAACCAAAGACTTCCTATCTTCTCCCAGCTATCTAAAGGTAATGTTTCCCCCTTCCCCCTTCCGACCTTTCATATAGACAGCTAACATATATTCTAACTAAGTAACCCCCCCCCCCCCCAACCCCCCCCCCCTATTTCCTCCTCGTTGAACTAGCTCAAACCCCACACGCTTATAATTTGAAACCTGGAAGCATATCCCAGATCACGCTGTCTAATACATAACGTAATCTCTATATTCCAATCCTCAAAACAACACAAAAACAGCCCAAGACCCCCTATCACCCCACCCCTAAACCCATATACTCACACCCACAGCCCCGCAAGCATGTCCCAGCCTCCACTCTTTTACCCCCCTTCCCAAAACCCTCTACAATCTGCATATCTACCAATTCATACCTTTTCTCCATCTTCCCATCTTCTTTCTTCCTTCCCACCAGTTGATATTCCATATCCGCCAAGTACGTATGTACATAATATATGATACCAAGGAAGGGGGGGGGGGCATTCAAAACATGCAGTCAGTGTAATGTGTACCATGCATGCAATGCAACTATGCAATACATTTAGTTAAACCTTCAGAAGAATTCGTCCAGATAAGCTGCAATCTGGGCATAATCTGCATTAGTTGGTTACTAATCTTCTCCTTTCCTTTCTTTTTCTTTTTTTTTCTTCTCTTCACTGTTCGCATGTAGCGAGAGGACCTGGAAAGACTTGGAAAAGATAAACAGAAAAAACTACATGGCAAAAGTTGATATTTAGGGACTTTGTATGTAGAAAACAGTGACATGGAGAATACTATATTCGTAATCAGTATGGCTTATTTTTTTTGTTTTTTTAGAAAAAAAAAATAACTATCATTCATTCATTCATTTGCATCAAATCATCTTAATATCAACCTCCCTTCCTCCTCCCTCCAAACAAAACACCCAAACCATAACAGAAAAAAAGACCACCTAAATCTCCACACCATAAACCTCACACCCCGCCCTCCACCACACGCTCTCCCTCTCCCTCTCACCCAACCCCTTCTCCTGCATCCACAAGCCCAGCAGATCCCTCCAGAGGCCCCAATTACCCGCTTCGCCACTCGGACCCCCCACATTGCACACGGGCCAATCACTGCCGAACATGGCTCTGTGGGGGAAACAGGCGAGGGCGTGGTCGAGAAAGGGGGATAGCGCGGTGAGGAGGGTGGGGAGATCAGCGGGGGTGGGGGCGTCTTTGAATTCGTTTAGGGCGCCCGAGAGTTTGATGGAGAGTTGGGGGTCTGGGGTGAGGGCGGAGAGGGCGGAGAGCCAGTGGGGGGAAGGAGTGGGGGAGGAGACGGAGAGGGGGTGTTTGGCGAGGTGGTCTGGGGTATTTGTTAGCTCTGTTTTTTTTTCTGCTTCTTGGCCGTTTGGTCTCCTTTTTTTATTTCTCTCTCCTCCTCGAACGCCATCTCTCCCGCTCTATCTCATGATCTTCGTATTTGAAGCCATGGAAACTCAGAAAAACTCAAAATAAAAAAAAACAGTAAAGAGAGAACGAACAAACTTACTAATCACAAATCTAACTCCTCTCCCCTTTCCCACACCTTCACTTTCTTCAACCTCTCTTACTCTTCTAATCAACTTCCCCACCGCATCCATCGCCGAATACCCATATCGATGCACATCGACGCCAACATCAAAGCACCACCCTTTCCCGTCTCTTCCCCGCCTCAAAGCCGCCAGATTGCTAATCCATCCATCCTCGTTCTCGCTCAACATGCTAGCAACAACGCCCTCGCCCTTTCCTTGGAGCAAGTACCGGAATCCCACGACCTTGCTCCAGAGCACGGGCCCCGCAGTTTCTTCCGCGAGTTCGAGGTACGTCGTGAATACGGGTGGAGCAAGATGCAGAGGACCGTAGATGACGCATCCCTTCATTTTCTGTGCTTCTGCTTCACTAAAGCCGTCGCCGGGGTCGGGCTGCGCTTCGGCGATGCGGCGCAAGAATTTGATTTCCTCGAGTGGCTGTTTGGCCCATTCCGAGAGTTTGGCCTTTACGGCTTCTTTGGCTTCGGCTGTGGGTGTGCTGGAGAAGAATGACGTTGGAATGTCAGAAGGGGACGCGGAAGGCAGATATCGATCAGTTTCTACGTATATGAAGCCAGACGGTGGGGGTGATGTGATGGAGAGGTAGTCTGAAATGCCGTGACGCTTAGCGAGGGCGTTGTCGGGTGTCATCCAGCCATGGTCCGAAGAAGAAGTTGCTGTTGAGGGCCAGAGGTGGATGTGAGTATCTAGGATGCGCTGTTCTGATTGTGACATGTTTGGATTGCTTCAACTTATGAACTCGGTGGAGCGTGGTGTCGTGATGTTGTTGCTGTTGTTATGGTAATAGCAGGAGCCGCGCGGAAAGATGCAGACTTTAATAGCAGAATTACCGAGTACAATACCGGCCCAAGGTGTCACAAATATCGAGAAGCATGTAAAAGGACTTGTGGAAGCGTCGTTATGTCAATATTATCGCTGCTGCTATGCAACAGATGCGCACGTGGATGTCTTTCGCGTTGGGCGGGGTAATGAGACACCGAGAAAAACGGTGGTGGTATCCACCAATGCTACGAATCCATGGAAAAGACACAATGTACAACAAGCAAGCATCTGAATGCAGTGCCCGTGGTGTTGTACACATCTGAAAGGTCGGAAGGGACCATGATAGTCGTCCCAGCTGCAAACCACTGTAGCTGTCATGTTAGCATGCTTAAGCAAGCAGGCCTCCAACTACTCTTCACCTGTCAAAATCGCCGGAGTCGAGATGATTGTCTTCTCAAACAACACATAGTCCAGGTTAACATGCCCACGCGAAATACGTTGTTCGAATTGACGTTGCTCCGCGGACACATGATAAGACATCGTCGATGTGAGACTCAGCCACTTAAACGCACATGAACTAGCAGCTGCATGTCATGCAGACGGATTAATAGGAGCCCATGAGTACCAGTTCTAGACTTCATGCGAGGGCCCCATCTTGGCATCACAGTGCAAAAGGCGCATCCAGAGACACACGTCAGACCAACGAGAATACGACGGAGGTACCTCTTGCAGGTCTGCTCCACGCAAGATGCCGACCGAATACTGACGTGATCTTAAGAGACACCTCGTCTCGACAGGGGCAAGCGATAGGCGCCTAGCCGTCCCGTGTCTTCCAGCCACACGAGGACAGGTGTCAGATTGCAGGCCTGTAGAAGCTGACAAAATATGTGGGGTAGCTTAGTTTGAAAAGACGCATCCCGCAAACCACGAGCAGTGCTAAACATAAGCTTCGCTTGCGAGCATGGCATCAGGTGGCGCTGTGCGGTAGTGGTAGTGCTCTTTCTTTTTTCATTACCCTGCGTTTGCTGTGCTTGGAAAAGTCAGTGTTATCGTCAAGTAATTCCCGAAACGAAAGTGGAAATGCGGAAGCGAAGGAGGGGTAAGCGGAGCAAAGAGGGCCGGAGAAGGGCCGAAGGTGGCTCGCGCAGCTCAACAAACAAACATGTATGAAGCTTGCGTGCGTAAATGTGCGTGAGGCTCTGCTCTATCCCATGCGTTTTTGCGTGTAGCGTGACATGTGATAGGCACGACGTGGCAATGGCCTATGCCGAGCGTGTGGCATCGGCATGCCGCAGAATGCGCGGTGGATAAAAAACTGCCGTCTGGCCTGGCAGCCATCACTCTGCGACAACGACGACGCTCAACGTTTTGAATGCTCCCGATCTTGACCTCTGCCAACTCCACCCGTGTTGCGAAAACGTCTGCCGGAAATTCCCCAAAAAGAGCGTCTATGCAAGTGGGCCATCCTTGTCTGGTCGACAATATCACCTCAGAATCGCGTGCGACGTGCCGCGCTGACAGAAATTTGCTGAGGGCCAAGTGCTTTCCGTATCCACACCCGTTTGCCCATCAGCCGCCCGTACGCAGCAGTAGTGCGTGGGCCCTCACCAGGCGCCATTTGAGCACACACAAAAAAAAACGAGGCCAGTGAGCGGAGCGATGGACAGTGTTGTTGTGTATCCCATACAACATGGCAGGCTGACTCGTGCGGCGTCTATTGCCTAAAGTCATGAGTAGAGACGGAGAGGCTATCCGGCTGTTTTAAGCTGAGCGTGAAAAAGAGGGTGGGGTCACAAAGTCTGGATGCAGCGAGTGCAGCCGTGATTGTGGAGAAGACAGGCAAGACCCTTGATCCAGGCGTCTGCCGAGTCAGCGACGGGCTCAGTCACCCTGCACGACATTTTAGCGCGCTTGTTGCTGTGGAGTGCGAGTACGCACTGCGGCTCGCCCGGGTCAAGTGGCCGACTGTGAGAAACTGCTCGAGACGGTACATTTCTGCGTCGATACCATGGACATGCGGCTGGCGCTGGCGTGTAGGCTTGATTGCGCGCCATGTTGACGTGCAGCTGCAGCAAACGGCGGCCTCGGGCAGGTTTCTAGTGTCGAGCTTTGTAGATGAGAAGGGGGAAAAAGGGCAGCGGCAGCAACGTTGGCCGACGTCGTCATCTTACTACAAAGATCGACGAACCATGGAAAAAGCAATTCTTAGGGACTCCATTAGTGCACCCTGGATCGGCCAGGATCGGACCCATCGCAATTGTACCGAGCCCATCGCTGCTAGTAGGGGGTGGCCACAGGACCCCCCTACACCCACGGCGCTATACGACGCGCAAGCAGTGGAGTTGACACTGCGCAACAAAACAATGACGATATCATCCCGGGCACAGGCTGTGATGACTGATGCCGTGTTCCTGGAATGAGTGCGGGTCGAGTATGCACGTGACGCGGATAGACATTGCGAATGCCATTCTGCACCGTTTGGGTATGTCCTGCTTCCCAGTTTGACCGCGAGATGGTCCGCAGCGACCGATGACCGGCCAGAGTCAGGCCATGGGCGTGCTGGTTTGGGGTGGTGATTTGCAGCTCGTGCTTGCCGCTCGATCTCGGTTCATGACCGGCTCGGCGCGAGCGCTACGTTTGACACGCCCGGGCTGTGACGTCCATCGACACGAAGACACATGGTGCTGATGAAATTTTCCTGTGGGGGGCTGCGCATGCCAGACAGGCTGCAGACAGGCTGCAGCCTGGCCATTGTCTTGTTTCCGGAACGAGAGTGTGGGTGACAAGTGCTGGTCCAGAGTTGGCCGGTCGGGAAATGTCTGGCTGTGTTTGGTGTTCCAAGGTCGCTCGCTGTGCGCGCGCACGCGAGCCAACCCCCCCAGATTCTTCGGAGCTCAGCCCTTGGCGCGCACACAGCTGATTTGCCTAACTTTCTTTGTGTGTCATACGAATGTGACATGATCATGAGCAGATGGACCACGCCGACATGCAAACGAGAGAGCCTCGCCCCGACGTGTGCACCAAAGGCAGGCCCTGGTGCAGGTGCAGGCCCAAACGGTCAATGTCGTCAGATACAGTAGTCCTTGCCTGCCAGCCCGCTACTGGCTACGAGACAGCGCAGCCATGGGCCATCGTCATATTATCCCGACATGGAAAAACTCCAATCCACTTTCGCCAGAGTATTGTAGGGTGGGGCGGTGGTGGGGACGGGGGGGGGCCATATCCCCTTGCATTGTACGTGTTACGTGCGGAAGCGTTAGTCGTCGAAGAAGGGGAAATATATGCGATCAGTGCTGAGAGCTTGCATGCAGCCCGGCAGCGTGTCTCGCGCGTGAAGCGAAAGGTGCAGAGTTTTTTTCTTCGTCTTCGGCAATTGACCCAGCTGAGCGGATGGCCATGGATGCTGACAAGCAGCAGGAAAAACATCAGGAGAGACCAAGTCAAAGAGCCGGACATGCAGGCAAGTCACGGACAGGCGCAAAGCAAGAGTGGGATTTGGCTGGGAGCGCCTCGTTGCGGCCGCGTAAATTGAGAGCATGTCTGTCATCGCGATGGAGGGGGGGGGACTCCTCTGGGCCAGGCTGGTCGGGCTAGTGCGTGTGCGTGTGGCGCTGGCGCAGGCTGCAGCTGAGCATTTGGAGAATTTCGGATCGGCAGAAGCACCAATGAAAATGTTCCGCGCCGACGAGGTATGGGGGTGCTGGGCCACAGCCCACGGACATCGAACTGCGAGTCCGTGCCTAAAGTCGTCCTGGACAGTGTGGTGCATCGGGGGCCCGGGAGTCCGAGGCGTGCAGGGCCCTTGGGTGCGACGTGGTGGTGGACGTGTGCTCAGCGAGTTGGGTGCTTGCTCGTCCTGTGTGCCGGGAAAAGTTGGGGGGTCGAGTGGGTTTCGGTGGTGAACAGGCAGCTATGACGAGAGGTGGAGAGGCATGGGCCACGGGCGGCGCCAGGCTAGGAGCAGGTAGTGTAGCGCCTGAGCTTGGTGGCTCTCTCCAGCACACAGGCCAGCGGGAGCGGGATGACAAGCATAACAATAAGGTTTCAACAAAGGGTCTTTGCCGCTCGACGTGCTGCTTCACTAAAGCAAACAAGGCCGGGGCGCTGGCGTCTGGCGTCAGCCGTCGCGGTGCGAGTGCGTGGCCGTGGGCGTGGGTGTCGTCGAGGCCGTGGCAGCGGCAACGGCACCCGTCTCCAGACGACGGCGGGCCAGAATGCTGTGGGTGGGCAGGGTCAGAAATTGCCGCAACGCACAATGATGTTTGCTGAGGGCAAGCGAAATCAAGTGTGCATGAGAAGTTCGGCGCCGGCAAGGTTTCCCTGGGGGGCGCCACTAGGGGAGCAGGTGTGTGTGCAGTCCAAGTGTGTGTGTAGGACGTGCAGCATGCAGGCCCGCTCCGCTTGAGTGGAGTGGGCGTGTCGTCGGTCGGTGCGAGAGCGCGTCGACTCTGGAGGCCCTGGCCAGAGTGTTGAGTGTGCCATGGCCGTGGCTGTGGCCGTCGACGCCGACAACCACCACCAGGCCATCAGGCCGCCGCGGCACATTGCTGGCCGCTGCACATGTCTGCTGGGTGCGGGAGGGTTGCAGCCGCGGCAAAGCCACCGTCAGCCATGGCGAGCAGCGTGTTGTTGTTGTAGTGGACGACGAGGACGAGGTGGTGGTGGTGGTGGTGGTGATGATGGCGATGGCGATGACGATAATGACGATGGCGATGATGCTGCTACTGCTGATGATGATAAAATAGTGATGGTGATAATGATGATGATGATGATGATGATGATGGCAATGGTGGTGGTGGTGGTGGTGTTGGCCGTGGCCGTAGTAGGGGCACGCGTAGTAGCAGTGGTAGCAGTGGTGGTAGTGGTAGTGGTAGTAATAGTAGTAGCAAGTAGTCGCGGTCATAGACGGAGTGGCAGTGGCAGTACACCTATTAGCAGCGGCCATGGGCGTGGAAATGGGAATAGCGGAGGCCAAGGTGCTGGTCGTGCAGCGCGATGCAGGCGGCAAGCGGCAGGCGAGAGGCGAGAAGCGAGCGGCGAGCGGCGAGCAAAGTCCGGAAGCGGAGATACGAAGTAGTCCCGGGTGGGGAGTGGCAGAGGCGACGGCCACGCCCACAGCACCAGCCCCGACGAGCGTTGACAACAAGCCCACCTACCCTCTCTTCCCCTTCCCCGTCGCCTCGCGCACCCTAGGTACATGCGGTAGATAGACACATGGCATGGGAATGGCAATGGCCCCTTCCACCTGCCGTCTTGGAGTGGTTCGTCGGGTGCATTGCCCTGCTGCCATGCCCCTCGTAGCGCGTCCCAGTCGAGATAACGTGCCGCCAACTGTCTTCGACACGGCCCAGACTCCAGATGCAGCTGCAAAGCCATCCTCCAGGCGAGAGCGGGTGATGGTTCACGCTACCTCGAGGCCGTGCAGCGCGCGGGTAGCACGCCTATGTATGTATGTAGGTGTAGGTAGGTAGGGGAGGTAGCACGCCTGACCAGGGTTGCTGCTGTGCCGCATCCAGCCATCCACCACCCATGCCTCCCTTTCCCCCCCTCCCCCCTCCGCTCCCCCCTTCATGCTGTTACTTGGAAGACGAGACGAAAAGGGACCACAGCCTGTCCTGTTGCCTTGGACTCCAAAACTTCCGTGCCATTGCGACTTTTTTGTTTCTGCATAAACTACATCGTTGGGGGGTATCGCCCAACACGGCGCACAAGAAGACGACGCTGCAAATTCGGCCATGGCCATCAAACTCCAAAACACCATGCATGATCCAACCAGGTCCCTTTTGGTGGTATCCGTGAGCTGCCGTGCTCCAAGTTATTAAGGAAAAAAAGAAGAAGAAGAATCAAAATCAAACGTGACGGCCAAACAAGCCCAAATGCTGTTGTTCTTACCCAGACACATGCCGTCGACATGTCGGGCCGACAACTTCATCACCCGCTGGCTGTTTTCGCACAACTGGCGCATCCAGATGCAGAACCACCGCGAGTGCGAGGTCGAGACGACGCTCGAAGACGACGCCAAGTATCTGCGTCAGTGCTTGCGCTGGGTCCGCTCCAACTGGAGGAGCAACCTGACTAGCTTGACCGAGGGTTACATGTGGATGGTGAGTGCTAGTTTTCCCTCTTCCAATATTTGCACAAATTTCGCGTCGTTGGCCGCCAAGCCAGCCCCTCTTTTTTTCCTTTCTCTCTCTCACACTCTCTCTCACTCACACATGCTACTCCCCCCCCCACTCGCCTACCCACTCTGCCTAGGCGGCCTTGCACGCCTGTTTCGTAGTGTTGCTAACCGTGTCGCGTGTCCAACAGAGATACCCTTGGTCGCTGTACGCCGTCTTCCAGACCACGGTCACGCAATGGGCGTTTCTGCTCGACTGTGCCCTGCTCGCCTCGGCCTACCTGGCCTTTTGTGAGGCTGGCTACTATCCAGCAGACGAGGGTCAGCTGTCGGGCGCCGACAAGTGGCAACGCTCGCTCCTGTGGGCGCTCTTTATCGCGCACTGGGTCTTTGCAAAGACGATCAAGCTAGTGCCCCATTTGCTACGGAACCCCGGCGATGTCCGCTTTGTGCCGGTCTCGATCCTGTTTGGCTATTTCCACAACCTGATCAAGCTCTACGGGTGCATAACAGTCACAGAGGTATGTGTTACCGCGCGAGTCTGGAGGGTGGGGGGCCCACGGCGCGTCTTGCCCGTGGCCCTGTTTGTTTTGTTTGTTTGCGTCAAGACGCGTACACGTTGGTGTGCATTTGTGGCTGACCTAGACGGCAATTAGACTACATGGGGCACCCGCGAGGGCGCCGATGCGGACGACAACATCAGAATGCTGCCGATCCCGCCGATGGCAGCGATTACGCCTCCCCTGACGCCTCCGCCTGGCGGACGCGTCCTCCGAGAGCGATGCGCCGGATTCCCGATGATGAAGTAGACGAAACACTTTTCTCCTCCACTATTTGGTTTTGCATTCTAGGCCGCTATCACGACGACCTCGTCGGCTGCCGTCGCCGCCGCCCGCCCGCCGCCGCCGCCGCCTCGGCGGCACTTTTGGACGGCAGTAGTTTTGTTAGACGCATGATGGGTTGATTTTGGAGCATGTCGTCGGCATTGAGGAAATGGTCGCTGCCCCACGTCTCGTGGGTGAAGCCGTAGGTGAAGTTTGGGTCTTGCAGAATCTCGGAACGGTAGGCTACGGCGCGGCCGGACAGGCAGGGCAGGCCGCCGTCTATCCAGTTGCAGGCAGTGCAGTCGAAATTCCTCCTGACCAGGTAGATGGCGCCCAAAAACTCCCAGATGTTGGAGCGGTTAAACCGGCGAATCTGCTGGTTGGTGCCGACGCCGCCGACGCGTGGGTCCTCAAAGGGAGCGAGTATCCATTTGGTGAACTTTTCGGGCAGCCAGACGTCGTCGTCGAGCAGCAGCGTGATTTTGGTCTCGACCTCGGGAATGGCGCGACACAACTGCCGGCGCTTGTTGGCCTGGCTGACGGACAGGACCTGGATGATTTTGGGGCTGCCCAGCTCCTCGACCATCTGATAGACACGCTTGACGCGCGAGTCAGGCGTCACGAGCAGCAGCTCAAAGGGCTCGAGGCGGTAGGCGCTCTGGACCGTCTCTTTCAACTGCTGGAGATCCTCGGCCACGGTGGGGATGATGACGGTCATGTCCTTGGAGGTGATTGTGGGGTCGTCGACGGGCTGCATGGGCGTGTAGGTCCAGTTGCTGGCCAGGTTGACCCATAGTCTAACATATCGAAACAAACTGCGGCAGCGAGTCAGTCAGGGCCGTGGCGAGGTAGGGTATATGGCAGGTAGGTAGAGACATGGCACGAGGCGCGAGTCGACATACAAAAGCACCGAGAAGATACACAGCCAGCTCCAATTGGGGAACAGGGCCAGGGAAAAGGGAAACATGACGGCGGCCAACGAGTGTGGTAGGGCGCAAGGGGTGACTACGACGACGACGGAGTAGGGTAGACGAAGATCACATCGAATGGTGGGAGTGAAAAGCCGCTTGCATCGGGGAAGAGGCGGAAGTGACAGGTATTTAAACACATGGTTGCGAGCGGGCTAGGGCGGCGAGGACATGTTTCGCTTCCCGGCGCTGTTTAAGCTGCATGAGATTCCCTTAGCAGACTTTGGGGTAGTGTGAACATGGCTGGAGCATGAGGTAGTCGCGAATTTCCAGAGACCGGGGGGGGGGCGTAGTGGGGGGAGGGGGGCGGGCGACGAGTCGGGAATAGCACATGCGGTCTTATGCCAAAGCGTCATCCGTGGATGCTTGGATCCCGCCAGCCGTTGAATCGCTCGCATACTCCAAGGCACCCTAGATGCAGCGCGGCCAGGGATCGACTGCGCCGTGTGCTGTGTGTTGATGACCAGGGCCACAGTGTAACCGCCCCGCGGTTGCTCCGGTGCTTTTTGCACGACGAGGGAGGGGGTGCGAGGGCACGAGACAGCGCCGTGCCAGTGCGAGGGTGAGAGCGCGCGCGCGACTGAGGTGAGTGTGCCAGTGGCTCCTTCCCTCCCCTCGCGCCGCCGCCGCCCCCCTCCTTCCCTCTGCTGCCTCCCCACTAATACACGCTCACCTCATGGCGCCATTCACTCGCGCACGCACACACACACACACGCACACACACACGCACACACACACATGCACACACACACACCCACACACATACGCTTCTCACTCACTCACTCACTCATTCATTCATTCACCCACCCACCCACACTCGCCCACTCTTACCACACTCACTCACACTCACTCACTCTCTCACTCACTCTCTCACTCACTCTCTCACTCACTCTCTCACTCACACTAACCCACCACCACCACCACCACCACCACTACTTCCCACTACACCTCCTCGCTCGCCTACTCACTCACTCGCCCGCCGGCTCACCCACCACGCCCGCCTAACACGCCCGCCCGCCGCCGCCGCCCAGGGCGCAGCAGTCCTCCTGACGCCCGCCGCAAAATACGGGCCCCCTCGCTCGCTCACGGCCATGCGGCTGATGATCGATGGGTCCTCGTCACTCTGCGACCCCGCTTGGCGCCAGACACCATCTGAGATCAAGCGCTCTAGGCCTGTCTTGCCCACTCCAACTCCTCTTTAGAGTGCCCCATGCGCTAGCCGCTGCAAGCGGACTCTAGCTGCCCGGCCGCAATGGCGACGATAGGCGCTGCCCTCAGTCTGTTGGCCGCAGGGCTGGCGTCTCCAGCTTCCGTCCGTACATTGCCCTCCCGCCACTGCCAATCCATCGCTTGCGCCCCCGGTGGTCCACGTCCGCCACATACACACCCGACGGCGGCGGCTGCCCTCGCTGTTGCCGATTGCTGCCTCTCCGTGTATCCATCTGTGTATGCATGTATCTATGTGGGGGCGCCGCCTGCGTGTCTGGCTGTCCTGGCCGCTGATCCATGGACCAAAGGAAAAAGATAATCCCAGCCAGAAAAATCGAGTAACGAAAAAAAATTGTCGTCGTATCCGGACCTCTGCACCCGAAGCAGCTTCTCCTCCCACGCTGCAGCCGCGGGGCGACGTTGGGGCCCTGGGGCCCTGGGGGCAGCCCATGTCATGTGATTCGCCGGCCTAACCTGCCCGTCGCCGCCTCCCTGGCTGCTGGCGGCTGCTGCTGCTGCTGCTGCTGCTCCTGCTTGCTGCTGCTCCAGCCATCTAAAAGCACTAGTGCCGTGTGCTTCTCCTACATGAGCCGACGGCTCTCTCGTCGGCCACATTGCCCTTTCCAGCGGCAAGTCGTCGACGGACGTGCCGCAATCAATTTCCTTTGTGCCGCTGGGGGCAGCCGCCTTGCAAAAGGTACCGTCGCCGGAACAACAAGTACCTCGTCCACGTCCGCTTGCAGCAACACCTACTTCAGGCATATGTACGACGCTGCAGAGACGGGGTTGCTGTCATGCTCTTGCAGATCCAATCCTCGGCCTGCGGAATCACTTACGCGCGCCCAATAACCTCCTTCTCCCGCCATGCTCAGAGGCTGGCTGTGCATGCTGCATGTAATATACCAAGGTGGGTGCGCGCGCGTCCATCCTGCGACCGATCCAACGACAGATGGGCTGCTGGTTGGCGCTTCCCTGCATGGAATCCTGCCTGTCAGTTCCGTCCATGTCTGCATTTAGACACTGCAAAAACCCTTTCGGACTCTCTTTTCGGGCCCCCGTTATCGTACGAGCAAGCATCCCATGCTGGCGTCGCCTTCCGATGCTCGCAACGCTGTCGTGGCCATGCTATCCAGATGCCCTACTCGCTACATGGGCCATGCAACCCGTCCAGATACGGCAAACTCACCTCCCGCCGGCGTACACCTGTCAAGACTCTTTGGGAAATTGCGTCATCAAATACCACAAGGCATGGGGGTGTGGAAGGCTGATCCTCCGCGTGCTGCGGATCGCCTGCCGCTTCCTCGCGAAGGCCAGCGCCTTGTAGCTGTTTAACATGCAGCTGCGCGCTTCTGCGCGCCATAATGAGAGGCAGGGTTCGTCCAAAGACACTGGCCGCGCATGTAGAGCCTCAAACACCACGACGCCGCTAGCAACCGTGATACTTCTCTTTCGCAGCAACCAGCACCTCTTTACTACTTGCAGTTGCAACACGAGCAGCGGGCTCGCTCTGCCCACTGACCAAATGTCGTCGCGAACCACGCACACCGCGACTGCCTCGCAGCTCGTATAGTGCTCACACACCTGGAGTCTAGCCAACTGACCTTGCTCTTTTTTCCCATGTCAAGGAGCCTTGTAAAATGTGCGCCGAACCTCTACATCGGTGACGCCATGTCTTGCATGAGGAAACGGAACCCCCCCGCGCCGTGTATATTAGTAGAAACGGGATATTGATTCAAGGCTGACCAGCCTTAAAACTTTTCACTGTCACTTGCAGCCAATGGAAATTGAACCGGCAAGCGAATTCTGTCCGACTGGTTGCCAAATATGTAACAAGGTTGTAAGAGTACAAGATAGCCATCCTGCCTTGACTCGCGCGGGATCCGCAGCATGCCTTGGACACAACTTTTGCAAAAAAAAAACAAGCTTTGCTTGGTGTCGAGCTCGACTCCCTCGCCGTGACCCAAACGGAATACTGGTGTGACAGCAACGGAACTGCCGACCAGAAGAGGCTGGTGAGTTGAGGGGGGGTTCCCTAAGACATTTCCAGGGCTTGTGATCGCAAGATCTTGCAAATCTTTTACGTCGCTATCATTGCCACAGAGATCGAGATCCCTGTCCTGTTCCGAGCAGCACACGACTACGCCTTTTGAGATTGCTTGCAAAACAGAAGGGCATTGGCCAAGCAAGTGCTTTACGGAAAGTGTCGCGGCTTTTTGTCGAGTATCTAGCGTCGCTTGTTGAGCCATGTGTACAATTGTCAACATGCACAGTCAACCGTCCTGTCCTGTCCGGTCAGTGATAACTCAACATGGCCCTAGTCCATCGGATGCTGCTGCTGCTGCTGGTGATGATGGTGATGATGACGATGGAGAGAGACGCAGTCCAGCCTTGTCGCCTACCGCGCGCGCACAGATCCGGCCGGTGTCAGCAGGCAGGTCTCTGGGGTGCACATCTGCTGGAGTAGGCCGGGTATCGCCAGTAGCTGCTATACAAAGCGCATAGGGTCGACTTAGCACGGCAGGCAAGTGGTGGTTGCTGGCCTGGCGAGCTACACTCAACTAGACGGCTAGCGCTGGACAGTCACATGGGGTGCTCTATTTCACACCCTGCGCACTACCCACTGGCAGCATGTATTTAGCGACGGGCTCAGCCAAGCGCACAGCGACATGGTAAGCACCAGCGCCTGTAAGGGTCAGATTTTGGCAGAAGCGCCGCACGCCTCTCAGCGCTGGGGCCAGGGTTGTGAGCGCCATCCCTGGAGGCCTGCCTAGGACTGCGGTATTTGTTCGGATCGCCCGTCTCCAAATGCTCTAAACACTCTGGGGGGCGGGCACCCTTGCCCTGTTCGTTCCCCACACACTCACACCATCCTGCTGCCGAGCTATCGATGGACTCAGACGTCATTCCGTTGGCACTGCAACAGCCCCCCCGGCTGATCACTCGACCCACGGCCAAGGGGGTGAGCAAGAGAGAGGGGCGCGCGACAGCTCCCAGCTGCTGTTTTCCGTCGTCTACCGCATCGTTCCAGCTGTCTGGCCAGCCCCTTCGGCCGTACCGCCACGGCTGCTGGCCTGTCTCGAATGATATGGATTATCTCCCGCACTACCGGAGATTGAGGGCCGCTGCAACGCAACTCTCACAGTGTTGGGGCCAGGGTGGACATGGATGTCATTAACCACATCTGCAGCCATCTGCAGACTCCTAGCCGCTCCATCGCTCGGAGGGCCTCAAGGCTGGCCGGACAGCCATGATCCTGCTTACCTTTCGCGAACGGTGTGAAAAGCCCTTAGCTGCATCCTTACCAGAGGAACTTTGGTAAGCCCTCTTTCTTGTCTTTGTTCGTCTGCCACCCCCCTCTTCCCCCCCCCCTTCCATCGGCCGCGTTCGAGCCGATTACACTGCTACGACCTTCAAGTGGATTCTTGTTTTTTTTTTCAGTCAACGTCGACCCAAGCCTTTTAGTTGGTGGGCAATTACGTCGACCCTCTGTAGTGGGGGGGAGGCCCAGTGGGACATGGCAATCTGGCGCAGTGTTTCGCCAGGCCACACGCACCCCCATTACAAAAGTTTTCTAAGCGATGCGAGCGATCGACGAATAGAGGATCAGGCGATGTGCCCTTGATGTCGTGCATACGGCACGCCACGCCGCTGTGGTTTACCGAAAAACAGCGTTAGCTTGGCAGGTCTGACAAGGCTCAAATTTCCCTCCCTCAGAATCAACTGACTGGTCTCCCCCAGGCTGGACTCTAGATTGACCATCGAGATGATAAGCCCATGCGTATACAGAAACTTTCTGTGGCAATTATCTACGCATACTGCTTATGCCCTCGTATCGAACAACGCCTTTTTTTCAGTCGGCCGCGCGTCGGACCCATGCGAATATGCATGCAGCAGCATCCAAGCAGACATGCCTAACAGGTCTAGGCCCTGTCGAATATCCTTGAAGCCTTTCATCGCAGATGCTGCCCTCTTGCAGATTTTTGGAGCACAATCTCAGCCTTTGGAGCATTCTTATGACACCTGTCCATTGCTGCAACCCCCTGGATTTGCAAACAGAAGCGACGCCATGAAGCGGCAAATAGAGCTTCAACCATGGTTTGCAGACCATGTGCTCGCATGTCAAACTTACTATCCAGCAGCACATGTCGATTGGTCATGCAAAGATCCGGGGTCACACCAGCCACACATTTCGCATTTTCACGTGTCACATATTACGAGGGCGTTTATCGGCTCACTCCGCAGCCACACAGACACGCTACCGTTCTATCCTATCCGGTAATATAGTGCTAGCAGCAGCGTGCATGGTTTGTGTCGCATCACTTATTTCCCTTCCTATCTGTGGTATGTATGGGAAAAAGGGTCAAGTGATAAGAAAGCCTTTGGACCACCAAATCGGCAGGTCCATTATTTACAAGCTAGACAACTAACGAAGAGGCTATACAAGGTCCAACCCTCCTGTTGCGCGCAGCTCAGCACACCACTTCCAGTATGAGAGGGATTACACACATACACGCACATACCAGGGTAGCCATTCGAGGATACGAGGCTAGGAATGCAAGACACTTTCTAACCAGGATCCAGCTCTCGCCTTTTTTCCCCTCTTTGCAACTTGAGTTGCACAACCGCCGCTTTTATTTAGGAGAACGTGGGTGATTTTGCTTGGTGGTGCAGCGCAGGCACAATAGGGGGGTTTCTTCTGCTCTCACGATCCTGCTGTTACCCGCATCCATCGCCACCTGCGGATAGTGTTAGACGCGCCAGGCGACCATAAATACCTTTGGGGCCCTAGATCATCTGCGAGGATCACTGCAGCAGCCTTGGAATTGCTGCTGGATGTCGACTTGCATGCTGGCGAGAAAAGCAAAGAAAAAAGATTTTTTTCTTCTTCTGCCAGACACACCTACACACACTCGCATACACATGCATACACACACCCTCCCAAGACTGGCCTGCAGGCCAGTAGCATCATGCAAGGCTGTAAGTAGGGGTGTCATTGGCCCCGAGGGAATTTAGGCTGCGAGACGCGGGGGGGTTGTGTGTGTGGGACGAGGCCACAAGATCCATTCAGGCGTGATTTCTGGGAACGGCCCATCGGCAGACCCCTTGGCTATTTTCCAGTAAACAAATTCGATGGAAACGCATCCCTGGCGTTTTTTGAAGTTCCTATCTCGTCCTAAATTCCACACCCACACCCACACCCGTACTCACTGCCGATTCGCAGCCTGATGCAGATTCTGGTCACTACCAGATTATACAGAGTAGATAGGAAAGATGAAGAGAAAAACTTGATCATACTCTCCTGTTTCTCTTTCTCTTACTCACTCGCTTTCCCAACACTCTTCTTACCCGCTTTTGCCCCTGTAAATCACACATGCACATATAGCCCTTGCCCACCGGATGCGACCCCTTGCTGCATAGCCGACATGGGTAGCAGGGTAAGTGTAGGGTAGGGTAAGGGTAAGGGCCCCCCGACGCCGCCCCTTGCGATCAACCCATGATATCCATGTTTTTTTTTTCTTTCTTTTTTTTGCCCTTTCGCAAGACACCCGCCGACCCACTAGCATAAGCACAAGAGCACAAGAAATCCATCCACTAAGCCGCAGGTGCGCCACACGATTCAAACAAGGGAAGGAAAGGCGAGCAATGCTGCAGCCCTTGTAAAAAAAATATATCCAAGAAGAAAATACAAGACGCGGGATTGGGTGGCGGAGGCTAACGCCGGACGGGGGTGTGGGTGTGGGTGTGGGTGCGCTGCAGTCGGGGGACTTGGGCGTGTCCGTAGTAACTTACACATGTACACATGTACATGCTTGCTGTAAGTGCACACATATGTAGGATTTTTCCTGCGTTTTAAACACGAGTATACAAGTGCGAGTGGGAGTTGGATCCACTGTTTACTGCTGCTCGTCATAATACATACACGTACATACATGTAGGGGTGGGAACACAACTAGTATCTAGTGTGAAGGCAAGATGGATACAGAGCAGAAGTACATGGTCGTAGGTGTACAATTAACAGTCAAAGTGGGTTTGGAAGAACCACATCCACTCACTTAACCCACCCACCCACACACTTACATACACACAGACACATACATACATGCACGTCACGCAATACTCGCATACACACACACACACACACACACACACACACAACACCCGTGTCCATGTCTGTGCCCGCACACACCCGTCGCCATCCCTTGTCTTCCCTTGTCTTCCCCACCCACCCACCCACCCACACCCAGTGTCAGCCCAAACTCCTGCCCGCAGCTCACCCGAAAAAGGAAGAAATAAGAGCCCCACTCTCTTGTTCGAGCTTTGCTGTTCAGCGTGGCAATGTTGAAGAAAACACTCTGGTGCGCAACAACAACAACAACATTATTTGAAAAACTACGTGCTGGGGAGGAGTATTTTTTTTTCTTTTTGGAGTGTTTTGTGATGTAGTAGCGAGTTGGGTCTTTCTAATGCTGTTTATCTTTGCGGTTAGGGGGGGGGAGGTAGGTGTGTTTGTACGTATATCTAGATATGAATGTGAATGTGTACATGTAGCGGTACATGTAGCTGTACATGTACATGGAAGTCACTGCAACGCATCCATTGGCTCTCCATATCTGTATGTCTATGTTCATGTATGTACCTTATCCGAAGGCGTACTTACTTACCCACCCACCCCCCTTGCCTCCTGCCCCCCCCCCCGCTGTGTGGCTTTTTTTCTTCTCTTTGTATCTTAGATTCTTAGATGCGAGGTGAGGGGGGTAGGGGGGGTTAGGGGGGGGAGAGGCGCCGCGGGCTCCGAGTACGTTACTTTACTTTAGTTTACATAACTTTATTTACTCCGAGTACTTGTATATTTACTCCGGCTTTTTTTTTACTCCGACTGGACTTTTTTCTTTTCTTTTCTTTTCTTATGTACATGCGTGCGTGCTTGCTCGAGTCAGGCATTAAAAAAAAAGAAAAAAGAGATACGGGAGTGTGCAAACGGGGGGCTGAGGAAGTCGTACTAAGGGTAAGGTAAGGTAAGGTACTGGCTGGAATGGAACGGAGGCGAAATTTTTGTATTCGCCCGCTTTCGGGAATAGCCGTGCTGGACTCGTGGACTTTGTTGTTGTTGTTGTTGTTTTTTCTTTTTCAGGGGGTAGGGTCACCGACTCGCGTGCATGCTGCAGGCGTTGGAGGCGGCGTCTTGGGGCGGGTAATGATATACTACGGGGATTCAGTTCGGAGGGCGCCGAAAGCTAGGCTGAGTGGGGAAGGAAGGAATGGAAGGGTGCAAGGATTGGTATTTTATTTTACGGTTAAGAAAGTAGGCTCGGTATTGGGTTGGATTGGATGGTGGAAATGTGGGCTGGAGGAACTTGCTTGTTTTGGTATGTCGGTGCAGAGAGGAGGCATCATGGTGGAATCAAGTTGAGTGAGATTGTAGAGAATTTGTATAATCTTGGAGAGTGAGAGGGGGATGGATACGAACGAGTCAGCTAGTTGATTAGTTTATTAATGCAGTGAGCAAGCCGTGGAGTGTAAAGGGCGTAGAGACATACTCTTATTCACAGACACATTTGATAATTACAAGAATGACGTGGGTGTATGTACTTGTAAACTTGGTAAAGTGCCCGTGGATTTACATCAGAGAGCAAATTATATACAAGGGGGTGCCAGTGTCAATGTCTGAGGGTAACTATGCATCAGTGAGTGGTATACACAACGCTCTCTTCACACCCCCTGAATACCCAGAAACGAAAGAAGCCTGCTACCTCGGACCTGCAAATCGACCCGTCTCTCCTCCTCGCCGCCAGCGACGCCGCCATTCTCCCCGTCGCCGAATACCCAAGTCCGCAACACTACCAACCCGGCCAATACCAGCTCACGCCCCAGCGCTCCCTCGACCACTACCAACACCAATACTACCCCGCCTCCAACATCCCCATGCCCCTACCCGTCTACTTTCGCCTGCACCCCCACTCGTCAACCCCCTTGCCCGCAAAATCCATCTGGCTCTCCATTCTCCAGGCCCCGTCTGTAACACAGCTGCGTGACCTCGCCATGCGTGAACATCCGGGTACCGTAGTGCATAAGCTCGAAGGCTTGGTTTTGCACAGAGCTGCTGGTGCTGGTGCTGGTGCTGGTGCGGGCCAGGACGGCAGAGACGTTGTTGTAGATATTGCGAATGATGAGGAGTTGGGCGCGTATTTGACGCATGCGAAGAGTAGTAGTGAACAGGGCGCTGGGCAGGGGAAACCGACGTTTCTGGTGCTGTTGGGTCCGGGTGAGGGGGCTTGTTATGTTTAGGAGAGTTTTTTTTTGGGGGGGGGGTCGGTGTTTTGCTGAGAACTTGAGATTAGTAGGGTGATTTGAATGTAGATATTGCAAGTGAGAGTTATAAATGAATTTTATGGTTGGATTACCTTTTCTTTAGTGAAGGCGCGGCTGTGTAGGTTGTTTCCGGGAGTTCTTCACGGCTGAGACTTGTGTGCGGTCTTCTCTTGTTGCCGAGTATTGTTGGATGTGGAGCGACAACAGGCGGCGCGGGACCTGGGCCTGGTCCTTGATGAATCTGTCGCTTCTTGCTGGGATCTTTGGATGTCCTCTCCTGTTGTTTCCTCTTCATCACATCTCGAGCCAATACTTCGAGGGCTTTCAGCTTCTGCGCATAGTCCGGATGGTCTTCGCCTTGTGCAAGCGCCCTGACGAGATACTCAGACTCATTGACCCAAGCCTGCTTCAACTCTGTCCAGTGTGCTTCGCCCGCCTCGTGTTTGTTGGTGAAGTGATCTGTCCTCAGCTTCTCGGCAAAGGCGCTTCGTACATGTCTTGTCTGCTCGGGATTCAGTCCGAGGAGATTCTTCGCATCCGCCAAAGTCATGCGTGTATCCATGGTCCGTAGCCGCTTCGTGACATCCATGCATATCACATCTATTGACAGTGCCCGCTGGCCTTTTGGCCGAAACAACGCATCGTGACTTTGCAGAACTTCGGGCTCCTGCTCAAAGACTTCTGCCAAATGTGCATTCTCTTTGATCAGCTGCTGTACTATCTGCGCCCACTTCTCCGGTCCAGCAACCGTCTTCTTGACGACCTCTTGTGCCTTGCACAGTTCAAGAAAACACTCACGTACTTGGCGGTACATGTCATTGTCTAGGCCAAGATACGCCTTGGCTTCGTCGATTGTCGTTTCAGACGGAAATCGAGGAGGCTCGCCAGGCGCATCAGCTGGTAGTCCTGCCCAGCCGCGAGTTCGACGTCGTCGTTTCCGCGTACGCCATTTTTCATCACTCTCGGCCTGGAGCTGTTGCTGACGCAGTTGTTTTCGAAGCGCCTCCTCTGGACTCAGGCCTTCGGTGTCGGGATCGGGTATGATGGGTCGTGCTTCTTCCGAAGGCTCTTCGGGCTGCTGCTCAACCTCGCTGTCATCTTCACTCGTAGAATCTGCCAGTATCGCGTTCCCCAGCTGATTGATGAGCCCTCTGTTCGAAATGACCTTGGCCCTCTCCTTCTTCGTTTTCTTTTGTATCCGTCCATCGGCGCTGGTCGTCTTCTTCGATCTAGCGAAACGCCTGCCATAGTTTGCCGTCATAGTCCGTTTTTACCGCGTCGCGCCACCCCCCCCCCCCGCCATGGTGTATTCCTGGGACGATAAGGAGGCCGTGTGCTATCGGCTGTATGTGGAGGAGCGCAGGAGTCTGGAAGAAGTGATATCGTATTGGGAGGCCCGGGGCTTTACCCCAAGGTAGGCTGCATCCATTGCTGCGCCGTGTACCTACCGCCCATCACCATGCTGACGATATTTCCCCAGCAAGCGGGCGTTTCAGACGCAGTTCAAGGTGCGTCGCCAGTAGAGAGCCAGATTCCACGACAATTGACACAACGGCAGCGATGGGACTTTCCGAGCAAGCAGAATCCCGCACACAAGAACCCCGCCCTCGTCGCGCGGCTGCACCAGCTATGGGAGCAGAACTACACGCAAAAGGACATGGTGGATACCCTGCAAGCTGAAGGCTTCAGTATCAACGACCGCGAGTTGCTCCGCCTACGACTCAGACTCAAGCTTTTGCTCAGAGAGAGCGTTTCGTCGCTTGCGCAGTTTGCCAAGAAAAGGGACCGTTGGCCTCGGCATTCGATGCACCGACGGGCCAACGCCGACCTCCTCGGATCTACCTCGCCATTTTGCGCATAGCGGCATGTACCTAGACTTATGGCCCTATCTACGAGGGGGGGTGGGCGGTAAAGGCACCCGGGTCTCCCGCCGCGTGAGAAACTGAGACTGTACTTTGCATTGTATCCTTCTGCTGTCGTTTCGTTCTTTGCATACCTTGTGCACCCCACCGTCCGGCATCTGCATCTGTCCTCGATACCCCACACCCCACATTAAACCCGACCATGTCGCACGCCCGCAAGAACAGCCTGTGGACGCCTCCGGTGCTGCCGGTACCGCAGCTGCTGTCAGGCAAGTCCATGATGATTACCGGTGGTGTCACGGGCATCGGTCGAGCCATTGTCCTCGGATACCTGCAGCATGGTGCCAATGTTGCTGTGAACCACCTAGGCGACGACAAGTCGCGCTCGCAGTACCAGAGCCTGGTCGAGGAGGCCGCGGGAAACCTAGATATTAGCAAGGAAGATGTGCAGAAGAGGCTGGCCGAAGTCCCCGGAGACGTAGGCAATCCAGAGACAGGCAAGAAACTCGTAGCGACAGTCGTGGAGCGCTGGGGCCGCTTGGACGTTGTCATCAGCAACGCGGGCGTCTGCGAGTTCAAGGAGTTTCTTGAGTGCGTATAGAAACTTGCCTCTACTCCTTCACATTCAATCTCCTTGCTCCGCGAAACTAACGCCGATAATAGTATCTCCGAAGACCTCTGGGCCTCGACCCTAACCACCAACCTCACAGGCGCATTCCACACCATCCAGGCCGGCGCACGACAAATGTCTACACAATCGCCGCCAGGCGGCTCGATAATCGGCATCTCGTCCATCAGCGCGCTCGTCGGCGGCGCCCAACAGGGTCACTACACGCCTACAAAAGCTGGCGTCCTCTCGCTCATCCAGTCGTCGGCGTGCGCGCTCGGCAAACACAACATTAGGTGCAATGCGCTGCTGCCGGGCACAATCAAGACACAGCTCAATGAAAAGGATCTGGCGGATGAGGAAAAGAGAAAGTACATGGAGGGTAGGATACCGCTTGGTCGCACCGGCGTCCCGAGTGATCTCGCTGGTCCAGCCGTCTTCTTGGGCAGTGATTTGAGTGCCTATGTCAATGGCGCTCAGCTTCTGGTTGACGGTGGGCTGTTTGTAAACTTGCAATGATTGTGCCATGAGGAATTGAAACAGTTGAAATGAATGATTATGAAAGGGAGATATAGTGACTGAAATTAGATGTTTTGACTGCAGCAAGAAGACCGAGTGGTGATGATCTCCTTCAGGAGACATGTGGTTGAGTATTCCTGTCTGCTTCTTGCACTGCCAAGTCACCGAATGCAGGGTAATATGTGCAGGATTGCATTTGACTCTTTTTGGTATAGTCGAGTCAGGACTTCGTGAAGCTAAAGTCATGCGAGATAAATGATGCAAAGTCAATGTAAATGTCTCAAACAGGCATGCCGTTCCGTGGAACTCCCATTCTATAATGGGTATCGTGCAAACTCCGTCGCTATGATGCCATGATAACGCCAGTGAACCAGAAATGCCACAACAAACGTGATGCCGCCTCGCGGCTGGAACGCTCAAACCATAGCCAGAATTAAGTCACCTGTGATGTGTCAGAACTATTACGATATACTCAAAGTATGGGACATGAAGATCCCAGTCAGTGGATTCACTTACCTCGGCAATGTTCTGGCGCTCAATGTAACTTTCTTGGTTGACATCCCTGCCCACACGCCAATACACATCCGTATAGTCGGCGCAGTTCATCTCGCGCAAGAATTGTTCGTCGTGCGTGATGACGAGCAGCTGAAAGTTTGCCTGCTTCCGCCGACTCTGGATGATCTGAGACAAGGACTCTGCGAGTCCCTTGATGTTCTGCTGATCGAGATTCGTGGTCGGTTCGTCGAGCGCAATCAACCCACAGTTTGTACCAAAACATTCAGCCAGTGCCAGACGAATAACAATGGAAGCGAGGACCTTCTGGCCGGCAGAACAGCGCCCCCGCATGTCCATCTCGGTGTCTTGCTTGACCATCACAACACGGTAGTTGTATGTCCGGTTGCCTTTTCCGTCACCATCAGAGGCAATGCGGATCGTGTCAACGTCCGTACCCTGGTATGCATTCCGCCACAGTTCGGCAAGGATACGATTGATTTCCTCCATCTTGAGCGTGTGGTACTTCATAATGGCCTTGTCTAGAGCGCCAGCATAACGACCCAGGTCTTCAATGGCAGCCTTGGTAGCCTCGACCTTGATGTGTGCTTCACGGTACTGCTCTGCAGAGTCTTTGTAGAGATCCTTGTACTCGTCCATGAGCTCTGTTAGCTGATCGTCTTTGTTCTTCATATCCCGCTCAACGCCCGTTTTTTCAATGTTCAGTTGGCGATATTGTAGGTCCCAGTGCTCGGCTTCACGCTCGTAGTGCTCCTTGTCGCGCTCGGCACCCTGCTCTTCGAGCTTTTGAATCTCAGCTTCTAGGCCTTCGAGGGAGCGCTTCGCCTTTCGGTAACGCAAGTTGTCACTAATGGAGCGTTTGCTGGCCTCTGTGTCTCGCATCGTGTCTTCGATCTTTTTAATCTTTCGAGTCACATCAGTCATGCTAGCTTCTATGCGTGCAATCTCACCCTGGAGATTCTCAATCTCTCGGTGTGTGTTAGCAAGCTGGTCCGGGCCGCCACGTTCAATGTAGGCAGCAATCTCCTCATTAGCCTGGTTGAGCTGGCGAAGGCTGTCCGACAACTTGGAGGCTTCATCATAGGCACGCTGAACACGGTCGTTGCCACGGCGATTGATGTCATCGTATTTGTACTGTGCTTGCTCAATCTCAGGATCAATGTTTGCAATATCCTGGTCAAAAGTGTGCATGGCTTCTCGTTGTTTGCTGTTCTCTTTCCTTAACTCGTCCACGCGGTCGGTAAGAGCCCGCTTCTCTTTCAGCTTGGACTGAGCATTGTTCAGCTCGGCGCTGATATCACGTACACTCAGCTCAAGTGTATTGATCTTACTGCGAAGCTTGTCTCTATCAGCAGTAAGCTGGTCCAATAGGTTTCTGGCATCGCGGCCATCATCAGACACCTGCTTGAGGTCGGTCTGAATAACATCAATACCCCGCGAGAGCCCGGCAGATTTCTGCTTTTGTGCCAGTTCAGTGATCTCGGCTTCAAGTTCCTGTGCCCTTGTGTAGTACCCCACAATGGTCTGTACCTCCTTTGTCAGAGATTCGACTTCTTGCTTTGCAGCCTCCAGCTCATACACAACAGCGTCCTGATTTTCGAGTTGCTTGTTGAGCGTGTCCCGCTCAGCGGTCAACTTAGCAAGGTTCGCTTGGATTGCGGGGATTTCAGTGTTACGTAGACGAATCGCCAATTCATAGCTAGGCTTGGCGTTGCGGGCAGCCTCCAGCTCAGCAAAGACCACATCCGGATTGTCCGCTTCCATGTTTTTCTTTGCTTTTGCAATAATGTCCTTCAGTCCCTTTATGAAGCCAGCCGTTGTGAAGTCTTCCTCGTCATCATCATGAAGAGTCCTCTTGCATAGTCTGCAGATGTTGTGCTGTTCGGCATACTCTAAACATTTACTCATGTAGTCAATCTGTGCGTCAAATTTGGCCTTGTCTGAGGAGATGGCCTGGTACTCTTCTTCAAGCTCTTGCAAAGTCCCATCAAAATCTGAAATATCGTCCTTTTGTATGGATTCCTTGACCGTGGTCTCGTATTTTTCGAGTACAGTCTGCTTCTGCTTCATTTGCGATTCCAGGCTGGACATTTGGAAATTGACTTGATCCAACTTGGTCTGCGCAATGTCGCGGCGCGATGCAGCCTCCTTTGCTTTATCCGCTTTTTCTGAAAGCACCTGTTGGAAGGTTGTTTCCAAGGTGGTTGGATCCCAGTCTGGATCAACAAGCTGGGAAAGACGCTCGTTGTGGACTCTCTTCATGGTCGCTAAGCTGTGTTGCTGGCTATGCAGCTCGTCCCGCTTGACATCGATAGAGGCAGATTCCCGAGCCTGCTTTGACGCGTTGCCAAATTCAGCCGTCAGGCGCTCTTTGCGGTCCTCCAATGCTCGTAGATTGGCCGAGGCTTCTGATATGCGTTCCTCATAGCGCTCAGAAGCAGCTGAAGCCACCGCATCTTGCAATTGCTTCTCGACATCCCGCTTCCTGTCTTGCAGAATGGCCTCGCTGCCTTCGTCCGCCTTGATCTGGTTCACGGTCCTTTGAAGCTCGGCAATGCGTTTGTCGTTGCTCGTGATCTGACTGCGGGCAGACTCTTTGCTCTGACACAGTCCAGATTTGCGTGTGTTCAGCTGGTTGAGAGCCTCTTGGGCTTCACGGAGATCACGCTGGGATTCCTCGCGTGCTCGATCGAGAGTCTTGTTCTGGTCGCGGGACATCTTGGTCAAGATCTGCTGAAAGTCGGCCACCTGCTTTTCCGTGATGGCATAGTCGAAGCCTCGGATAGCATGTCGCTTTGCAGCTTCCTTTATGGAATTCTCACGATATTGGATCTGCTGCTCGTGCTGCTCTTTTTGTGCCTCGTATTTTCCAATCTCGCTCTGCTTTGCTCCCAGGGCATCCCGTCTCTCTTCCAGCTTGTTCTTCAGTTCGAGATATTGCTCCTTGAACTCTGTGACCTGTGTGGAGTAGGTCGCCACTCGCTCCTCGTACTGGTCTAGCATGTCCTGCAGCTCTTCATCCGATTCGGCCAGCTCTTTCAGATTATCCTGCAGCTCTGCCACGTTCTGCTGGTTGATGCCGAGCGTCATGCGCTTGGCGTCTAGTTGCGCGACAATCTGCTCGAAACGGGCGGCATGGTTGAAGGCGTCGCTCGCCTTCTGCTGGGCCTCTGTGCATTTTGCATCGACCTGTGTGTATGTCTCGCGCAGCTTCTCGATCTCGTCAAACAGCTTGGCCTGCCTGTCCTCGCTCTTCTTTGCGCGTGATTTGTCCTCCTTGGCATTGGCCTCGATTATCTTGAGCTGGCCCAGGTCGACGTTGCGGGCTTTCCGAATTAGCTTGATGTTCTCAATGGCTTTTGTGTACTTGAGGGCCTCGAAGATTTCATCAAACTTCTTCTTGAGGGTGGTGGCGTCGGCCAATGGCCACAGGCTGTCTTCCTGGTGGCAGAAGATGACGTTTTCCAGGATGGCTTTGGAGACGCCGAGATACTGGGGGATGATCTGGTCGAGCTCGGCGACGCGGGTCGAGATGGAGTGCTTCTCGCCGTCCTTGATCATGAGCAGCGAGCCCTCGAGCGTCTTCTGGCTGCGGGCGTTCTTCTTGACCGTCACCTGCAGGTTGCGCGTGGCCACCATGCGCACGCCCGAGGTGGAGCGGAAGGACAGCTTGACCTGGGCGAGCAGCTCCTTCTCGTTGCGCAGCTTGGGGTCGTGGATGAAGGCGCCGCCGGTCCTGCTGTTGGCGGGCAGGTCGCCGGTGGTGGCATACTTGAGCGACTCGATGATGGTCGTCTTGCCGGAGCCGTTCCAGCCGACGATGAGGGTCAGCGGGGCGGTAAAGACGATGGTCTCGCCTTTTTCCGGGCCGAAGGAGCGGATGCCCTGGATCATCATGCGGTCGATTTTGGACATGGCGGCGGTGCGCGCGCAGGGCGGCGGGGGCACGCTGGGCTGGGGGGAAGAGGGGTGGTGGTGATGGTGGAGGTGGTGGTGGTGGTGCAGTGTCGCGACGTGCCCCCCCCCCCTTGCAGGCAGACGCGGCGCGGCGCAGGCACAGGCACAGGCACAGGCACAGGCACAGGCAGCAGCGGCAGGCTTGGCGACGCGGTGTCACGTGAATGGTGACGTAGGTGTGAGCGGCCCGAGCAAGCATTATGGCTGGAAGCGCCGGCGATTGCTCCCCAAGCGCAGCCTTGCCGGTGAGGACAGCAGGCCGTCATGACAGGCGCCAGATGCGCACAAACACCATCCCCTCGCTCCTCCGCCCGGGCAGACGCCCCGTGCCTATCGCCTCCTCGCTGCCCTCGTCGTGTACGACCCCGACACTGCCACCGCATGCAGAGCTCGCCGGCTGCGGTGCACCAGAGACGCCATGGCGCAATACCCGAACGGCGGCGCTGAGGTACGAGCGACCCCCACTTGCTGACTAGCCATGCAATTCTGAGAAATGGTGTTCTGTAGATGGGCCTCAACTCCATGGCTGGGATCCCGATGCACCCGCACCGTCCGGACCTCAACGGGCTGCCAATGGACGATGTGATGCAACACATGGATTTGGACATGTCCTCGCTTGATGGGGCCGAGGGCCAAAACGGCGCCTTCGCCTTTGCCGACCCGCCAATGCACCAGTCGACCGTACCACCCAACAGCACCATGGGCACCGAGATGCAAATGACGGGCGCGGGCGCAGGCCCGCTGCCCACGGGCTTCGGCGCGCCCAACATGAACCCCTCTGGCAGCACCCTGACCGAGTTCACCAAGCGCCGCAACTGGTCGCAGCGCGTCCTCGAGGAGCTGCGCGACCTGCTGCACATCCTGACGCCCGACGGCCGCATCCTCTATGTCTCGGCCTCGTGCAAGGTGCTGACGGGCTGGGAGCCCTCGCACATCATGGGCCGCTTCATCAACGAGTTCATCCACCCCGACGACATTGGCATCTTCGTCAAGGAGTTCAACGAGTCCATCGCTTCCGGCAACCCTCTGCGCTTCTTCTACCGCTTCCGTAAGACGGACGATACATGGATCATCTTCGAGTCCCACGGCCACCCGCACCTCAGCAGCGACACAAACACGTTTGCACCACCCAACTCGATCAATTGCCGCGGCTTCTTCATGATGGCCCGCCCCTATCCGACCAAGAACGCCGCCCTGCTCGACTCGTTTCTCGAACACAAGATTGAAAACGAGCGCCTCATGAAGCGCATAGCCGAGCTCAAGCGCGAGGAGCAGGACGAGCAGGACGACTGGGTCCGCAAGGCCGAGTGCGCCACGGCTTCGATGACACCCTCGGAATCCCACGTCACCCAAACCATGAGCCAGGCCGATGCCGTCTCGTACGCACAAATGCCCCCGCCCGCCAAACCCGTCATATCCAACACGGCCCTCACGCGACAGAACCTCGACGAAGCCCTCGCCGCAAGCAAGCCCGACAGCATCAACGACAAGATGGCGCGATATGAGGGCGCAAACCACCTCGAGACGATTGAAATGCTGACGGGGCTGCGCTACAGGGATGGCGAGCGCTCTCAGGGTATCAGTACCGGCGATGTCAGTCCCAACCTCATCCGTGGCGATGCAGGCATACAAATATCCCTGGATCGCGACGGCAGAAACTCGTCGGACAAGAAGAAGAAACTTAAAATTGCCGATGAATATGTGTGCACTGACTGTGGCACGCTGGACTCGCCTGAGTGGCGAAAAGGTCCAAACGGGCCAAAAACACTATGCAATGCTTGCGGATGTAAGTGCGCTTGTTGCAAGTACATGGACGCGGTACTAACATGGTACAGTGCGATGGGCAAAGAAGGAGAAGAAGAAGCAGCAAGGCACAAATTCCAGCATGCCGAGCGGCAACAACAGCATGATGCACACACCAGCCATGCCTATGCACAGCAGCACGGGCAGCAGCTGAGCGTCATGGAGATTGATCTCTACCGACTACGTATTTTTTATGTCTTCGAGTTCAGCATGGAATCAGGGGTTTGGTCTGGATTTAATGCGGCGTCTTGGGCAACGGACATGTTGGTCATTTCTTTTCTACCGGGCTACATGGGTGGGCATAGTAACGGCGTTGGACTGGGTACATATGGTTGTTTTCATTGCAGATTGGCAGACAATTCCCAAGACCATGTATACTGTAGAAGCGGGCTGGGCACGTGATACCACTTGGTTGCTGCATATCAACAGCGACAATATAGACACTGTATTTGTCTCTATGAGTGTAGCTTGCCACGTTTGCAAGAGCCAGCCGGCCGAGGAATCATGGTTGGTGTGGAACATTGATGTTGTACACATATACACACGTAGTACGGGAGGGGGGGCAACGGTGGGAGACAGATGGACGCAGCCGACGCACGCACAAAGGCCAGCGAAAGCGGTCGAATGCGCAAGAATGCCACAATGCGTAAAAGAAGAGTCACGACGTGCTTTCAGCACAGACACCAGACGCCCGCCCATGAATCACGCGCTCTACCCAAACGAGCCCAAGCCCGGGCCTTTTGCTTTTTCCATGGGCCTTCTGCCCCCAGCCCAAGACACGATCGCAGTACTGCATCTCGATCGTTTTACCCGAAAAAGAGGCCAGCCCCACATGCACACACACACACACTCTCTCTCTCTCTCTCCCAGCCCCCGCTTCTGCCGCTAACCCTCAAACACAAAAAAACACAGACTTTGGATTACCCGGGCATTTTTCCCGCATTGAAAAGAATACGACGGCGCCATGGACGTATGTACAGCTGTGAGTCTAAGCACCCTTGCTCTACATACATGCAACTGACACGGAGCACAAAGTAACAGCAGCAGCAGCGAAACCCGCCGTCCAGCTACCACGCAGCTTGCCCCCTGTTTCCCATACCGACCCCCCACCCAATCAGCTACCCTCCACTCCCATCTAGGTGTAGGAGAAGCTTACTCTGGCGATACCTCCCGCGCGCGCCCGATGAGTAATCTGCAGCCTCCTACTTAGTTTGCCAGGGACCCGCAAACTAAGTACATTGGTGTACATGCTACGGAGGGTTTCTCTTGCTTAGGGCATATATGTACATGTACGCGCTATGTCTATGTACTATGTATGTATGTATGTATGTAGGTGTATACTTAGTTACGGTGACCATGACCGTGACCAGGGTAGAGCACCGCAGAAACGAGAATAAAACGCCACTGACGTGGTGGCGGTGGGCGCTTCCTTGCTGCAACGCTAAGTCATGGTCTCCCCCCCCCCTTTTTTTCATTTTTGTTGTTTTAACTACGACTTGGAATGCTGGACGTGATTTGGTGTGTGGATGTGTGTGGATGAGAGAGCAGGTTGGCGAGGTCAGGTGAGTCTGGCGGTCGAGGAAGAGTATGTTCTTTTGCTTTTTCTTTCTGATCATCTCCTTCGTATTGATTTTGCTTATTCTGACACATACATACACACACACTCTCTCTCTCTTTCTGTTTGCCTGGTGAGTTCGCTGATTGTTTGTGTTGCACCGTGTTTGTACCGTGCTGTGTTGTACACCCATGTGGGGGAGGGCAATGCCGCTAACGACATGGTGGATACAAGTGCAACTAACATATTCGCCGTGTTGCAGTGCGTTGGCGCTTCCGCGTTCTAGATTTCCTGAATGTTTTAGCGACTTTTTTTTCTTTCCTGAGGTGCTTGATCGCCGGGAGATCTTCTTGTTAAAAACCCGAAAATGTTCGGAAGGAGCAGCGGGTGGCGTAGCACTAAGGAAGTGTGGAAAACATGATATGTTTTGCTGTTTTGAGTTATATACAAGGTAATGACTCCTACTAGACTCTTGTGTCGTTGGGAAGAATGGACCTGGGTGTATTGGCCAGGTCCTCTTCACCACCAAAGGATGTTATGTCCTCGCTCTCTCGAGGATTGATGCTGTTCGCATACCCGTACATCTGCAGTGTTATTACCGAGTTGGAGCGTTGTACTGCCTTTCCACGGCTGTCGTCGAGCGCCTCACTCGCTGGCTTTGATCCTGAATTCGACGCTGAGTGGCAGCAGCCATTGCTATAGCCACTACAGGGCGATGCACGGCGAATTTGTTTCCGGAACAGGCGTGGTATAGACGGACAACATGCAACAATAATGACGCTTCCCAGTTCCGAGCTACTACACAGCAATCTTAGGTTTTGCTCGGAATGGTGAAGTTGAGAAAGAAAACGGGTACTCACCATAATATTGCAGTCTTTGTAAGCTGCCATGTCGTGTCCCTGTCCTGCACCAGGCGGAAACGATAATAGAGTCCAGTGCATGCAATGGCAATAGCGACGGCACCGACGGCAAACACGGCAAACACTTCAAACTTCTTCTTGACTTCAAGCTGCAGTCTCCAAATGGCCCAGGCCGGCACGCAAAACGCCTCGATATCCGATATGAGATTGACGATTCCAATCGCGATGATGGATTTGGTCCAGTCGATGCAGTGGCCGGGGATAGTGGGGTCTCGCAGCTTCTCGCGCGGCCAGCAGTTGAAGATGTACAGGAAGAGCAGGACTGTGTATGCGAGTGCGTTGACGGCCAGAGATGCGATGATGACCCAGTACACCGTGTCGCGAATCTGCGACGTGAAGATCTTCTTGAACTGCAGGAACACGGTGGCTTTTGCAAAGCCCCCGGCTATCGCATAGCAGATGAAGATGTTGCTGTACTGGTAGCTTCCCTCGAGAACCGTGGCAAAGTCGACGTCCCAGACGTGGCGTGCCATGCCCGTGTTGCTGTTGTACACGGTGAGCCCCGTCTGAACCGTGAAGGCGCACCAGGCGATGTATAAGAAGCCATCTTCCGGGTGGAAGCGGCGCGTACAAATGTTGATGCAGAGGCGGAGAAGGACAAAAGGGAAGACCAGGATCTGCACGACTAGCGAAGTGACAAAGACGGCAAACAGAAGAGTCGGCGGGTTCTCAAGGCCGGGGGTGATGCCCGGCGGTGGCGTACCCGCTGGAATGGTGCTGAGGTCCATGCGGTGCTCTTTGGGTATCGTGTTATGCAGATGGGGAATACACATGCAGGTTCAACGCGAGATGTCTCACACTGATAACCAAGATGGGCTGCCGTCCCTGAGTCAACTGCATCAAGGGTCTGGAGCGAGGCGGGCACACAATGGCAAGGACCTCCACGGCAAGGGATACCCATTTGAAAAAAAAACTTGCCACTTGCCATTGTCGCCGACTATCAACATGTAGCGGGCGAGTTTGAGCATAACGAACAGGATTAGGTCCTTGGAGGCCTGGGCCATGCGAGGGGATTCCCTTATGCGCGTCTGGCTGTAGTTTCGGCAACGGCATTTCCATCTAGTACTGCAATCACACTAATACGGCTTAAAGATTCGCCTTGCATAAGATGATCAAAGGTATTTCACACTTATCCTGCCGCTCAGGTAGCCAAGTCGTGGTCGGCTAGTTTAAAGTTTATCAAAGGGATAAGTATCCCTTGGACACGTGCGAGATCCATCTCGCATATCTCGCATTTCCCCCGCAACTACTTCTTAGATCTTTTGAGCTAGCAGCTGAAATAGACGTGTCGTTACGTATATCTTGTTTAGGCTGTTAGTTCTGTCTGCGGGTTCTGGGCCCCAGCCTCGCTTGGTAAGTGTATTCCTGACGTCATGACTAAGGTGCCGGTGAACAAACATACGACCTGAGGTGCTTCTGTAGCTGGTGTGATACTCTTAGAAGTTCTTTTAAGTCATCCTGTGAATATTCGTATTTTGTACGGTGTGCAGAGGTATGTTATACGAGAGTGCGTGTGCGTCTCACTGTTACAATTTACCAAAACGCTTCCAGATCTCTGCGTCAATACTTCATTCCCACTAGCCCATTCAAATTCCCCGGTCCCCTTCTGTTATTTGAATGGCCACGACGTGTTACTATATACATACTCGACGAGTTTGTGCAGTGCCACGAACCTGACTGTAGCAAGTATCACTTCAAACCATGGTGATCTGTATACTAGTTCCGTGACCCACCATCGACCATTCATTCCAAGAGAAATTCCGACAACTCAATATTACAACCTATGCTTTGGATTTGTGTATCAAACGCCCCATCACCCAGTACCTTTCCAATCCACCCCCTGTGCACAGATAATGCCTGCACCTATTCGCAGAATCAAAATATACCCACACTATGCCAAAAAAAATCAACTCTCCAAAAAAAAATTCAGTCAACTAACCTGAGTATTTGTTGTAAAACGTTGCACCAAGTATCATTACATACAAACCACGACACTTGAGAAAATTAAACTGTCAGCCTGAATGTCGGAGACGTGATACTTTCCCTTCCCACACCTGCTCGATCCATCAATGCATCATCCACCGTTCACCAAGAAGAAGAATCACCACCACACGTTCTCATTCCACACAATGATCTCCACAAAGAATACACCACATCACATTATCCCAACCAAACTCACAAAACAAAAATCCAAATCACGCATATACATACTACACGCGAATCCCCATATGAAGGTCGCTATTCCCGAATTTTTCGCATGTAATTGTAGTAGAATTTACTCAATATACTATCAAAGAGCTTCATTCCAAGTCCCATTGGAATGAAAAAATACCATCGAGTTCAAATCTTTCCCAATGGAAATCGTCTTCGCGTTGTGTAAATCCGCTCTCACCACACACACACACACACACACACAAAAACTCACTCCTACCCCAGCCACTCCCCTTTCTATTCAAACATGCACGTGTCCAAGAGACTAGCTACCCACAACAAAAAAACAGCTTGGACCGTGACAAGTTGACGTTGTACCGCTGTACTTGGGCTTGCATTGTCACGAATATAATTCACGTGACTGGGCTTGTTCATTTGGGGACTCGTGTCATCACTCTCTGTTTTGAGCGAATCCCAAAAACACAAAACAAAACGAGTGGGGGGGGGGGGGTTTTCATAATGTAGTTTTGGAGAGGAGAGTGTGATTTCTCGTAAAGATACATAGCAATCATGTAGTAGGGCTAGATACGTAGAGAAAAAAACGGTAATATTGCTAGTTTAGAGTTACTGGTGGTGGTGGTGTATCACTTCATCACACCCCAACATATATACTACAATCTAACCCACAAAGCAATGGTATCCTGGAATAAGGGATGGAGGTAGGGATATAACGCGTACTTCTTGTTAGATTCCGGGAGTGAAAGAGAAGTGGTACGGTGGTGTTGAGTCGCAGTCCCCCCTCCCCCCTTTTTTTTTAAATTGAGGTTAGTTTCGAAACTGTAGCTTCATACTTTCTATTCTCTCTAGATCCAGAAGACGGAGAGGCAAGAGAATTATTTCTAGGCCAGAAGAGGGCTGCAAATACGCTGTCCATGGTTGCGTAGACTGGAATGGTGTGTATGGATTGGAACAAAAGGGGGAGGCGGGATTCGGCTCGGTATGTCGGAGAGCTGCTGGACTACGTTTGTGTTTTCACATGGAGGATTGATTGTGAAGTAAAGTTGTGAGATAGCATTGAGTTTGGCTTGGTTGGAAAGTCGAATTGAACAAGGGAGATGGGGTATACGAAGTGCGTATGCACTTGTGGAAACGGATAGGTAGTACGAAGAAATAGTAGGTTGTCGAATCTGTTGATGTATTAAAACTCCGACATATCCACTTCGATTCGAGCCGAAATTCAAAATAGTAATATTGATCCGAGATACTCCATTTCCATTCGCGTGGAGACAAATGATATGATATTAAGCCCCCCCCCCGCCCGAGATTGGAGTCAAAGCAAAAAAAGTAAACTAGATAAGCTAGAGCTGCTCAGTAGTCTGGGAAATCATTGTCGACATCCTTCCTCCAAGCTTGCAGGCCGCCCTTGATATCGCCAATGAAGCGCTTGCCTCCTAGATCCAGGCCGAGCTTTTTCATCTTTTTGACCGTGACTTGCGAGTCGTTGCCGAGCCTGCAGATGACGAAAATCGGGCGCTCCGTCTGCTTGAGTTGTGTGACCCAACTACTCTCTTCATACATTGCACCGCCAGACCAGTCGCTGCCGGTTGGGCTGCGTGTAGCCGATACGATGGAAAAAGGCACATTCATACTGCCATCGATATTGCACAATTCGAACTGCACCTTTTCTCGTACGTCGACAAGAATGTGGCTGTCTCTCTTTGACACGGTGCCGGTGTGGGGGTTGACCCCTGTGCGTAGTCGTGCGTAATTCTGGGCGGATATGCGCTCCTCTGGTGAGAGTGGATCCATGTTCGGAAGCACACTGCCGCAGAACTGGACGTAGTCCAAGCTCCCCGACTCGAGTGCTTGTTTCGTGACTGTCGCATGTGCTGAACACGACGCGCACTTCGCCTTTCGACTTCGAAGACGTATGGAGCGAAACATGGGATTGGAATAGGCGGAGAAAATAAGGAGGCTGGGTGGGTCTGCTGACGCCTCAATGGGTGTTTTCTGGGTTATCACTTTGATGGCTTCCAGGGCTTGCAAAACACCCATGACACCAACGACTGGTCCTAGGATACCGCCGTCGCCGCAAGAGACAACAGATTCAGGAGGTGGGGGCTTTGGGAAAACGCAGCGGTAACAAGGGCCTCCATTGGGATCGCCTGGCGGTAATGGTGGGTTGTTGAGAACCATCATCTGCCCGTCGATTCGAAGGGCTGATGCTGAGACGAGCGTCTTGCCGAGGAGAACGCAAGTGTCCGATATTAAGTAGCGCGATGCTGGAGTGTCGGTGCAGTCCAGTATGACATCGTAGTCTTTGAAGGTAGAAATGGCCGTCTCAGGACTTAGCCGGAAGATGTGCGGAACCAATTTGACCTTGGGATTAAGTCTGGTCGGTGGTTAGCCAAGCACCTCGAGAGTTTTGCAAGTGTCGTGGGGCTGATAGGGAGACGCACGACTTCAATCCGACCATGGCGCTCTCGACCTTGGTCATACCAACTCTTGCGGTGAGATGTAGGATCTGACGATGTAAATTTGACTCTTCAACCACATCCCCATCGACCAGACCCAGAGTGCCCACGCCGGCCCCGACCAGGTACGCGGCAGCTGGACATCCCAGACCGCCGACCCCTACAATCAGTACACGCGCTTCCTTTAGGCGAAGCTGGCCTGCAACTTGTAAGTTCACTCTTGTGCACCATTGGATTACACTCACCCCGTAGCCCAATCTCGGGCATGATCAGCTGCCTCCCATACCTCTTGTATTCGTCCTTCTCTAGCGGCCGGTTCGGAGGATCCTCTGAGCTAGCCTGTTTTGCATCCTTTTCACTCTGCCCCAAGATGGCAAAGACTTCGGAACGGAAATTGTCGGGTACGCCGAAATTCATATCATGGTCCAGTTCGTTTGCTGGCTCTGTCATCAGTGATCTCTTCTGAGGGATGACTTTGGACGGTTGAGTTTGGCCATGCTCAGCTTCGGCCAGCTGCTGGCGCAGGTCCTTCAGTGTGGCTTCGCATGCCGCAATTTGCTTACGCAAGGAGCTAACAGCTGAAGTCATGTTGGTGTGGTTGGGAGATGCGCGCACGCCGCGACTTGAGGATGCGTGTAGCGTGCAGCTGTTGGCCCAAAGTGGGTCGGCGCAACGCTAGACCGAACCCGGACGAGATCTACGTGCACGGGCCTGCTCATGAACACAGGCATACCAAGTGAATAGTAGGAAGAGGTCAGGTTAAACGTTGCAGATATCTCGAGGGAACACATGGCAGTATGGGGCTAGCGCGCCTGGTATTTGCAACTAACATCATGCCATGGTGACACTTGCGCAAAGGAGGTGACGGACACGTTACAGACGTACGGATTTCTCATGTTGAGGTGCATTCGATAGGGCTGACGGCACAGCCTCTGGCGATGGCGACATCAGCCTCGATGACACACGCTCCATCCAGATCGATCACGATAGCCATCTCTAGGACGTATTGCTGTTGTAATCCTACGGCCAATGGTATGAAATGGAAACAGCAGTGTGTATCACACGCGTCTTTTTTGTCTCTTTGGGGTAATTTTACACTGGTCATAAGACATGATCGGTTACTTAGGCCCTCGAGCATGGTGACCACTTTTGCATGCAGAGTGATACTGACTGGGAAGATTTGGCCAGAACAGTGAGCAGAGGCAGCAGATGGGATTTAGTCTGTGGCCGTCTTCAACCAACGTACGCGTGCTGGGTCTTTCACTGGTAAGCGCCTGGCAGCCTTGGGCATCCGCTCCAGGTCATTCATCCCGACCGTGGGGTCTGACATGCCGATGGTAGACCAATGCAAGCCCGAAGATGAAGCAAGATGATAAATGCCCGGATTGGCCATGGTAGCACAGTACAGGTAAGAAGTGAGGTCGGTGATCGAGCTTACGAGACGAGAGGGCGGGCGCCCAGAGAGGGGTAGTTCGTTCCCGCGGGGCACGGCGGCTGGGCTGGGGGGGGGGCGAGGGGAGATCTCTTGTGACGGCGGCCGGGCGGTAGCAGCTGTCACCCTCACGCGTCACTCGAGCTTCCGTTTCTGACATATAAATCCCCCGGCCGGCCTGTCTGTCTGTCAGTCTGACGGCCGCGACTATTGGGGGCTGCTCGCTAACACTGCTGCCACTCTGGGCGCACCGCTTCTAGACCATGTGCCATCTGACGGCTAGACGTCCAAACCCAGCCCTTCACCCAACCCTGACCAGCGGAGGCGCCACCTAGACGCTCCCCCGCGCCTCGACAAGCCGGCCGGCAGGGCGCATTGTTACATCCACGGGGCCGGCGACCCTCATGTCGGCGACAGCAACCGCCTTCCTGGCCGGATGCGTGGGGCGTGCATACTTGGACACAGCAGGGGCCGTTCCAGGCATCGTGGATGCTGACAATGGGCCAAATCAGCGCCCCATGATATGCCATGGCGCCCTGCAGCATCTTGCTAAAGCACGGCTCGCCATAGCCTGCCCACTCGCTCGGTATCCATCTCCCGCGAACACTACCACTACTGCACTGCCCAAGCCCTCGGGTCGCCCGTCGACGTGCTTCGCCCACGTTTGCCATTCATTGGCGTGCTCCCCAGCAATCCATCTTCCAGCTGCTGGCCATCCAGCCCTATCACCACATTCAACATGAAACGCTGAACTTTTTCTTTTGTGGCGCGCCCGCCTGCATCAGCTGGCCTGCTGTCCAGGTACTCGTCCAATGCTGTCCGCCCCCTTAAACATTCGGCCGTCAGCACAAAGCAAAATGGCCATCCGCACAATGATATGCTCCACATGCACCCACACTGTCGAGGCGTGGGCTCGGCAGTTGAACACCCCCTCCCAGCCGTCTGTCTACCTATTCGTCCAAGCTGCCGTGCCCACGCATGCCAGTCTCCCCTCGCCGCCGCCATGGTCTCCGTCTGCGCGACGTGCAAAGGCCTGCAGAACCACCTCCACGGCCTGAAGGGCGCCCCGGACAGCGGCGCCGCATCCTTGGTCTGGCTCAGCACCAGGCTGCCAAGGCTGAGGGCAAGTGCCAGCTCCTGTCGTGCATGCGCCCTGCTCGTCAATGGCATCCTGTTGCATCGCGCCCGCCTTGCACGCCTCGGCCAGGACGAAGACGACGACGCAGTCCGCGTGACGGCCGAGTCGTTCAAGCCCCGGCCAGACACGAGCCTCCAGGGCCATCTCTCCGTCGAGCTGCGGTGGACGACGGCCGACGACCAGAACGACTGCCAAGACGACGATCATGACCACGCCGCCAGCCAGCCAGACCTCAAGCTCGAGTTCTTCACAGACGGAGGTATGCATCACCACCACGCCCCGCCACAGACACGCCCGCACCCGCCGCCCAGGCTGGCTGCCTCAGAAACATGCACGCTGACGCCCGCGCAGAAGGACAGACGCCCTTCTCTGCCATTGGAAGAGGACGGCAACTAGCAGAGAACCCACTGCAAAACCCTGGTCTAGCGACAGCACGCGGCTTGATCAACAACTGCTTGGAAAGCCACGCCACATGTAGCCGCAGAGGTAACTCCACAACGCTCCCCAAACGCATCCTAGACGTGTCGGCAGGCCAAGACCCCCACAGTCTGCGCCTGCACGAAAGTGACTATGTCCAAGATGAAAGGAGGTATCAGTACGGCGAGTATGTTGCCTTGAGCCATGTTTGGGGTACCGGCGACGGCATACCCAAAACGACCTTGGAAACGCTAGAGGCCCACAAGAAGAGCGTTCCATGGTCCACCCTACCGACACTGTACCAAGAAGCAATCTTTCTCACCCGAGCACTGGGTTTCCGATGGCTCTTCATCGACAGCCTATGTCTAGTGCAGGACGATGTCCACGAGAAGCTGGAGGATTCGCTCAAAATGGATGAGATTTTTGGAGACGCCTTCCTGACCATTGCTGCAACTTCCGCATCCGACAGCAGCAGCCAATCACTATTTCCTCACAAAACCCCGCCGTGCAAGATCCAAGCAGCCGATGGCAAAGGCACCCTGCATAAGGTTACCGTAAGAGAGCAACCCAGCCACTACAGCTTCAAAGCGCCTTTCAATGGCAACGCACATATGAATGAGTGTGAACTGCCCTTCAACGTTACCGAAGAGGCAAATGCGCACACGCCTCTCCTAATGCGCGCTTGGCCTTTTACCGAACGCCTCCTATCCACGCGAGTACTTCATTTCACAAAAAGCGAGATGATACTCGAATGCCGCGAAGGCTACCAGTGCGAGTGCGGCCGTATCGAGGACAGCACATTTGACTCGCGCCCTACTGATCAGCTCAAGCAAGAATTTGGCAAGCTGATTGCCGACACGCTGAACCGACCACAGCAAGCCAATGGAAACGGCAACGCCGGCCATAATCGGATGGATAGCGTCACCCATCAACTAGCCTCGACAAACCTCACAAATGGCGCACACCAAGAACTGCTGCGGAAGCGCGAGGAAGCGCTCCAACTCTGGTCTTGCATCATAACAGAATACACGGCACGGCACCTGACATACGACAGCGATCGCCTCATTGCAGTGGCAAGCATCGCGAAAGCACTCTCGCCAACATTGCAGTCAGGATATATCGCTGGACAGTGGACATTTAGTACCCTGGGTCTTCTATGGTATCCCAGCGATAGCTCACGCTGCCGACGTCCTCGACTCGCCCAAGGACAGATTGTACCAAGCTGGTCTTGGGCATCTGTTGAAGGCGCCCCCATCTTCTTCGACAATGCAAGCGCAATGGACCTCGCATGCAGGGCTTCGTTCGGCCCAAAGGGGAAACGCGCAAGTGCATGGTCGCCAATCATGGGCGAGCCGCTTGAGTTGTCTGGCGCCATGGCAACAGAAGTCACATTTCGCACATGCACGAAGCCCTCGTCACGGCAATCTTACATGCTGGCCAAGAATGGCATGGCAGTCGATTTCACGCCAGATGTTGTACCGCCCTGTGGCGAAGATGCGCTACAGGATGGAGAAACGCTCATCTGTGTCCTCGTCAGCATGACCTTTCGCTCCTCGATTGTCGGCATAGTGCTGAAGCCATCACCATCAGGCAACAACACATATTGCCGCGTTGGCCGCCTCGAATGCTACGAGTGCACGCCCGAAGGCATCGATCAGGAAATGAGCGAGGACGGCGAAGCGCTGTTTGAGCATTGGTTTCCCGAGATCCAGGATATGATGCAATTGGACAACTATCCCCAGCATACCTTTACTGTGATTTGAAGCCTGTCATTATTCCTTGGCAAGTGTCTTTTGAAAGGAGTTTGGAGAGATTGTTTGTATGAGGATGACGACAGTGTAGTAGCACCCATTTTTTTTCCTCTCTTCTTCTCTATATCATATCTATGCGTTCGATACCCTTTTCTCCTATCGATTCTCTTCTACTCTTTAGGATTTCGGGGGTTTTAACACCAAAAAAAGAGAGTCTTGATAGCTAGACACACCATCAATCAAAGCATGTATCTGGTAGTATGTATGCCTTCCCGTGCCACACACACACACACTAGCGTGACTAAGCCGCGCGCGCGCCCAGACTTCCTGATACGTATCCTACCTACTGAGTTTCAGCCGCAAGCTGCACCCAGACTTTATTGTTCTCCGCGGAGAATAGTGGAAAAACCAGAGCAACCACCTTGCTTCTATTACGTACGAAAGATACCGCAGCCAAGACATGGCGATTTTTCCCACCACGGTGTTCTGCGGAATGCCATGCATCATTTACGTTGGAAGTTTTACCACCACCACCACCACCCATCCACTTACTTACTACTGTTACTCCAACTCCGCACACAAGGGCGCACACACCCCCTTTCGCACACACACACACATATATACGCATAAGCAAGCCCCCCCCCCCCATGTTTCTTTTTCGTTTCTGATCCTAGACCGTGCTCTTACGTTTTATCCAACCTTGTCAATCAACCAACCAACCAACTAACCAACCAACTAACCAACCAATTACCTCACCCCTTCCTATCTCATACATCCATCCATCCATACATACACTCCATAGAGTTAACGTATTCCATCACCGAGCGGGCCACATCACCAAGTGTGCCACTTTTTCTTGGCATCACGAACTTTATATACAAAAACTTAGATTACTCTACACTAGCTATAGATGCTTTATATAACTTACTTATATCTAAAAGAGAATCTTCTTCTATATCTTTTTAGCACGTATAAGAGTTATAGCCTATCCTCCCACAGGTTCTATAGTGCCGTTAACCTAGTAGGGCCCTTTCTTAACTACCCTCACCACGTGCCTTCTTTAATATTGTTGTCAGATAACTGATAGAATCCGGGTGTGATCGAGCACCCGGATTCTGTGACTCGGGCCAATTAGAGCCGAGTGCCAAGAATTATACCTAGGCGAGGCTGATACTCAGCCTCGTACCTAAGACAGAAAAGCAATAGTAATAGCACTCATAAGGCTGCGCGCGTGCGCGCAGCTAGAGGACACAGAACAACTCAATACACTTAGTTTCTATACTTAAGTTTATCACAGTCTTTTATCACAGTAACCTAAAAACAAGTCCTTGATCAGAAACCCCTCACAGTCTGACAATTGTACAACTAGCAGAACTACTTTTAGCTACCTATAATGCCCCTACACTAAAGTCTAGTGTTCTACCTATCTAAATTTGCTTTCTTTTGCGCCCTTAGCGCTTTGTTACTGCTACTAATTACTCTTTAAGCTCTCTTACGCAGGCCTTTATAAGCACATTCTTATATAGCATCTCCTTAGCCTCTTTAATAAGCTTTAAAAAGCCTTCTTATATAGTAGTTAGCAATTGTACAAAAGACTCTCTTATAAGCTTTAATTATAACCTAAATTTATATAAATTATTTAGTGTTCTTAATATCTAGAGTATTTCTAGCTAAGCTTCTTATAGTAGAGTATAAAGGCATACGTTAAGGCGATTAATAACTCTCTACGCGTTAATAGGGACTAGCCTTACTGCCTTAAAGGCCTTCTTATAGTTATTAGACATAAACACGTTAAAAAACGCGTCTTAAAAGGCTAGAAAGAAGCGCTCCTTATTAATATACTAGATATAGTAGCGTGCTAAGTCTTATACGCGTTAAAAGTACTTCTACTTAAGAGGTAAAAAGCAGACAACGTTAAGTAGCTAAAGTATATGCAATAAATAAGTAGGTATTGTAAGAGGCTACGCCTAAAGTGTGTGTGATCGAGTATATCTATACGACTACCTAGACTTCAAGAAGCTTGAAGTCTTGTTACTGCCTTTTTGGCTATGGATGGCGTAAGTAGTCGTACGCTCGGCCCGTTGGGCCCGCCCATTACAATCTTTACTTAACAAGATTATTACTTGTTAGTCTATAGTAATACAAATTAGACTATTAATTAAACCTTTAGTTAAATCCTATAACTCTTTTCCACTAAGACATACCAGACACCTCCCACGGAGCTGATCCCACAAAGGCTCACTCGCCCTAACCCGGAACGAGATTAGAGAAGTATCAGCAATCCACCCCGTGTAACAAAATACTAGGTAGAGTAGTTTATTACTTATATAGATAAGCTTAGAACAGCCTTTAGTTAAGCAAAGGATTGTTAAAGAACTTAATAAGAGGATCTAGAGATTATTTGTTATGGGCGAGAGAGGCCTAACTAACGAGTATGCATTCACCTATTGTACAGAAGAAGAAAGATACAGAAAAGAACTATCTAGAGGGCCCTCCTTTTATAGTTGTTACTCGTACGAACGCTCAGACCTTTAGTTTTCCTCCTTACTTAAGCTTGTTCGTACGTAACGAACCACGTCATTTAGTCACGTGACTAAAGTCATGTGATTCACTGCCATTTGACCTGTAGGTCATGCCTCTCTGGCGTAGCCCTTTACAATACTCCCCTCCTTCACCTCGTCCAATATCACGTGCGTATTCCTTAGTCTTCTTTTCCTTTCTCTCCGTCCGTTTGCTATCACATGTTTGGCGTCTCGTACGGTTAAGGTAAAGGCAAATAGTGAAGGTGAGAGAGAGTTAGGCAACGGTGCTATATAGCAAACGCTGTCCGGCGAGCATAAATACTCTTCTTCCCCTGCCTACTGCTTGTTTCCTCTATCCCTTCAGCTTCAACTTTTCTCTTATTATAGTCACTTCC
>NW_007359914.1:640694-763708 GCF_000359705.1 Exserohilum turcica Et28A | reverse complement strand
TGTGCGACTGCCTGTCTCTCGAGCTGTTCAGCCTGTCGTTCGTTGTTGGCTGTTAGCTGGTCGATATTTCCTCTCATTATACGGATAAAGGCGATGGATTCCTCGTCCAGCATAGCTGGGCCAGAGGCTGGTAGCGTTCCTTGTGACTCCATCTCTTTCTTCTTGCGTTGTTTCAGTCTCTCTTGTGTCGTACGAGAGAGATTGAAGAGTGGTGATCTTTCTTCTTATGTTATGGGCGAGAGAGGCCTAACTAACGAGTATGCATTCACCTATTGTACAGAAGAAGAAAGATACAGAAAAGAACTATCTAGAGGGCCCTCCTTTTATAGTTGTTACTCGTACGAACGCTCAGACCTTTAGTTTTCCTCCTTACTTAAGCTTGTTCGTACGTAACGAACCACGTCATTTAGTCACGTGACTAAAGTCATGTGATTCACTGCCATTTGACCTGTAGGTCATGCCTCTCTGGCGTAGCCCTTTACAAAGATACTAGTAAGAAAGTACAATTTGAGTTGACTATAACGAGAGTAAATAATGAAATCTATCCATCCTTATATCCTCATTGCTTCTAGTCCTGTCCTCCCTGGCTTCCCATCTTGGCGGGAGGTTTGGGAGGACGTTGGCTTCCCTATCCTTAGTGGCCTCCTAGAGGCCATGTCTTGGCGGGATGCTAAGTCACGTGATCTTCGCCCCGCGATGATCGTTCCACTCGTTGGGATCCCTAGTGGTTTCCCAACCATCCGCTGTTATACCTAGGGAGAGGATCCTTCCTGCTGTTACTTGTAACATTACCTCCCCCTTTAGGGCTATCGTCTTAATACCCTGGGTTATCATTTTCCTGCGCCGCGTGTTGAAGCGTCGGCCGCGTATAAGGTCGGAGCCCGCCTACTTATTGTAGCCGTTCCTTCCTGTAAGCCTTCCTAACTATGCCCAAGGTTCCCTCCGCTCGTCGCGTCCGTCCCTAGAACTTAACTAAGCAGCGTTAGGCTCGTGCTGACTATATTTAATAGCAAGGGAACGAAATGACTTTTCGCTGTAAGCGGTGTGAAGAGAAGAACCTTCGTTGTTTCGTAGACACTGCAACTAGTCGTTGCGCTGGTTGTATCTCTATAAAGGCGGAGTGTAGTCTTTTTGTTTCTAAGGAAGAGTGGAAGAAGGTTAAGGTAGATAAGCGCTAAAAGCGATTAGCTCTTCTGCGTGCTAAAGCCGAGGTTGCGCGTCTTCGGCTGGAAGTTGCTAAGACTAAGGCTCTTGAGCGGTCCTACGCTGACCGTAATCATGCCATCCTAAGTCTGCAAGATCGTGCGAAAGAGCAGTCCAAGGGGAGCTCTGCCCCGGGTACGGACCTTCCTGCTGTCGAACCATCGCTATCCAGACCGTCGACTGATCTAGGCTGGTTACAGGCTGAACTTTCCAATCCTTTGTCCTTAGATTACTTCCTTTCCCTTAAGGATCCAGTCCTCTCTTCTCTAGATGCTGTCTGTGATACGCTCGTATTAGTTCCTTGCAGTTCGTTAAATTTCCTTCTAGTTCCCAAGTGTTCTGGCTATCCAGCCACCCTTGCCACTTGACCAAGTATTTCCACTAACAACCGATTTTCCATAGGTCCCTAATTGCTTCGACCATATACTCGTCGTTTTCGAGTTCGATATCTTCTACTAATTCGGCGTCCTGGGGTGCTAGTTCCAAAAGTTTCTTATGAAATATGGGGTGGACTCTCATGCCTAGTGGTAGCCGTAGCTTGTAATTTACCGGCCCTACCTTCTCTAGGATCTCGAATGGTCCTACTTGGAGATTATCCAGTTTCTTGCATAGTCGCTTAGTTTTCAGATTTTGTCTTGACAGAAAAACTTTATCCCCCTCCTTAAAGGTTAGTCCCTCAATCCTTTGCCTATTCGCTGCGTTGGATGCCGTAAGGTTCCTTTAAGCTATCCGTCTGCTTAATTCTTCATGCAATTCCCGCATAAGTCGTGCTTTGTCTTCTGCTCCTACTGCGATGCTTTTAATGTCTTTCAGATCCTAATGAGCTACTAGCTCATATCCGTAGTTCGCATAGTGTGGTGACTGTCTAGTCGTTGCAGATTTTGTGCTATTGTACGCTAGCTGTGCTATTAGTAACAGTTCTACCTAGTTGTCCTGCCACTTGTTAACATACATCCGTAGGTACTGTTCCAGTGTTTGATTTGTTCGTTCCGTTTGGCCGTCTGTTTCTAAGTAGAAGCTTGTTAAAAGCTTTCTCTTAACGCCTAATTTCGCTAGGAACGTTGTCCAGTATAGAGATGTGAACAGCTTGTCTCTATCTATGATAAGTTCTTCCAGTACTCCGTGTTCTAACACGAGTGCTTTGGTGACTTCGTACGCGCATTCTTCCGCTGTAATAGTCTCTTCTGTTGGTATAAACTTTGCTGCCTTAGTCAATCGATCTACGATTACTAGGATTGTGTCGCAGAGTCGTTCAGATCCTAGTTCTCGTGACTTTGGGAGCTTCACGATAAAGTCCATCGTGACACTACTCTATAGTCTCGTTGGTGGCTGTAAGGGTTGTAGCAGGCCGTAGGGCTTATGTCTCTTGGGCTTGTTCTAGTGACATGCCAAACAGTTGCCTAGGATATCCTGCACCTGCGCTCGCAAGCGTGGTATCGCAAACACCTTAGCCAGTCTTCTAACCATTTCTTCTATTCCTGCATGTCCGTACTCTGGGGACTCGTGTAGTTCCTGGATGAGACTCGATCTCATGTGTGGCGGTACATATGTTCGATCCTTCGAGAGCATATCCCAGTACTCGCGCTCGTCTTGCAACAATCCATCAGAGCCTTCGGCGTCGGGCTCGAATTGCTAGTTTGCGGCTTTCTCTTGCCATTGTTGTTGTAGCGTCGTGACTTGATGAGCTATTACTTTTACTTTTACTAGGTCCGGTTGATTGTACTTCAAGGTGCCATCGGGCATCATCTTGAGTACTGTGTCGTGTGGTTCCTGATGGCCTTCTTCGCGTAGGTCGGATCTTCGGCTCAGAGCGTCTGCTGCTCCATTGAGCGATCCAGCTTGGTGTGTTATCTTGAAGTCGAACTAAGCTAACATCTTAGCCTATTAGACTTGTCGTTAGTTAAGTTTCTTAGTTGTTATAAAACTCGTCAAGTTCTAGTGATTAGAAAACACTTTAATTGTGTGGGGCAAGCCTAGCAAATGCACTTCCCACTATTTAAAGGCATCGACTACTCCAAGCAGTTCCTTATCGTGAACATCGTAGTTTAGTTCTACTCCTAAGAACTTCCGTAAATAGTAGAACACTAGTCTCTATTTCTCGTCTAGGCACTACTATGACAATACAGCTCTAAGTGCGTAAACTGACGCGTCAGTCTCAACTCGCGTCTTCCGTTTTAGGTCGTACATCTCTAGTACAGGTGCCTCCAAGAATGCCTGCTTGAGCGTTTTAAATGCTTCCTAGCAGTCTTAAGTCCATTTAAACCTAATTTCTTTCTTTGTAATCTCTGTAAGAGGGGTCGCAATCCAGGAGTAGTTCCTAATAAACTTTTAGTAAAAGTTCGCAAATCCTAGGAAGGATTGCACGTCCTTAACTATTTTAGGGGTTGGCTATTCCTGTATAGTCTAGATTTTCTTTAGATTTATTTTAATACCCTTTATTAAAATAATAAAGCCTAGGTACTTAGTCTTCTTTGTATAGAACTCGCACTTGCTAGCCTATAAGTACAACTTGTACTCCTTAAGCTTCCGCAGTACCTTCTTAACTTGTTCAACGTGTTCTTCTAGCGTACCGTTGGTGTACACCAGTACATCATCTAGGTAGGCCGTGACGAAGATTCCTAGGTATTCGTGGAGCGCCTTGTTAATGACTAACTAAAAGGTTGCTGGCGCGTTCGTTAATCTAAACGGCATAACCGTATACTCGTACAGTCCATACTTTGTCTTAAAGGCCGTTTTCTACTCGTGTCCTTCTTTAATTCTAATCTAATAGAATCCTTCGCGGACATTAAACTTTGTGAACCACTTAGCTCCCTAGAGTTAATCTATAAGTTCTCCTATAAGTGGTAAGGGATACCAATTCTTAACCGTGACGTTGTTCAACCATTAGTAGTCGACACATAGTCGCCACTTCCCGTTCGGCTTCTTTACGAACAGAATTAGAGAGGCCATTAGGCCATGTCCTGGTCTAATAAATCCCTTTTTTAAGTTCTTTTAGAGGTAATCCCGCAGCTTAGCATCATGCTTAGGCGCTATAGGGTACATTCCTCCTAGGCTCAACTTAGCTCTATCTTTGAGGACGATCTCGTGATCCTAGTCCTAATGTTCTGCTAGGTCTGTTGCTTCGTTTTCCTCGAACAGTTCTCGAAACTCGTTCGTCTGGTATTCTGTTAGTATCGCCAACTATGGTACTAGTCCTTCCTTTGTAGTCGCGACCTGTTTTAACTAAATAACTCCTACTCTCTAAGGGTCCTTCACATAGATTCTCATGATCTTATGTGGTGAGATCGTACCTATCCTCCCGTCCTTGGGTGAGCTCTGGATAACCGGGTTTGTCTCTTTTCGTACTCCAGCAACCTTATGCACAGGTTCTTAGCTAAGTATTGTTTTCTTTTGCCAATTAATGGCTAGGTTATGTTCTAACAACTAGTCGTAACCTATGAGGATATCTTCCTCTCCAAGGTCTATAATGTTGATCCTTACGTGGCTTTTCCTGCCTGCCAATTCCATTAGCACCAGCTTGGTCTCTAGCCTGACCATGCCGTTCCCATATGTCATGGGATTATCGTCGGCTAATACCACTCGCATCGGCACCTTCTTGGTCTAATGGGGTATGTCGTATTTCTCCACCACTCGGGGTGAGATTATTGTCCGTGCAGCACCACTATCTATAGTCGCTGTCATCCTATGTCCGTTTACTAGGACATTTGTTCGAAGTCTAAGATCCTGCGTGCCTACGCTCTTGACTTCCTTAAGGGTCGTTTTAGGACTGCCTTCACCAGCGTGACCCTGTCCCTGGCGGCATCCTAGTTTTTTGTCGACCTACTTTTCCTCTGTCTAGGAAAGTAGCCTGCGCCGTACTTGGCGTCTTGGTGTATCGTGCAATAGTCGTTGTAGCAGAAGGACTAGTGTAAGAGTTCATGACGCTCTTCACTATCCTTAACTCGTTGCTTTAGCATCCAAGATGTTGTGACTTTCAACTGCTTTTCTTGGTGCATACGACATTCTATTGCATTACATTCCTCAGCATTTACTATTATGTAGTAGTAGCTGGCCAAGTTTAAGGCTTCTTTGTACTGCATCCTATGGTATCGACACATGCTATCGCAGTTCACCCAACATAGCTATTGGTGAGCTCGATCTTGCTTCTCAGGTTCATAGATATGACATTGTTCCACTAGACATTCGTCTGTCTCTAGGTGTGCGTGGCAACAGTTATTGTCGTTCTTCCTTAATATCTGCTTCTCCTAGTAATGCGTCTTGCATTGCTTCTAGTTGTAGTTGACCTAGTGCAAATCCTTATGCCGCGTCATGCGTGTCTTAAACGTGTGAGGGTCTTATTCCTTAACTTAAGCCTTAGAGCTCTTAAAGCGTGGTTGTTCGTAAATCGCTTAATACCCAATTTCTTTAGCATTAGGGCCCGTAATCATGATACATTCCTGCTAATGGCAATCGTCTGCCTGGTGTGCGGCGTCTCCGCAGACCCAGCATTGGTGATTCCTTAGGCGGCTCTAAATCTCGGCCCCGTTAATCTTCTAATCTATTTCCTGTGGTATGTCCCATTAGACATTCTTAGCTCCTAAAGCTTCTTGTACCATCTCAAAGGCCTCGTCGCTCTCTTGGCGCGCCTCCTCATACAAGTCCAAGTCACTGAGGCTGTCGTTGGGTTCCGTGATTGGTGGGTAAGGCGTCCCACTCCTGATTATCCTAATCTTAATTTAACCTTGCCTAACTTTGTTTCTTAAGCAATCTCTGCAGAAGTGTCCTACTTCACTGCATTAGAGACATGCCTTCTTCTCGTAACGCTTTTGGCGTTCTTCCTTAGAAAGGCCGTCCTAGCCCCTTCCTTAGGTGTTCTAGTTCTTGTTCTCTTGCACCTTGCTAGTCATAATGGTATCTCCATCTCTGTCTTTGTGGTTGCGTTGCTTCTTCATATTGGCCGTCGTAGGCTAGAACGTCTTTTTTTGTTCGTACTGTTCCCACAGCCTGTGGTTGATTCGCGTGGCTAGCTCTATTAGAGCGTGAAGTGTTGTTAGCTTTTTGTGGTGTACAAGACTGTCTTTTATATTTTCCTTTAGACCTGCCTTAAATACAGTTCGTAGCGCAGCATTATCCTAATTAATTCTTGCCTGTAGCTGTTTGAATTCCGCCGTATACGTTGAGACTGACTTGGTCTGCTTTAGGCGAGTTATCGCTTTCTCTGCCTGGTTCTTGGCGTCTATTTCCCCGAAGATGCGTCCCATCTCCTCCTTGAAGTGTTTCCAACTGGCGAATAGGGACTGTGTCTTAGCCCTAGTACCTTAGTCTGCGCTGTTCGATACGTAATCTTCTACGTATGGTTGGATCCAATTTGCTGCCCTTCCCTTCATATAGGTACTGGCTATAAGGATCTTTCCTTAGTCGGTCGGAACTTCGTTGAACTCGCAATATAGGTCCATGTTGGTAAGGAATGGTCGTAGCTCGTGTCTTCCTCCTTCGTACTTCTTGGGTGGCGCCATCTTAGGTTTCTTTAACACCTTTTTCTTATTTAAGGTGGCCGTTAGCTGGCTTAAAAGCTAATTAATTATATCTTGCATGCTAGCCATCTGCTGCTGCGTGATCATGGCCTGTCGCCTAAGATTCCGCAACTCTCGTAAGTTTCGTGCGTCTTCGTCGTCCTCTTCGTCGTCACTTAGGGTCAGCATTTCGTCGTCAATTGCTAGTTGTGGCGCTGGTGCGGGTTCCTGTACTAGCCTACTATTGCTTGCCTGGGATTAAGAGTAATTGTAAGACATCTTGAATCTTAATTAGGCGACCTGTTGGTTAATCCTTCTACAAGAGACAAGGGTGGTCAAAGTGTTACACGGGGTGGATTGCTGATACTTCTCTAATCTCGTTCCAGGTTAGGGCGAGTGAGCCTTTGTAGGATTAGCTCTGTGGGAGGTGTCTAGTATATCTTAGTAGAAAAGAGTTATATGATTTAACTAAAGGTTTAATTAACAGTCTAATTTGTATTACTATAGACTAACAAGTAATAATCTTGTTAAGTAAAGATACTAGTAAGAAAGTACAATTTGAGTTGACTATAACGAGAGTAAATAATGAAATCTATCCATCCTTATATCCTCATTGCTTCCAGTCCTGTCCTCCCTGGCTTCCCATCTTGGCGGGAGGTTTGGGAGGACGTTGGCTTCCCTATCCTCAGTGGCCTCCCGGAGGCCATGTCTTGGCGGGATGCTAAGTCACGTGATCTTCGCCCCGCGATGATCGTTCCACTCGTTGGGATCCCCAGTGGTTTCCCAACCATCCGCTGTCATACCTGGGGAGAGGATCCTTCCTGCTGTTACTTGTAACATATTTGCCTAAAGGCTCGCTATCTTGTTTGCGTAGTAGTTTCTCCGCTATATCTACTACTTTACATAGATAGAGGGCAAATCCTTATAAGTCTAGGTTAAGAATATATTGTATAATAGTTTGCTTTTTAGACTTAGTTAGCTTTTAGTAATTTAGCTATATTATAGGTTAAAAGGTAATTCCTTAAAGCTGCTAAGAGATCTGCTAATAATAAACGTTATAGGCTACTACAGCGCGTTAAATGCTCTTAAACTAGCCTATATAATAGGCCTAAACAGCTAGAGTAAGCCTACCTTCTTGCTAAGTTAATATTGCGTTCTATTGTTGGGGCATTATCTTTCGTACGTGAAGTTCGTGATGCCAAGAAAAAGTGGCACACTCGGTGATGTGGCCCGCTTGGTGATGGAATACGTTAGTTTTTTTGTTTTGCTTTTGCCCTTTTCTCTTACACCTCGTGAACTTTGGCTTTATCTTTCCTACTTGCCGCATGCTTTGTCGCTTCCCCTCCCGCACACACACACACACACACCCTGCGTCATCCCCCCCCTTTTTTTTCTTCTTCTTCTCCTTTTGCTCGGTGTATGGTTGACTAGGTAGGTAGGTATCTCCGAGCTCCTAGTGAAAAGAAAAGAAAAGAAAATAGCGACGACGGAGGATAATATGATGGAGTATAATGTAAAACGTCTATGTGTGTGTGTGTGTGTGTGTGTTTGTATATAAGGCGATTGTACTAGAATATCCCAATGTAAGTAAGCACCAATAAAAAAAAGAGATGCGATTAGATAGAATGAAGTGTATTGCGCTGCACGAGAGGCGCTGCGGGGGGGTGTTTAGTGTGAAACTAGTAGGTAGGTGTTGAAAGCAGGAGAGGTTTTGTGGTGGGGTGGAAAAGTATATGGTGTTGCGATGAATTGCGATGAATGTGTAGAGAGGCGAGGTAGCGCAAGGCGAGTCAGAGTCAGAGTCAGAGTGCTGCTGTGGTCTAGATGCATCGCGCATGTTAAGTGTCTGTGTGTCTGTGTGTGTGTGGCTGGTAATCTGTGGCGAATGGAGTGTAAACTTTCAAGCCTAGCTAGAGAAAAAAAAATGTAAGAGGCTGAGATAGAAAGGAAAAGGTGTATTAGGAAATTTTGTGTATAATCAAAAGAGGAATAGTTCGGGGTGTCTATGTGTTTTCGGGTTCGGATGTAGCAGCAGCCTTGGGGTTTAACAAATTCCTCCCCCCCCCCCCCCGCCCCCTATTTTCTTTCGCTCCCTTTTCCCGCTTTGGATGTACACATTGACTTGGTTCGTGTGTCTTGTTTCAACACGCATACACACATACCCACATCTGCATAAGCCTTGTTTTCTTATTTTCTTATTTTCTCATCATCTTCTTCGTTCTAAGCTTCTAGAAGCCTTGGTATCTCCACTTGTTTGTCTCCGTCTTCTTGGGTTCATACACTTCAAAACGTAAGAGATCATTGTCGCTTACTTACCCTTTTTTCACATCGTCAGACCCACATGTTTTGTGTGAAATGGCTACGTGCAGTACATCGAGTGTGAGTTTGGTTTTGCTCTTGGGATTGGGTAGGGACCCCGGTAATGAATGGGATTTGGCAGCAAGCCACATATCTGGATAGTTGGAAATACCCCCCCCCGGGTCATTGGCTGGACTGCGTGCGGTGGTGGTGTCAGCTAGCCTCGCTTGATGCCACGGGGATGATACGGTGTTAGTATGTACGTGTTCTGGTGGTGTTTTGTTTTCCGAGCTGGAGTGGATCATGGCTTGTTTTGGATGCTGCTGGGAGCTGTTGTTTGGGGGCTGAGAGGGGGCAGCGCTGCGTGATGTATGATTTGCTGCTGCCCTGGACAGCTAGACGTGGCTTGCGAGGGACAAGGAGGGTGGTAGAGGAAGATGCTCGGGTTGTGGTAAAGGGGCAAGAGGAAGCGGCCGGGATATCTGATCGCATTTCTATGTACGATTTCGAGAGGAATATGGTTTTGTTCGTAGTTGTTGGACATGGATATACCACCATAGTCTGTTTGGAAACTTTTTTGCAATATCCCTCTTTGCGCTACTCAGCTGCTCCATCTCTTCTGCACCGACATCGTCCATCCATACATTGTGCCTATCGCAGCGATCTGCATGTCGATTTTCAACCCATGGCCTGAGCTTCGTGCGTATACATGACGCGAGCGGCGCAAAATCCTTGTTGGATGCACTACAGATGACAACGGGCTTCAGGCTAAAGCCACGCTCTAGCGTCAGCAATGGCCAACTGTTTTCCGAATGGTGGCAGGTGGGTGTAAAAGCACTGCCAGCGGGAGGTCTGAATGTGCCGGACTGGTTCAACGAACCCTGGATGAGGGCGGGCGTTCGTCTTTGGCAGGTTCGGCTCATTGCTGCGCAAACTCAGGCCTGACCTCCATGTTGGTCTGCACGTGGCTCTTCAATGCAGCCCATCGATCCTGGACCGCGTGGGCGCCCTTTGGCCCATTCGCACTCGCAGCCGTCAGCTGGGCCAGGTTTGCGTTGAAGCGTTCCTTTTCCAGCTTCTCCAGCTTTTCCTTTCTCTTTTTGGCGCCCTTTGTCCTCTTCATGCTCTCCATCTTCTGCTTTGGCTGCACAATGCGCGCCTGGGCAACCTCGACGTCGCCATGCTCGTGTGCGCCAGGAAGCGCATCGGCAAGCGACTCGAGATTTGCAATGAGCTTATTGTTGGGGCGCCTCCTCTTCTGGGACTTGGCCGAAGACTTTTCAATCTTGGAGACAAAGGACGAGTGCTTGATCCTCTGCTTGTCGCGCTTGGACGAGGGGAAAGCCATCATGTCGTCGGGCTTGGGCAGAAGTGCCGTTGCAGGGCGCGCTGCACGGGCCGACTTTGCGCGTGCTGTTGTGCGCTTCTTGATGGGGGCCTGGAGTTCATGGTGAATTAGGTTTCGGGGAGGGGATGGCAAAGTGCAAGAGACATACCATGGGTAGGTGTGCGGTCGAGTATGGGGAAGTCAAGGACGCAGCCGCAGAGCCTCTGGCGCGCGCGGGAGGTGCAAAATCCTTGTCGATAAGCACTCCATGGCCGGAAGCCCCACTGCCGAGTGCCTGCGACGCCTTACCATTGCCTTACCAACGTACCACCGCCTCGCACCCGTCACATCAGCCCTTGTCCCACCTCTCACCTCTCACTTGCGCCTGCGTAAACATCAGCCTTGGAGTCTGCCCGTGCCCGTCCTTGGCCTCCCCAGCCTCAATGCGATGGCGTCCGACGTGGGCGCCCGCTCAGCCGCTGCGCGACATCACGATGCCCTCTCCCCAGCAGGCCCCTAGCCTCAAGTAGTACTCCAGCTGTTTCTCGCGAGTCCCGAACATGGCCCAAGGCATGGGCCATATCAGAAAGCTCTTCACCCTCACACGACGCTGTCAAGCTCCATGCTTGCACTGCACGTCTACTGCCGCCCCGGGCTGCACCACCTCCACCACCGGACTCTGCCGGCTACAGCTTCTTCTTCATCTTCATCTCCGTCTTGTTGGGCTGGGCCTACAGTGGCTACGTACAGCGGTTTTCGTTGTCGTCGTGCTGCATGACAGCCCACGATTGCCCTTGCCCGCCTTGCCCTAGCAGAGCATGGATGCCCAGCGCGATTCGTCTGCCTGAGGCTAGTCAATGCACACATGGGCAGGTAATTTCTTCCTCACACTTGAAACCAGTCCTGAGGCATCGACTCTCGCTTCTGCACCCTGGCATACACGGAACACAAGAATTATCCGTGCTACTGTGGCGCCACTCGAGATACCAAGATTGCGGAATCTGGAACCGGCTCACGACAGGCTTCCGCCTTGGGGCCGGGCATGGATGCTAGCGATCTGCGTAATACTGCTCCATGTCCGGCCCATGTTTTGTCTCATTCGCTCATCTCCGTAGCTCCATCCCCCTCGGTTCTATGTCCCGATATCTGGGGCGAAACTGTACGGACCGCACGTACTCTCCACGACTAAAAGCTATCACTCGCAATGTCTAGACGCGTGGACCCCGGTGCAGCCCATTTTCGCAAAGTATTACAAATTTTGCGCCTTATAGCACCAGATATTAACACTCCTAACCTCTTCTATGTTCACGTTGCTACAGATATGCTCCTTCGACCAGAATTTAATTGAGCCCACTTCGATGCAATTTCCGGGCGCACCGTAGTCATAATGTGTGACATCCAACCCGAGCAAAAGAATGCGCTCATTTCTGCTCAGAACCATGGCACCCTTCTACTAATGGTGGCTTGGTCTCTTGCGAGCCTGCTGGTAGGCACTCTGTCACCATGCCCGTTGACCTACTCACTCACCAATACAGGTTATTGCCGCAATTACAAGAGCAGTCGCACGATGCAGATCGGAACGTCTTCGTCGGCTACCGTGGATTGACGACGTAATAATATTCGTCGCATTCTGCTGTGCTATCGGGAGCACCGTTATCAACACCATCGCCGTCACGCTGGGGTTCGGGATGGCAAGATGTCTATTGAGCGATGATGCCGTAGAGATGATCGAGCTTATGTTGTTCATCTCGACAATCCTATTTGTCGTGACTGTCAGCATAACCAAGACCGGGGCGCTGGTGTTCCTCTACCGTCTAGCCGAGACAGTCAAGCAAAGGGCAATTGTCATAGTCATGGGCACACTGGTTTTGCTATGGATTATTGGTATCACAGTTGGCATGGTCTTCCAATGTGAATTGCCGATGCCCTGGAATATATGGAACGGCACGTGCATACCCTTGGTGAGTCGAAGCACTGGAAACGCACCGTATATATGCTAACAGGTGGGCAGATTCCATTCTGGATGACTTTGATCATAGTGGATGCAGCCTTGGACACGGCCATTTTCATTCTCTGCACATACAGTGTTTGGAGATTGGACGAATCGTATCTCCAGAGGACGCTGGGAACATTACTTCTATCACCGATGTTAATGTAAGTGAACCTCCTCTCTAGATGCATTTCATATTTGGCCAAATCTAACAGCAGCGTGAAGCCTAGTCGCAGCATCCATCGTTCGCGTCATCTACCTTGAACCAGCGTTTGATCGCGACGCAGACCCAACCCTCAAATCTATACCTTATGTCATTACCACACAGGGTCAAACTACACTTGCTGTCTTCATAGTCTGCATTCTCTGTCTTAAGCAATGGCCGTACTCGCGTCCTCTCAAGCCCACATCAAGACATTCCAGGCGCTGGTCTGGTACCACGATTGATGCCACTCTCTACGAATCCTACAACTCATATAAAAGCAGCTCGCCCATGGTCAAAGGGCCTTTGCCTTCGACGCAGTCTAGCATGCTAGCAACCAAATCTTCTATGGGTTCGCTGAAGAACAATGCTCTATCAGACAAGCCGGCGCCAAGACGATCTCCCATACCGCCGCCAAGACCGCCACCGCCGCCGGAATCACAACGGCCTGATCTGAGCCTGTTCTATAAAAGGACCTCAATCCGCCGCCCACCTGTTGGTTATGTGGTTCGGTAGATAAGAGGCAAAGACGAAGCTGGCCATCTGAAGCAGAACCTAATGTACGGCCTACCAAGCCTATGTGCGAATCAAAGCACAAAGTAATGCTCATCAGCAAGTTCCTTCGTAAGCTTTAGTAATGAGATCTATATTTATTCATTTATATTGAGAGCATGTATTTTGTTGAATCACAGCGTCACCTCAAGAGAGTACCTAGAAGCGAACACCCGAATGTCTTCCGGCGATTGACGCACAGGCCATGTATGGCCTTTTGTTGAATGGTGAACAAGGCAATCAGCACTCGTCTTCGTCCAAGAAAGTCTCTCCATCATTTCACAGGCATACCTCGGGTCCATGCTGCCTTTCTACTAAAAAAAGCTGCCGGACCTGACCATTGGTGAAGCCCAACGTACTCACAACGCTAAAACTACTTTACGATTTCAGCAAACGAGCTAGCCTAAGCAAAGCTCTTGGAAAGAAATGACAGCCTAGCGCAACCGGTGTCAGTACCTATATGTCTTCTGCCCGTGCGTGTGTCGAATTCTTTCTATTTTACTAGATCCGTAATACTCGCCGCCAGTCGTCCAACATGGTACTTGGTGCATTAACGTCGACGTAAAAGGGCCGCCAGTCAATCTCATTTCCATGAACCCTTTCAATGAATGGGAACAATCAGCGTTGGATATCCAACGTTGTACAATCCTCGGCTTGGAAATCGCTGCCTTCCCAACCTCAAGCAGTACTATACCCCAAAATGGCGACAGCATCGGCCTTTGACCCGACACATGTCGATCTCACCACCGTCAACCAAGCAGACGTCATTTGTTACTTCTCCCTTGGCAAGAACGAATACAATGGTCTGCTGGGAGCCCGGATATCTTCCATCTTCGTCATCGGCTTCGTCTCCACATTCGTAACATACTTCCCCGTTGTCGCGCGCAGGAAGCCCTCGTGGAAGATTCCCATGGGCCTCTACACATTCGCGCGCTTCTTCGGCTCCGGCGTCATCGTCGCTACAGCATTCATCCACCTGCTGGATCCCGCATACGAAGCCATTGGCCCGGGCAGCTGCATCGCCGCCAGCGGAGAATGGGCCGTGTATCCCTGGTGCGCCGCCATCGTCCTAGCCTCCATCATGTTCGTCTTCTGCGTCGATCTCGGCGCAGAAGTATACGTCGAACGCCGCTTTGGTGTCACAAAGCCAGAAGACGCGACCTCGAGTGCATTCGTCCGCACCGCGGCGCCAGACGCTACAACCATCGTAGACACAGAAGCAGGCCCCCAAGCCCAGCCATCCCATCAAGACGCCCCAGGAAAAGATACCGCAAGTCTCTCCAACGCCTCCATCACCACGACATGCACCGCAGCCCGACTCTCCTTTGCCCAGCAAATCGGCGCCTTCCTCGTCCTGGAATTTGGAATCATATTCCACTCGGTCATCATCGGCATGAACCTCGGCGTCGTAGCCTCGTCGACCTTCACAACCCTGTACCCGGTCCTCGTCTTCCACCAGTCCTTCGAGGGCCTCGGCATCGGCGCCCGCCTCTCAAACATAGCATTCCCAGCCGACAAATCCTGGATGCCCTGGGCCCTCTGTGCGCTTTACGGACTCACCACCCCGGTTTCCATTGCCGTCGGCCTGGCGCTCAGAACTACTTACGCGCCTGAGAGCAGAGTCAGCATGATTTTCCAAGGCGTCCTGAATGCCGTGAGCGCCGGCTTCTTGATCTACAGTGGCTTAGTCGAGCTGCTTGCAAAGGACTTTTTGTTTGACAAGGAGAGGACCAAAAATATGCAGAGACTGGGTCTCATGCTCGCATATGTGTTTCTTGGTGCGGCTATCATGGCTTTGATTGGGTATTGGGCATAGCTGAAATCGCATATGAATTACAGAATTCGTGGTGTTTAGTCGAATTTCTTGTTTCTAATTCAAAATAACTGTCGTGGTTTTGCACCGTACATCCGGTTTTTGTGTTTAGTTTACCGTACACATGTGCCGTACTGCATCCGAATAAAAAAAACTAAAGCTCACAAACCGGTGCCTTTTTACGTACTGTACGTAAACAGAGATATACCACCAGCTGCTCCATTTCTGCAGTCACTGCATAGCACCCTGTTGTCCCAAAATCCATCGCTCCTCGCTACGCACAACCCAGCCCCACCCACACCAACCGCCAAAAAATTATTACCACCAGCTCAACTAAGCCTTGCCAGAAACTCAGCAAAAAAAGATGAGATTAATCTCCGCTCCCAGAATCGAACTAGGGACCTTTCGATAACAATTTCTATTACAGTCGAACGTGATAAACCAACTACACCAAGCGGAGTGATCTATTCAGAAATGAATAGGCTTGATGAGTAAGCGTGGGATTACTGTATCCCGGGATAAGTGTTGTGAAAAGTGGGTTTTGTTAGCCTTACTAGCAGCAAGGGAAGAATTCTACCTTATTACTTCTAAAAAATATCTTTTTTTCTCTAAATATTATAAGTTAAATATATCTTCAAAATACTAAGTTTTTTTAAAATTATATTATTTTAATTTAAGAAGAAAAAAAAGAGAGTAAGAGATAATATAGGTGGCAAAAGTGGCGGAAAGGCGGCCTACATTTTACAACACTTACCCTAGGATACAGTAGTTGTAAAACATACAGAAGTTTGCGCCGTATACTAAGTTGGAAGTGTACTTGGCGTTGCTTTGTAGAAAGTGATTGTTATTTGAATTTCATTATGTACTATGTCATTGCTAATTTCTATACGCTTGTTCAAATTGCTAACTTATCACTATTGTTTTTCACGTGCTAATGGTTTCACTCGTGAGACACTTTTAGCTTTTAGTCTTGATAAAATAGCAGAGGGGATATGGGTATTTCGGTAAGAACAGTTGAACGTGCCAAGTAAGGTGTTGTAACACTATTGAGCCAAGAAGATACTGTTAGGGATAGGCATGATAGAGAGTGACGGTGTTTTCCTTTCCTTTTAGGTATAGTAAAGGGTTCTTGCTTGTGAATCAAATGCAATTCTTAACCATGACACGGACTTACTATTGTCAGGCCGTCATTCTATCTATATATCAGAGCATCCGCTAGTGTTACGCATAACAATTTACTGTCCCTCTCCAAACTACAGAGGAAAGTACTCAGACTACAAGCGTTGTATTCGAACTAGTACAGCGAGAGTTCACCCTCGTTTAGAAAACCCCATGTTTTACAATTACTCATTTTGACTCCCATTAAATTCTGATAACTTGCCTTGATTCTGTCGACAGAACTGTTTTGGCTGTTGTTGCTCTATAATGTCATGAGCTGCAAAGGACCCAAAAAATGTGGTAGTTAGTCTCTGACAGATGTAAGTAGCTGGAAATAGCCAACAATTGATAGAAGAGATGAATTTCATGAAGAGCAAAAAGTCTCTTCTGAGAGAACGTAGACCGTTTTCCTCTGTCTGTATCACGCTTTATATTGACTTTTTGTCAACACAATATGTCATAAGGAAACCAAAAGACGATAGGGCAGGTTAATCTTCAGCGAAAGTGACTAAAGGATCCCCTACTAATCGAAGTTAGTAGTTCTATCCACATGGTATATTCCCACAATATAGTACTGCAAGCTATGTTGACACATCATACACACCAACTTCACTTTGACCCCAGCCTGTTGTGTTCGTACTCTTGATAGTATCATACTAGCCAACTTTGATCTATGTATGTAATATGATTCATCCGTTGTCAAGTTTCTGATCCTAGGTTACCATCTTTGTAGCAAACATTCTCCAAGGCCAATTCTACCATTCCAGTTGGAATTCCACAATTCTCGTCATGCGAAACTTGAGGCATACCACAATAAGTTGTAAAGGTAGATACTAGTGTGGTTCCAGGGCCATACTGGGTATAAGAGGCGATGCCAACACTCATAGAGGTGTTTCTCTAGCTTTATGCACATCAAACGGCACCGCATGCTTTCCATCAGATGCTCTCGTCGTATCCTGCCAGTTCTCGATAACAGACACCCGTGTTACTGCTTCAAAGCACCATTGCCACGAGTTTGACCAGTATATTTTCTTTGTTAGCCATTCAGCTCTTCTGGAGGGATAGGTTACTGGAGAACAATAGGCCCATGGAAATAGAATCAAGCACCATAGCGAACAATGTGTGAAATAGCGTCCACTGATGAAGTGTGCTAGCATAGCACAAGAATTTCTCAGCCATAGTAGCAAAAGCTCCATTCTCAAGTCCTGTCTAGGACATTAATCGTGCTCTTTCGTTCAGCACAATATCTGTACCAAAAGCTATCTGCAGAAAACGGCTTTATACACGCCCGTTCAACTCTACCAAACATTTGCAATTGCACCCCACACACTTACTTCCAAAATCGTCTACACCTTCGAGTCACAAGTACTGCCAATGTTTCATCCACCCAGCAAGCACCGCCTTACACCGCCAGACGCTTACCCAAGCACTGACCTTGGCACCATCGTATCTGCTCTTTCCAAACTCAATCCTCAACCTTACCATGTCGCCATCCCAGCACCAAGCACGTAAGCACTCGCCTTGCCATAATCGTGTTATGAAACCGGCCCATGCCACACGATACCAATTCGGCGCATACAATCTGCATACCTACAAAAGGCAAGTAATCCTATTGTCGCATGACGCCATGCAAGCGAGAAAGCCAAAAAAAAGGCATCTTGCATAGTCCCACCAATCGTGTGACACCCTAGCAAGGGCCATTCTGTGTGTATACACAGACACAAAAGTTTTGAAACAAAAAACTAAACAAACACACAGGTTCTAGATTCAACCTAACCCACAAACCCACTCACTCACTCTGCCCTCGGCCCCTCAAAACCAAGACAAGCCAAATCAAACAAGGATTATATCCATACACCCATCGCACATCCCCACCCCTGATCCATACCCATGCCTGTCCATGTTCCGTGAAAACAAGGGTATCTCCCAGTCGATACCTACAAACATCGTTAAGGCCGAGCCGAGGCGCAACGAGGTGCATCAAAACACTAGTCCACTCAATTCTTCATCCTTTTATTTTTTTTTCTCTTTTTAGTCTCTCTTTCCTCAGCTAACCCCCCTACACCTGCGTCCCGCCCCGCCCGAAGCCCCACCAGGCCCATCAATTTACACGGACGAATTTTTTTTTGGTGTTGTTTGGTGTTGGTGTTGGTGTGTCCTGGATAATGTAAAGAGAGAGAGAGAGGGAGGGAATATCTCACCCGCACCCATCCACGCGTGTGCCACGTGCATACGGGTGTGTCTCGTATCACCCCATGCGCATGTTCTCAATGCATGCGTTTTTTCTGTCCGTACATGGCTTCGTGTGTCTAGCTATCTATGGACATACGGTTCTATCTATATGTCTAGCTGGCTAGCTAGCTAGTTGTGTATTGCGATAACGGTAAGAACATACGATGTGATACGAGTTATGTAGACGCGCGAAACGCCCTCACACAGCACACACAGTTTTCCCCTCTCTATTCCCTCTCTTCCCTTGCCCTCCAGTTCACTCCACTCACCCTCCAACTCCCTGTCGTCCCCCTTTTCCCCCCTTCCCATCCAAAACCCTACCTCCCTGCACCCAAATCTCGCTAATCTATATTTTCCCATCGGCGACGGCCCCACATTCATCTAAGTATCTCATCCCCCCTCCATTTCCCACTTGCCATTTCCTTGGCGTATTTGTTTCGAAACTATAAAAATCCATCTTTCTATTGGTATGCTATATATATGCGGGCCATACTTTTTTTTAGGATTAGCTTTATGGGTTCGGAACTTGCTCCGTGGACATGAGTTGGAAGGCTGGAATAAGCATGGTAATAATAATGATGATGGTGATAACGCGTATATGCAGGGTTGTGTAGATGGGTAGGAAGGTCGATATTTGGAGGGGGAGATTCATATGATTGTCTTGTCATCATCATAGGCGTAGTCATAGCCATAGTCATATGTAGTCGTAGTGAACTCGTCATTCTCCCTCTCCCTCGCTATGTGTCTCTCGCTCCCTTGCACTCACCGCCCACCAGCGCCATTTCTAGTGCTTTTAATTAATTCCGCAGTGGCAGCGGTGAAACCCAAACCGTCCTCGTATATACACACACACATATCTAATCCTACATAGACGATAAGCATTTTATGCTAGTAGCTGTGAAAAAAAACAGGGGTGTTTAATCATCCAACTAGCTAGCTAGCTAGCTATGTACTTGCTTAAACAAAAAGAGAAAAGAAAAGTCCCCCCCCCTCTTCGTGGACATAGTATGGATTCGGTGCGACTATTACGTGTTCATAAATTGCGACTCTTTTTTTCTCTCTTTCTTACATACATACATACATATATACATACATACATACATACATACAAAACCCTATCCATACCCCTACCAACTAATCCCCTTAGGCGGCTAAGTACTACGTAGGCCCTACCCTACTACTTACGCCCGCATAGCCAGACCCATTTTTTTCTCCCTGTTCTACCTAACATTAACGCACATCTAAACACGCTACACACACACACGCCCTACAAATACGCTGCAGCAATAGCCTCACGCAAGCCCCATTTTCCCCAAATGCATCTCATTTATGTATGTATGTATGTATTTTTTTTTCCCCGATTTTTAACATTTGGCCGGATTACTGCCTGTTCATGTGCTTCCCCCTACCACCGTACTTGAATACTTTAGCCTGAGGCTGTGTTTACTACTGCCTATCTATCTATCTGTGTAGATATCTATCTATCAATCAATCTGGCATCGGGCCGGTCGGTCAGTCGGTCAGTCGGTCGGTTGTTCGATGGTGCAGCATGCAGAATGCAGAATGCAGGAATCAAGTCAAAACTCCACGCTATGCAGCTGAATCCAACGAACAGGCTGATCAGTGCGCATATATATATATATATATACATGTAAGATTGAATTTTAGGTTGATTTTATTATGTTCTGATTTTATTTTCATAGCTAAGAAGATAAAACACGGATAGAAGTTTGAAAATGATGACTTGGGTGATGTATGTATCCTAGGTTTTGGTGGAGAGGAATAATGGTATGTATGTATAGGAGATTGATAGATAGATAGATAGATAGAGGCACGGACTGACTGACTGACTGACTGATTCACAAAATGACTTGGCATGTGCACGCACGCATGCCAATGCCAATACCCCCCCCCCCAAAAAAAAAGATTGATTGATTGATTAATTGACAGATTGACAGATTGATAGATTACATATCCACCCCCCTAGTCGTCGATCTAACATTAGACTCAACGGTCACCAAATTACAGTACCAAGACCGAGAGATTTTTCTGTTTCAGTGTTTCGCGGGGAGGCATCAGGGGGAGGGGTGGTTCCCGTGTAACCGACCACTACTACACACGTAAGCATTGTGCCGTCAGTGCAGTGCAGGGCAGGGCAGGGCAGGGGGACACCCCCCCCTTCCCTAGTCTGGGTGTATGTGGGCAAGAATAACCGCAGTAGCAGCGATATTATCGGCCGATCACGAATGAGCAATTGAAGGCAGGACAAGGGTAGTAGTAAGTAGTAGTAGTGGTCGTGGTCGTCCCAGGAATAGATTGTGTAAATATTCATGGCCGAAAAACCTCCCATCTTGTCTTGGGGTTATTATCTAGTCGTGTTTGGATGCGAACGCGTATACTCCTACATACACTACTACCACCAAGTCCAATCCAGAGCCAAGCGCAAGTTCTGTGAGAAAGAAAAAAATTCGGCCGTCGTGCAGGAGGTTCGTTTGTTGGCACATCATGATTGGATTGGAGGCACCCACCCACTTCGATAGTTCTACGTAGCATTTCCACTGATTTACTGTAAACGTATCAAGACATGATATTCATCGAGAGTAGTGCTGGCTATCGGCGATTCCATGATGCTAGTACAGGGCCTGTCAAATCCAAGGCTTTGCTCACCGGTCAGCTGTGTGTCAAATGGCCAGTGCCAGTCACAGTAAGAACACTGACACCATGATCCAGCAATGGGACATGGGGGCACGTACGGGAGACGGCAGAGCAAGAAAGATGGGACTGGTGAATAGTATATGCGGCTAGCTCACAGAAGAGGGCGCATGTGCATGCAAGGCGACGTCGCCCTGTTGTGTTGGGGCGTTGGTTTCGGGACGGGTACGTACTTGATTTTTGACAGGCAGGTAACACTTGCACCGAGTGACGCAAAACAAAGCATCTGATTCGTGTGTACTCTGTCCAGAGGTGGTACGACAATGGTTTGATGCTGTCACTCCCGCTGTCAAGTAACATACCTGTCAAAATGCTGTCCTTCATCGCTTCTGCGAATACCCATCCGAACGCAGTGGCGCTAATCCATGTCAATGGGAATGCACCTTGCAAAAAAAAAAGTCGTTGCGTGATTGATGGACAAGAAAAACTTGCAGTGCATGTTCCATGCTGCAATGGGCACACACTCGCCTTGGGCAGTAACCGTCGCTCAAAAGCGGGGATGGACACCCTGTGTAACATGCAAAAAAGCGTCTACGCATGCTGGTGACCGTAGGTAGAGCTGCCCAAGGCACGCCGAAAGGAAACTGTTGTGCTTGAGTGATTATCCGTGTGCCTTGAGCGACGTGTTATTTTTGCCGTGACGAATTGCCTCGATACTATGCTGTAATGAAGGCAATTTGGGGGCACATTGGTCTAGTGGCAATGGCGCAGGGTCTTGTTTTGATAAGACTAGATGAGAAAGGTCCAGAAGCTTGGGTATACGAATTCATCCTCGAATATGCGCCGGACTTGCTCCAAGACAAATGACTCTACTTTACCCACATTCTTCAGCACTTGCTTGCCGCTGCCCTGGCCGCCAATCTCGCTTTCGACCTTGATGTTTTCCAGTAGCCCTCCAATCTTGGGTCGCGGCACCGGGCGTGGATTCTGGCCTTGGGCGTCGGTCTGGAGGCCGTTGAACCCAGCGTCGGTGCCGACCAAGGCGTCTGCGTCGTCAGGCGACAGGAAGCAAAAGTGGGCCCGCTTCTTGATGTATGCGAGAATGGCAACGCCGTCAAACGTGAGGCCAGTGATGTTCAGTTTGAGGGGGATGCCGACAAAGCTTGGCATGGGGTAGTCTAGCAGGATTTCTGCAGTCAGGGACATTTTGATATCGCCCGAATATTGCACGTGTGTCACGACCTGGATATCATCAGGGCTCTTTTCGTGCATGCGGTGGGGAGACACTGATGGCGTGCGGGCAAAGCCTTGTTGAGAAGCACCATCGTCTGACCCAGCAAACGACTGCCTCTTGCCGTCGTCGTGCTGGTGCCGTGAAGAAGGGCGCGAGCTAGGGTCTGGATGGGATTGTGGCGTGAGCGTTAGCGAGTTGACAGATGCAGCGTGCCGGAGACGCATATTGGTCGGTGTTGCTGGCCGGCCATGAGAATTGTCAAGCCAGGTGTGTAACTGTGCGCCAGCAACGGCGGCCAGCGGCGTTGCAGCGCCAGACAGGCCTGCGCTCAGAGGAAGATGAAAGTAGTTCATGTTGGAGGTGCCACCGGGAATGCCTGGTGTGAGGGAGCCAGGAAAGAATGGGCTGCCTATCTCGTTGGGAGCCAATGACGCCCGCTTGGTCGAGGGGCGAGCGGCGGGCTGCAAAGGGCGTACTCGGCCATGGTCAGGGTGGAGTGGTTGCTCTACGTGTGCTGTCTCACGACCCCGTTCTTTCCAATGGCCGTCCCTTGGTGGACGGGCGGATGCGTCTCTCGACTCGCGTAGCTTGTCGTCAGGTCGTGGTGCTGGAGCCTTGGGGTCGGCGCCCGTCTCGCTGGCCGGAAACTCGGCGTCGTCCGGATAATCCGCATCATCCTCGTAGAAATCAGGCAGTGGGTCGCAGATGTCTTTGATTTCAATTTCGGGGGCGACGGTGCCAAAGTCGAACGAGTGCACGTGGACGGAGCGGATGAAGCGCGGCAGCGTCACCTGCTGGAAGCGGTCATGGATAAAGGCGCGGATCGTCTCGGCACGAGCGGAGCCCTCTGCGCCGCCGGTGATGGTGTGCCAGTTGATGTCAATCGACATGGCGGGAGATTGAGCGGGCGTGGGCGGGCATCAGTTGACGACAGAAAAGACACGGGTGCGGCTGGCCCATGGCCGAATGCGGCAGCCACCACCCGGGCCGGGCGCACCAGTGCCAGCGACGATGCCGAGCGGCGGGCCAGTCAGCAGCCCTGCGCCCCAAGTCATGGCTGGCGCTCTTCATCTCTTCACACTCTTGACACAACCTCTGGATGTGACGGGCGCACTCACGTCTGCATTGACACCCTGTCTTCCGCACCGCACTGTGCCCGCTTGACTCGATTCTCGGCTGCGAAGCCCGCATGGCGCTGATCCTCTTCGCCGAGAGAGCCAATGCCGACCATCTGCCACAGGGCATTTAATTAAGCCAGACGACGCGGAGCAAGGGCGCGCCAAAGCCCCTCACGCGCTCAAGCGCTTCCGCGCGACGGCTGTGGGCTCTTGGACAGCTACTTATGTGAAGTGGGTGTCTGGGTACTTTGCGCGAGTCAAGGATGCACCGCAATCACTGCCCGCCCGGCCACGTCTGTGTGTGGCTCAACTTTTGGGCCAACGCTTCCCCAGTTGCAAAGTGCTGGACAGTACACTACACCTAGTCAGCCCGCGTGTCTTCTAGAAGCGCGGCCGCAGATAAGGCGATGCCCAGCTCGACTTGCATCAGGTGCACATATACCTGTCACGTCGGGCTAGTTGGCGATCGGGGGCCCTCAGCATACAGAAGGCCTTGGCACTCTGCTGTCCTGGCCGGCTGGCTCATTGCCTGCGCATCGACGGTGGCTCGACAGTCGAGTTTGCAGCATGCTGGGCTGGACGCTGCTCACTGCAGCATCTGAGCTGGTAGCCGTCGTGGAGCTGCCACGGCCCGCGCCTCGGCAGGACAGCGACCAAGTGTCTGGCATATTGCCCTCCTGTCCATGTCGGGTGCTACGCCCGATACTAGGCCCTTGCATGTGTGCGGCACGACAGAACCTGTGTTTGATTCATCATCCTATCATGGTCCAAGAATAGACGGCGCCCTGGCCCGATGGCCTCGCCTGACAAGGGTTTTGGGGCCATGGTGTTTGACAAGCTGCTCAGGGCCAATATAACGAGCGACGAAGCGCCTGGGCTCGTGAATCTGACACGGCGTCGCGGCCGACGGCTGGTGCAAAGCCGTCGCCAGAGGAGCTGGACTAAGCAAGATTGGCGAAAAACGGCAGTGCATGTGGCTGCTGGCGGGCGTGAGACTGTGGTGCAGATCAGCGCGGCGTCATTGGTCGCTGGCTTTGTGTCGCAATGCGCGCCAGTCGCGCCATGCAAACAGGAGCTCGACATGTGGATTAAGACGGCTGCCCGTTGCATCAAGCCAAAGGGGCTCTGCTGCGGGCGCCTACATAGGCATTGATTGACTTTGCTTGACTTGCTCGTATAACTGCACTTGCTCTCTCGTGAACGTTGCGGGGCCAGAGGCTGCAAAACAACAACAACAACAACAACAACAACAATACTAACAGTGCCGGGGGCAGCAATGCCAAGACCAGAAAGAAAGCAGCCATGTGGCCGGGCGTCGGCGCATTGCGCGACCCAATTAGGAAAGCGTGGTATCCATGAAAGTAGACAAGAGAGAAGAGGAAAGATAGGAGAGACAGGGCAAAGAGAAGCTGTAGAGTAGTACAAGTGAGAAAGTGTTTTGCAACACCAGCCTGTATCCCAAAACGCCTGACCTGGGGAAGCCCAGAGTCCAAGGAAGGTCCCGTGCGCCCAAAACGCCCAAACTTTTTGATTTTCGATGCCGTGACGCCGTCAAGTGTAGTCTTTGAGGGGCGGCCAAGTGCTCGCGGGAAACGGCGGCCGAGGCTCATGGCGTGGCAGAGGAGAGGAGCAGCCATGCGGTGCTTGGAGCAGCATGGAGCCGCAGTGGCCAAGGCACGCAGCGGTGCAAGTGGATGATGGAGAGGTGTGGAGAGGGAGGAGGAGCAGGAGCAGGAGCAGGAGCAGGGAGACGGCATCTGCGCGAATCACGCGAGGGGCGCGCGCTAGACGGGCGACGTGTTAGCCATGGCGAGCACGAGTGGGGTGGGGTTGGGGGTAGGTAGGGGAGTAGGTAGGGGAGGCGGCGGCGGCGGCGGGCGTACCGTGTGTGTCAATGGTCGCATCTGTCGCACTTTTCGTCGTGCTTGACCGTCTTGGTGTTGGAGACGCCGCACGGCGCTGTCCTCGAGGTTGCGCATGGGGCCTTTTCTGCAATCTCGTGGCCGCAGCCGTACTTGTGTACAACCTTGGTGCACATGTTGTCGGGCGTGGCGGTCTGCTCGTCTACCTACTACCTCTGCCTGTCCATCCATCCATCTATCCGTCCATCCACCCACCCATCCATCCATCCATCCATCTGTCCACCCACCTATCCGCCCACCTGCCTATTTCGCCCCCCCCCCCCCCGCCTAGTCCCCGTCGCTGGCTGTCTGGCGCCCTACCGTTCGCCTCCATCCGCCTCGATTCGCACTGCTCCTCTTCCGTCGCCTGCTTGGCCAGCCCGCGCCCGCACCCGCACCATCCATCGTGAGCCTCGCACTCGCGCCCGTTCCCTTCTGCTCCGTCCCCTGCGCGTGCCGTGAGAAGCAGCCGTGTCCCGTCGAGCTGCGCTGCGCATTGCTGTCTCCCGTCTCAAGCTGCCACAGCTGCCGTTTGCACCAGGCAAGAGCTCGCCGCCCCCCCGTCCGCCAATCACCGCCGCCGCCGCCCACGACCCGCCCCGCCTTGCTGCTCTCGTCGAGCAGCGTCGCCCTCCCCCGCCACCGCCGAGCGGCCGCGCCTTCCCCGCTTCCCATCGACAGGCAGGCCAGCAGACAGACGGACACAAGCTAGGTGCAGGAGCAGGAGCAGGAGCAGGAGCAGGAGCAGGAGGGGAGGGAATTGGTCGGAGCGTCCAAAAGGGATACGGGCGGGCAGCAAAGAGAGTTTTATAACAGAGGCATTGCAGCGAGCCAGCCTGACGGTAACCGTCGAAAGATTGTTAGATTGCCCTTCGCTCCCGTTTGCAACGAGGCGCGACAGACTTGTACAGCCGTTGGCTCCGTGCGGAAAGACCAGGACATACATACGCGGAGCTGCTAGCCTCGACGCCTGCAGCGCATCAGCCAGGGTGATCCCGCCTCCTGCCCAGCGCCAGTGCAGCCCGCCCATGCCCGCCCATGCCCGCAAACACTCCAATCACGCCCCACGCGCTTTCTCCTCACCACCGCCCGCCCCGCCTGCAGCCTGGGTGCATACACACGCACGCACGCACGCACGCACACACACACACGCACACACACGCACACACACGCACACACACGCACACACACGCACACACACGCACACACACGCACACACACACATACATACTACAGACACAGACACATCCATCCATCCATCCTCCTAGCGGTACGTCCACACACATGCGTATACAGCTCTGCCATCCCAGCCCAGGGTCTCCGCACCCTCGCCCGGCACCCGCCCGAGTGCAGCCAACCGCCACTGTGCATGTGCAGTCCCCTTCCCTTCCCTTCCCTCGCTCCCCCCCTCCCCTCGCAAACTCACTCACCCAAACCACGCCGCTCATGGGCCTTGGGCCACGGGGGGCCCCGACACTCACCCGCTTGCAAACGCTATCGTCGTCTCCAGCCTAGCAGCCTCCCTCCCTCCTCCTCTCCTTGGACGCCCACAGCACCCACCCTCGCTCGCTCGCTCGTCACGCTCTGGCATTGGCGTGACAGACGAACACACAGGGCTGACTTGACCTGCCCGGCTCGTACCACGGCGGCTGCAGAATCGGCCTGCAATAATGGGCCCTGCCCTGCCCGCCCTGCCCGCCCGCCATGTACATACATAGGCACTGCACGGCGCCGTGCCGTCCGTCGCATTAGATACAGGTTGCAACACCAGCACCGCTGCGCCGTCGCCTGTCACGCCAGCGGCCGGCATGGCCAGCCAGCATTTATTGGCGACGACGAATTCGAGTCTGGCGGTGCCGGCTGACTCAAGCCTCGACTCAAGCAGCAGCGTCGCTCCCTCACCACACGCGCCTTGGCCGGACTCCTGAGGAAGTCACCCTGGCTCGTGTCCCGGATGCACACCATTGGCACATGGCACCCCGGTCGTCTCAACGGCTACTGCTCGACGCGGCGAACAAGCAAAAGCACCATGGCGGACAAACACGGGTGCTACATGGACGAGGACAATCATGAAGCCCGCCCTTGCATACCACAGTAGCCACCCTCGCGCCCGTCCGCCCGTCATGGCTCTCTCTCTCTCTCTCTCGCGTCTTGCCCGGCCAGCGTGAAGCGTCATGATGTTCTTACCACATCGGCACATGGCCGATACATAGGTGCACACGGCGCATCGGCGTCTGTCTTGGGCGTGTCAAAGACGGAACTGCTCGCACATCCGCCGACATCCATATGGCTCGGCCAGGAAATGAACGGCACAAAAGTGCAAAACGAGCCACCAACCATGCGCTTGCCAAGCTGGCCTCGCAATGTCAGCATCGCTTGAAACACGCATAGTGAAGGGCGAGCAACGGACCCGTCGCCGTCGCCAGCAGATGTGACTGCCCGGGTGCCGGCCTCGACACGGCGGCAGACGCAGCAGCCGTCACGTCGAGTGCCATTGTGATCATGTCTTGTATGGGTGCGGGCGGCGGCCAGAGTGGTTGCACGGCGCGGCGCATCGCGATGGAGATACAAGGGCGGTCCGGCGTCTGCTGTGTAGCCTGTCAGATTTCTTGTCCCTTGTCTCTCCAACGGCGGCAGGGGTAGCGGTGGACACGTTGCCCAAAGCGCTCTAGCCTTTCGGCCCGCTCTTACCTGATCGACCTGTGCGACCAGGAACTCCACAGCGCAGACGCGCCGTCGATGATCCAAAAGCAACGCGGCCTGGGTTGTTTTGGCACACGCAACAGCACCATCCGTGCCGCGCCCATCGCGCGCTTTGGCTTTGGCTTTGGCCTGCAAAGCAAAAAAGCAACACACGTCGTATACCTGCAACACTCTTGTCGCGCCTCAATGCACCCCATGGCCCTCGTCGCCGCGAGCCAGGCCCTGTTTCGAAGCTTCCCTCGCCCGCCCACGCTTGGCCGCTTGCACTGAGCGCCCTGCACATGAGGGCTGCTCGCTTCTCCTGCGGCACTGCATGTGGCTTGTTCCCATGGCCCCATGGCCCCATCGCCCGCATCACAGCAGCCTCATCTGACCAGCAATGCGGTCCGGCGTTTTTTCGGCAATCTGCCCTTTTGCTCTTTTCTTTTGGTCAGACACGGGCAGATCGCAGCAGTGTGGGGTTGCTCGACAGAGCCACACACACAGGGCCTCCATTGCGCCCTTGGAGCCCGCCTAGCGGCCGCGACTGTCAGATGGTAGCAATTTAAAAAAAAAAATGCACAAGTGAGTCTGCCGACGATCTCCAGCATGCCATGTCTCGGCTGCGCTTACCGTACGCAAAGCGCTACGTCAAGCTGCGCCCATGCCGCCAGCAGTGCGCTGCGCTGCGCTTGTGACAGCGGCCCTTCCCTCCCCCTACCCTCCCCTACCCCCCTTCAACTCCTCCGCTCGCTATCCTATCGAGACGCTTCACGGCTATGTCTCGCATCGGGCAGGCCTCGTATATGGAAGCTACTCAGCCTAATGAGGGGAAAGCCCACAAAGAGGCACGGCATGCCCCGCTCCACTTGGACATGGATACATGAGAGCCATCCGACCCCGCTGACATTGTCTTTCATCCATCGTACGTCAACCTTGGGCGAGGGTCGCGTCAGCAGCGACGATAAGAACTGGGTCTGCCCCGCCTCCGAACAAGGAAAAAACGTGTCTTGACTAAAGGACCTTTGCGCTGTCTGTCGCGGCTACTCATCCTGCTGCCGACGATAGCACGCGAATCCTGCATGTTGTTGAGGTCTGTTTCTTGGCCCATTTGCTGCAAGAGGATCTGCGTCCGAGATGCGTGGTGCTAGCTGGGCCAGGCGCGTCTACACAGTACGCTTGCACAGTGACAGGCATGGCCTGATCTGAGTGCAGTACTTTTTTACAGAGCCCACAAGGCGCCATGGGCGGTACTTGCCGGAGTCATGTTGTCCCGCTTGAGAATTCATCCTGCAGCTGTTCAACTCCTACTGGTCCAAGTATCGTCAATTCCCTGCGTACATGTGCCAGCTTCCGGCACGCTCATGTATAAGGAGACTGGGGGGGGGGCATCTCAAGCCACTACCCGCAGCAGTAGGCCGTCACGTGTGCAAGCGCTGGCTCCGAATCAGCGATTTGCATATCCTTTATCATGAGCCGACGACCCCGACGCAGATGATGCCTTAACGCATGACACTCAACATATGCCGGTCTCTTTGTGCCGAGTTCTCTTCCGAGAAGCCTGTTCAATGGCAACCAACGATAACGATCCGAGACATGCTGCAACCACCAAGCCCACGAATTCTGTTTCTCTTCGCCTGCTCGCCTGCTCGCCAAGTCCACTGGCTCCGTCCCAATTCCCTCCGGAACATACGGACGCCTGAGGTACAAATGCAAGGTACACAGTCTACGTACCACACGAGCAGCAGATCACCCAATGCAAGATTGGGCACTGATGCCAATACGCAGCGTGTACATTGAAAGATCTACACGGGCCCTGTCATTGGTGGCAGATTATCCGTACAACCGCGGCTTGCAACTGTTGCAAGGGACGCTGCCATTGCTACCATTTGCTCTTGCAGATCCCCTTGGTGGATCGGCACTGTCCAGCCCAAAAGCTCTCGCGCTCTCGCGACTTCCGCAGCATCCTGGTCGCTTTTGCATTACAAAGCGGGCCACCAATGCAACATCTTGGAAACCGTTTGGCCTAGGGAAAACAAGAGCAGCTGCATGCACTAGCGTTGGAGCGTGGTTCGCAAACTGCATGTGCATGAGCCTTCCCTCCGAAGTCTTTTGTGCGGAGTAGCCTCCGGAATCTCCACGGTGGCTTCCGACACGCGTCACGTTACAGCACTTGTGACTTGCTTTCCTCGAGCAGACGATGCTTTTGAAATTGGCGAGACTTCTCTCAGCACACGACGGCCGAGACTTCTCTCAATGGCATCTGGCGCCCGATAGCGAAACCTGCATTACTGGCTGCGGCAAGGGCTTTTGTCCCGGTTGATCCGGCCTCTTATGCAGTACAACGCGTCTTATTTTTTTCCTTCCTCCGCACTTAGTACATCGATACACTTTCAGGCTGCGCATGGTGGGTGCGTAACCCAGTCGCAGATTATCATTTTTCCCCTATGTCCATTGCCCGTCACAGTGAGGACATCTGGTGCGGGGCACACACGTGGAGGGCTTCAAGTCGTCATATGCATGACGTCACAACGAGTTATCCTCGAGCAGCCCACCTCGCCATGGTCGGCAGACTGAGGTTCGTTCGCCGGGAAAGAGGCTATGGCTAGACGCACAGCAGGAGAAGGGACCGGTAGCTGTCATAGATGTGCGATTGCTCAGCATGCCAATCTGGAATGAACAACGGCTGGGCTCGAGCGCGTGGCACATGGCAAAGTCGAATCTCGCATCGCGCATCGCATATCGGCGTCGTTCGGCAGTCGATGGCAATCGTACAAACCGCGATCATCGAACATCATCAACGTTGCCATTGGCCGGCTGCATCAACTCCACTTTGCGGCGTGTCGTCAAAGCGCGGTCAATGACCCGTTTAGAGCTGTGTGACAGAGGCTCTAGGCATCTCAATGCGGAACGACAGTGGATTCACGTCGCCATGACGTCAAGACGTAAACAGGCACTTTGGCAACGCGCTGCTGTACATAAGGAAGCCCGCGGTCAGGCAAAACCCTTGGACAATCGAAACCGCCAGCCGACTCAACTTTCCAGGCAGACAACATGGCGTCAGAAATATTAGGCAATGTTTCGGAGAAGGCCAAGGACCTCGTTGGAGAGAAGACGGGCAAGATGGCGCAGCTTGCTGCCGTCACCAAGGACGTCCACGATGACAAATGGCGAATCACCAGCGACTACGGTGTGAAGCAGAGCAACACAGACGGCTGGCTGAGGGTTGCCACCGAAGACCAAGAAGGCCCTACGCTCCTCGAGGATCAGTTTGCTCGTGAGAAGGTATGCTTCACCGTACCCACCCACCCCGCCACGCGAGTTGGCTAACACTCGCAGATCCACCGCTTTGACCATGAGAGGATTCCTGAGCGTGTCGTCCACGCGCGTGGATCTGGTGCCTTTGGAAAATTCACCCTTTTTGAATCGGCCGAGGACGTCACATCAGCAGGTGTCCTGACAGACACTTCACGCGAGACTCCAGTCTTTGTGCGATTTTCCACAGTGCTGGGCAGCCGCGGCTCTGCAGACACCGTTCGCGATGTGCGCGGCTTTGCCGTCAAGTTCTACACGGATGAAGGAAACTGGGATATTGTGGGCAACAACATCCCAGTCTTCTTCATCCAAGACTCGATGAAGTTTCCCGATGTGATTCACGCTGGCAAGCCGGAGCCAGACTGCGAAGTGCCTCAGGCACAATCTGCACACAACAACTTCTGGGACTTTCAGTACATGCACCCGGAAGCCACGCACATGTTTATGTGGGCCATGTCTGACCGCACCATTCCTCGCTCATACCGTATGATGCAAGGATTTGGTGTCAACACGTACACGCTCGTCAATGCCAAGGGAGAGCGGCATTTTGTCAAGTTCCACTTCACGCCTGAGCTTGGTGTGCACAGCTTCGTGTGGGATGAGGCACTGAAGATTGCTGGGCAGGACCCCGACTTCCATCGCAAAGACCTGTGGATGGCGATTGAGAGCGGTGCGTACCCCAAGTGGAAGTTTGGTATCCAGGTCCTCCCCGAATCCAAGGAGCACGACTTCGACTTCGACATCCTCGACGCTACCAAGGTGTGGCCCGAGGAGCTTGTTCCTATCCGATACATTGGTCAGCTCGAGCTCAACAAGAACCCCGACGAGTTCTTTCCCCAGACTGAGCAAGTTGCGTTCTGCACTAGCCATATCGTCCCCGGTATCGGCTTCAGTAACGACCCTCTTCTCCAGGGCCGCAACTTTTCTTACCAAGACACTCAGCTGTCTCGTCTCGGTGTCAACTGGGAAGAGCTGCCCATCAACAAGCCAGTGTGCCCTGTCATGAACTTCAACCGTGACGGTGCTATGCGACACACGATTACAAAGGGCAAGGTTAACTACTGGCCTAACCGGTTCCAGACTGTGCCACCGGCGACGGAGAAGGAGGGCGGTTACGTTGAATTCCCGGAGAAGACGGCGGGCATCAAGACGCGCATGCAGAGCAAGAAGTTCCGGGAGCATAAGAACCAGGCGGAGCTCTTCTACAACTCCATGTCGGAGAACGAGAAGATGCACATGCGAGACGCTTTCGCGTTTGAGCTCGACCACTGCGACGACGCTGTTGTGTACGAGCGCCTCTGTCAGCGTCTGTGTGACATTGATCTTGGACTGGCCCAGAGCGTTGCTGAAATGGTTGGCGGCGAGCAGCCAACCAAGCAGACGCGGCCCAAGCACAACAAGACGGCCAAGGGTCTTTCGCAGATGGAATACATGCCCGAGAAGCCTACCATTGCCACGCGCATGGTGGCCATTCTCATTGCCGACGGCTACGACCAGGCTGCCTACACTGGCATGAAGGCTGCTCTGACGGCTGCTGGCGCTCTGCCTTTTACCATTTCCCCAAGGAGAAACAAGATCTTTGCCGAGGGAGAGGACAGGAGCGGCTCGGGAGTGGTTGCTGACCACCATCTTGAGGGACAGCGTTCGACATTGTATGACAGTATCTTCGTTCCCGGAGGTGCCAAGTCTGTCGAAACGCTCAGCAAGAATGGACGTGCTGTTCACTGGATCCGTGAGGCATTCGGCCACCTCAAGGCCATTGGCGGTACCGGCGAGGCCGTGTCCTTCATCAAGCAGGCTGTCGAACTGCCCGGCATGGAGTTCTCGGCCTCGGGCGACGTGGTCAACAGCTATGGTGTTGTTACTGCCAGCAAAGTGCACGCCGAGAGCTTCAAGGAGGTGGTGTCGATGGCCAAGGAGGCCAAGGACTTTGCGAGCGCGTACATGTATGCCATCTCGCAGCACAAGAACTTTGAGCGCGAGAGCGCGGGGTTGAGCCAGATGGTTGCCTTTTAGGCGTGGAAGACGAGCGACAGAATTGATGACGAGCAGAGCATGTAATCAAGCGCTTAGTGAATAATGTAATGATACCACTTGCAGATATGTACCTGGGTGCCCTTTCGGCTGTTCCTCGTCGCTGAGTGCTCGCAAGCACGCGGCCCGACTCGACTTGGTGATATCTGTCTTGATGTTTGATGCTTGGAACAATTGTTACGCAATGACGCATGTGGCGTTTGAGGTAGATGCGGAGACGAGCGGAAGACAGCTGACATTGCTCGCCTGCGCTGGTGGATATCGACTTGTTGAAACCCAGCCACACGTGCCCCACATGGGACTGGTTGCACAGCCCTGTCTGCGCTAGCCTCTTTGGGCGCCGCTGCGCCCTTCTCGTCGAGCAAAGGGCGGCGCGGCAGTCGGTTAGCGCCGCCTTTCTACCGCAGCACGTTTCTGTTGCTTCACCTGGGCTATCCCACCAGCACGCGGCCCAGCGTGCGCGCAGAGCAGTCGTTCGCGTGGAAGCGGGAGACGCATCTCCATAGACCAGCGCGCCCGCTAGCAAAAGCCATTCTTGACCGCGCCCGGCTCGCGCGAATAGTGTGTGGTGGCATGGCATCGCCGTGAGGTACAGGCTCGAGGCAGCGGTAATATAGCTCCCCGCCATTCGTCTGACCGGTGGCCTAAACCCTCGGACCCTGGAACATCGCTCAGCCCTTGCCTTCAGCGCCGGGAAGGGCTGCATGAATGACTCCGACGACGAAACGCACCTCTTTTGTGGGCGCAGCGCCCTTTGACCTGAAATACTCACCACCAGGCCTCAAGGCTCCTGATCACTCATTCCTCGCCATTCTTGCTCACGCCGTGACTGCCAGACGAGACCAGGGCGCCCATCGACCGACGCCGCCCTCTGACAAATCCCATACAAGGAAGTAGATTCAAGCTCATGGATCATCAGGGCGCAGGATTCGCCTTTGACTCCAACATGGACTTCGCCAACATGTTCGCGGCCACGCCCGAAACCCTGTTCAAGCCTGCGGATAACACCTCTGGCTTCTTCTTTGCCGACGAGGGTATCGATACCACGACCTCGTCGTTCATCGACCCCCTCGCACTGGGCACTCCCCACCAGGGCGCATTCGATATGCCCATCCATAACACTGCGGGCTACTTCCCACCTACCCCCACACCACACTTCCTCGATGCTATGCCCACACATTTCAATGCCTTTGGCAAGCGCCCATTGCAGCTTGAAGCCGATGACTTCCCCCAGTCGAAGCGCCAAGCAAGTCAAGACTTCCCTCTGTTTCCCACACCACCCGCAACCACAACCTCTAGCTGGGGCCTGGAGCCGACCCCGCCATCTACAGCAGTAGAGGGTCTCTCAGACGAAGCCGCTGATGTATGCGCGACATGGTTCACCAAGTACAATGTGCTCCCTGGGTACGTCTATTCCCGCCAAGCATGGCACGTTGCTTGCTAACAGCACTCAAGTGACCGGCATATCGACTCGCTCAGCCAGCTTACTGGCGAGCCGGCTGATGCTATCCGCAGCTGGTTCGGCCAGCTGTTGAAGCAGGGCATGGGAAAGGGGGGCCTGGGGGATTCCGCTTACAAGTCCCAAACCTCACACATGCTGCAGCAAGAGTCGTTCTGGAACGACCACACTTACCAGACACAGCTCCTGCAGGCTTCGCCGCCTCAGCCACTACAGCTGTTACCCGAAGACACCACTCCGGAAGTCTCTTTCAGCTGTGAGAACACTGCTATAGCCCTTCAGCTAGTCGCCCCCACAAGAGGCTGCAAGAAGCGTTGCACGCCTACCGATGACCTAGAGTTGCTCAGCAGGGACCCTAGAAAGATCTACCAGTGTACGAGGAAGTGCGGTAAGCGCTATGGACGCAAGAATGACTGGAAGAGAAAGGAGGAAGAAGGCTACCCATGCAAGTCATGGGTCTGCAGCCTGTGCATCAGTGAGGGCGTGGAGAACGTCAAGCCATGCTACCGCAAGTACCATTTCGTGCAACACTTCCGGAATATCCATGCCAATGTGGACCCCGATGAATACGAGGAGACAAGCGTAGTGTACTCGGAGACGGAGTTCCCAAGAAAATGTGGCTTCTGTCGCCACCGCTTCGCATCGAGACAGGAGCGAATTGACCACATTGCAGACCACTTCAAGCAGGGCAAGTGCATGCTTGACTGGCGTGACGACGACGAAAACAATGACGACGATGATTCCACCGACGACGACAACGACGACCGTCCAAGTGGGGATGGCTTTGACGGAACGCACCATCTCGGCAAAGACACATCCCAGACTCCAGATGTCAGCTGTCTGCTTGCGAGTGAGGCCTTCAAATACTTCGGGTGCAGCATATTGGCGCGTCCATGGCCTGAATTGATCGTCGGATAGCTCTTCTGCAGAGCTGACACCAAAGTCGGAGAGCACCACGTGTGGAAACTCACGGTCGCCTTCCAAGATGAGAATGTTCTGGGGCTTGATATCCATGTGCTTAACAACAGGTCGTTGCTCGTGGAGGTACCGAACTGACGAAGCGAGACAACCAAACATCTTGACAATAGTATCAAGCAGGTTGGTCGGCCTTTGTAGTGCAGCCCGACCGAGCCATCCGGAGAGTGTTGTGTCTGCAACAGGTGAGAGCAGAATTGACATCTTGTCGCCATTTGAGTAGGCTCCAAGGAAGCGGATTATGTGCGGGTGACGAAGCTTCTGTAGGACGCTGACTTCCTTCTTCAGCTCTCCAATAGCCGTGCGATCACGATTCTTGAGTGTCTTTCTTCCAACACGCAGGCCTGTTTGCTGGTGCATGACTTCATCGACTGTACTGAAGCCTCCTGCGCCCAGAAGCTTGATGCTGTGGAAGGCACGAGAAGATTTTGGAATCTGTGGCGCTTGTAGCTGGCTTGTCGCAATCGTGTTTGCCAAGGACTCAGGAGTGTGAGTTTCTCCGCCAGTGGGTAGTTCATCCAGTGTCGCTCCCAATTGGCTTGAAAGAGGCGCTGAGGCGAGTCGCAGCATTCCAGTCTCTGTCTTATCCTCAACCTTTACTCCATACGTATGCTCCAAGCCACGAGAGTCGATTTGCTCATCCCGCGGCGACAGTCCATATTCGTTTACGAACTGGGTGAAAGCATCTCCGGCCAGAGCAATCTCGTAGTCGCTCTTTGTCTCCATGTGCTTTTCATGTGACGTTTGTCGCTCAATCGACTCGGCAAGTAAGGCTGAATCAAGTGAGGTCGATGACAGAGAGATGTTCGGCGAAAGTGTAATGGGTTTGGTAAGTGGGTCCGCACAATACCGCTGGCTCTCACCAAGCTGTGAGAGCTGGAAGTGGAAGAAGCCACTCTGTGGTGGAGGATCGGCGGGGCCGCTGCCTCTACCGTTGCCTTGGCTGGAGTCATGGCCACCACGTGGATCGAACGACGGTGGTTGTTGTGGACGTCCGTTCCGCTTGGTCAAGACAACACGGCATGGTTGGATTTCAGCAAAGCATTCAGTGGCCGGACAGGCACCTACTACTGGCAGGACGTACCAGGAGTGCAGTCCAAACTTGCCACCTTCCTGGACGAAGCCAAGAATGCAACAGAACAAGTCGTAGTGCGCACACTACAGACTATGCTGAACGCCAATCCTGATGAGCGACCGGATGCTGCATCACTGACCAAGATCTTTACTCCTGCGCCATGCTGCCTCAACTGGCCAAACGACAAGGTGACCTTCCCCGGACCGCATGAGGAGCTGATTGCAGTGGAAAAGTTTGCGCACCAGCCTGGCATTGACAATTACATCAAGCCGGATGCTCATGAGCGTGCCAATTACAATAGTGCAAAGACCTGGCTGGATGATTGCTTGTGTACCCATGGTGGTTGTCAGCAGCATCAGAAGATAAGCGATTCCGGTGGTCTTCCCAAACGCCTGATTGATACCCTTCCGGAGGGTCAAGCCGGAACCTATGTGCGGATCGTCGACGGCGACGCTCTCGAAGCAACCTCGCAGCAAGTCCAATATGCTGCTCTCAGTCACGCCTGGAGTGACGCAGAACCTCTCCTCTCGAGCGACTCGCTACCGAGAATGCAAACCGAGCTAGGCCTACAAACGCTGCCTCTGGCAGTCAGGAATGCCATTTCCGAAGTGCAGCGCCTCGGCTTCCGATACTGTTGGCTCGACTCTCTCTGTGTCCTCCAGGATTCCCAGCAAGACCGGGAACACGAGTGCACAAACATGTCTTCGACATTCCGTAACGCGACACTCACCATTGTCCTCGACCAGCATGTCCATGCATGCGCGGTCGAGAATGCTGGAGACAAACGCTCCGACACAACCACAATTGCGACTCCTCGACTACCAGCCGACATCCTTGCCACACCCAACCTAGGCTGGGATACTCGGGCATGGGTCCTCCAGGACCGTCTGCTCAGCCGACGCTTCCTCTATCTAGGCGAGCAGCTATACTGGGAGTGCAACACGCTCAAGGCCTCTCAGACATTCCCTCACGGCCTGCCCTCTCTCCTGTGGGAAAAGGTACACACGCAATACAGCCGAGGCGTCCATAAAGAAGAATCATGACTATACAAGAACAAGAACAAGAACAAAAAAACGAGTCCTATATCATCAACCTCATCAAACGAGGCGAACCCATTACTACTTATCCCCCCCCCCCCAAAAAAAAAGAACTGGTTCTACGTGGCCACGACAGCAATGCTCTAAGAAAAAAGAGCCAAAGACTATACCAATGCCGTGGCAAAAACAGCGGCACCCTCATCATCATCATCAGCATTAGCATCAGCACCACCACCACCACCACCACCACGTCCTACAACCCCGATAAACTCATCTTGTTTCGGCGTCGTCTTGCCATGCACAAGAGTTGCATTTGGATTCGCATTTGCACATGCACATGCACTTCCGCTTGGATTTGCATGTGTAGTCGCAATACTCGGACTCTGGTTCCTAGTATCATTCCTCCTACTCCTACTCCTACTCCTACTCCTACTACACGTACTCAGACTCGGACTCAGACTCGTGCTTGTGCTGGTACAACAGTGCGGCGGCAGCTTGATCATCTTCGTGAATGTCTTAGGCAGGGTAAAAGGCGGGTGCGCATGTGTGCGACCATGGGTATTGTCGACGATAATAGGGTTGAATGCAGAGTCGAGTTTCTGGTCGGCATTGTGAATGAATGAATGAACGGTTATTCATTCCTGTCTTGATTTTTTTTTAAAAAAAAAGCACATTGACACTCATCAGCATCAGTGAAATCAAACCCAACCCAACCCAACCCAACCCAACCCACCACCGCCACCAAAAAAAAGAAAGAAAGAAAGAGAAAAAAACTTGGCTATTCGAGTTACGTATATATTTTCCCATCCATAACCGTCATCACCACCACCACCACCATCAGCACCACCATAAATCCCAACCCTCAAACCCTCAAACCTCAGGCCTAACCCTCCCCCTCGTCTCCCTCATCCCCAGCACTCTCCTCTTATCCTCCTCAAACCTCTTTTTCAACTCGCCCTCCGCCCTCTTCCTCCTCTCTCTATTCTGGAAGCGATAAAAGTCATCGGTAGCCCTATGATTAGCACGGCGCCGATCTAGCTCCTCTTTCTTTTTGAGCGCGTCTTGGATGCGCGCGGGGCCGGTGCGTGCGCCTGCGCCGCGGGACACGGTGACGAAGCCGTCTGCGTCTGGGGCGGAGCGGGCTGTTTTGCGGAGGCGGGAGCGCATTGATTCGAGGGCGGAGAATTGCGTGAGGTAGGCGTTTAGAGAGGCTTGGAGGGACGAGGCGGTGGGGTAGGTGTGGGTGAGGTGGGTGGTGTAGCCTGTGTGGGTGGGGTTAGTTGTGTTTCTTCTTTTTTTCTTCTTCCGGGTGTACGATTGCAAGGGAAGAAGCAGCAGCAGCAGTAGTAGTAGTAGTAGTAGTAGTAGTAGTAGTAGTAGTAGTAGTAGTAGAAGGGGGAATCGGAGAAAGGAATAGATTCGACTTACGCTCAACACCGAGATTCTGCTCTCCCTTCCACACGATACTACGTCCTTCCTTGACGGCTTTTTGGACCTCTCTCAAGGCGCCTCTCGCGCTCTTGCGATCGACAAATACAACGACGGTGCCGCTGCCGCTCCGCCGTATCTCTGTGCTCCATAGTTTGGGCAGCGCGCTCTCAGCGTCTTCAACCACGCCCTCTGCTACAATCGCCGGGTCGTCTGCCCTCTTCCGCTTCTTGCCTCTTGCTGCGTCTCCGCCTGCTCCGTCTGTGCCTGGTGGTGGTGCTCGAGGCGTATCCGTTTTCCATCGCTTGTGCATTGGCGCTGCGGGAACACTCGCATCAAAGTCTACGCGCTCGACCATGGAGCCGCCGAGATGCTCCAAGAACAATGCGCGGAGGGACTGCTCAGAGGCGTCGATGGGCACGTTGACGATGAAGAGGCTGCGCTCGTCCGAGACGCTGGGTATGCTGGGCGCATGTGGTTTGACGTAGAGGTAGTGCGTTGCATTGTTGCAGTGGTCTGGGAGGCCGGGCAGCGGGGGTAGTGTGAGGGGCAGAATAGTGAATTCTGCGATTGTTTTCGGGATGGGCTTGGGCTTCTTGGTGGGCTGGGGCGCGGTGGGCGCCATGCTGTGTCGTGTGGGTTTGCGCAGTCGATTGGGGTCGCTGCGGGCGGGTTTGCGATGGGGCTTGCTCGTCTGGTGTAGATTTGGCGGGAAAGGCTTGGGCGCGACGACAATGGTCAAGCGCTCAGCTGAGAATGCAGAACCGAGCAGCGAATGCGTGTGGGGTGCCTTACATGCATGCAGGCGGGTGAGGTCGTGGTGGTGGGTATCCAGCACTCACGAAATTTTGGCAGGGATGGCACGGTCGCGTCTGGCTCCGTCACCAGCGCTGGGCTTCAGGGCTCAAGGCGCACGGCTCAAGGGCACTTGCACTTAGACCTGCACTTGCATCATGTCAGCAGCATTGCTGATTATGTCACCCAAATGTACGACTTTCTCAAATCATTAACAGAGATGTATTTCTTCCATCCTTGGTTGGCCAAGTCGTACTACATTTCTAACGCTGTGTAGGAGCAAATGGTAGAGTAAAATGCGGATATCAATCAAGTCGTAATTCGTAGAGACTGGAAGAAGGGATGCAGCCAATACAAACGGCACAAGGAAACAATAAAGGTGAGGTGATGCTTCTGGGCTGGCTGGGCAAGCAAGCGGTAATGGGCGCATTGCTTGGCCAGCGAGCTGAAGTGGCAGATGCAGGAGTATGCAGTAAGCACTGTCAGAGCAAACTTTTACAATAGTGTGATGTGGGTATTGGGATTATGGCTGCCTTTTTCAGCCAGAAACAATAACACCGAAAATACGACATGGGAAATATTGAAAATTAGCGTCATAAGCGTGGCGACATGGGCGTCTTAGTTGAAACCACCAGGAATAGACTTGATGGGCGAGTCCGGGGGCGAGTGGAAGGCTTCCTCCTTGGCCTCCTTTTCCGTCTCTGGCGACGCCTCGTGCGAGTACTTTGGCTTGAGTCGGTTGCCAATCTGCTCCAGCCTGCTGTCTTCTACCGATGACAGCGACGAGGTAGAGTCTCCGCGCACGAGCGAAGGCGTCGAGTCTGGGCTATGCTTTGCGACCGTGGGCGAGGGCGCCGCCGATGTTTCGTGCGCCGTGCTGAGCGAGCCGTCCGAGTTGGTTGAGATGCGGTTGCGGAAAGGGCTTCTCGCAGGCAGAGCCGGGGCAACCGGCTTAGCCACCTGCACAACGCGTGCGCGAATGGCCTGCGGGGCGGGTGCCTGGTGGATCTCGTGAACAACAGGCTCTTCTTCGAGATCCTCGTTGTCCTCGTTATCATCGTCATTGTCTGCTTCGTCAGGTGATGGTGCGTTCCGGGGCGAGCCGCTGGATTTGTCATCGGCAGCCCTGTCTGGTTTTGCTTCGGTTGCGGTAGGAGTAGCCTCTTCGTGTTGCTTGACAGGGCTCTTTACTCGTGGCGGGGTTGCTTGCTCAATCTTGGTCTCGGGTATGTCTATCATGAGAGGGGTAGGCGCACGTGCAATACTGGTCCTGGGTGGCAGTGCTGGGGGTGTCTTCTTGGCCGTCGGAGGCGGAGGAGGCAGATCGTCCGTCTGCGTGCTCATGTCGACGGTTGGTGCTCGAGGTTCGAGCATGCTGCTGATGCTGCTCATGCGCCAGCTCGACCTTCGACTGCCGGCAAAGCTCGATCGATCCATACTCCTGCGGTAGGTAGAGTTTCTGAAGGTGTTGTAGATGGGGCTCGTCGGGCTTGGCTTGAACTCAAATTGCTCGCTCGATGGCCGGCTGTGAGTCCCTGCCTCCCTGATTTCCATGCCGGCCTCTTGCAAGGCAAGGACGCCGTAGGGGTCGGGGTCGATGGCGTCGGGCACGCCAAACGTTTTTTCGCCGGGGCCTGTAATCTCAAAGTCTCCTGGCGGAGCCTCGTCTGGGATCATCGACTCGTCGATATCCGTGTCGCCCTGGGCCGCCCTGAGTGTTTCCATCAGTCTCCTTGTCTCGGGCGGTGTGTGGCGCGCCTTTCCCGCCAGGATGTCCCTGACGCCTATGCGCTCTCCGTAAAAGCGCTCGTTCTCGTCGGTTCGCTCGATAATAATAGTTCCGTCGAGTTGGAGGCCGGCATAGAATCCGCGTGACTTGATGTAGGTGAAGAGGGGCGACTGACGCTTGTGGACCTCGGTGTCGACCATGCCTCCAACGCCTGCGGGGCCTGCAACTGCACTGATCTCTCCCCCCAGCGTGCATCTGACCGTCTGGAATGCGTCCAGTGCCTTTTCCGAGTTGATGACAATGACACAGTCGTAGATGTCGACGCCGACCAAAAAGCCCACGCCGACCGTGTGCATCATGATGCCCGAGGGCGGTGACCATGTGCCGTCGTCTTTGCGCGCGACGAGTACGCCGGCGCCTCCAGACCCCGAGACCCAGAAGCCGGTGCGCATGGTTGTGAATATGCAGAGGCCTTTGGCGTTCTTGATGACGGATGAGGGAATTTTCTTGAGCACCTTCTGCTTTCCGTTGGGGACGTTTGCCGTGGCAGGCTGCTCTTCTTCCTCGTAGAAGCCATCCTCTGCAGGCGGGTCAGCGATGGCGGGAGCACAGCGAGGGGCGACGTACTGCAGAAACTCTTGAGGATGCGCGCAGCCTTGTCGGCCTCAATGTCGAGCGTCGTGGGCCAGAAGGCCTCGGAGCCGACCCGGTTGGACAGGCGGTTGACGGGGGCGCCGAGCTTGTCGACCCAGTTGTAGACCTTGTCGAAGCCAGCCTTGGACTGTGTTTTGGTCTTTGACCAGAGGGCCATGCTGGCGATGGCCTTGGGGGGTGGTGGCTCGCTACGTCACAGGCGGGCCAGGGAGCTAGGTATGGGCTGGAAAGTGGCTACACATTGAGGATGCAGAGAGGGCACCAAGACAGCCGGCGGCGGGACAGGTTAAAGGCAAAAAGGCAGGGCAGGACTCGGAAGTGTCGGGAATTCAATGGTAGGGCAGTGGGCTACGACGTTTTTCAGTCCCGCGGTACGTCAGCTGTAAGCTAAGGCGCGGTGGCGCCCCTGTAGTACGGATATGTTAATAGCACCCTGGGCACGCACCCCCCAGGTAAGCGACCCCTGCGCCTCACGACTCGGAGGAACACTTGCTGCTGTGCTGTGATATCGGGCGAGGGGGTGCAGCGAGTAATTAGCGGGCGAGCAGCGGGCGAGCAGCGGGCTGGGCGAGGCCGGGAGACGACTTGGACTTGTTGACCGGACCATGGGCGGCGCGTGATTTGCTGGCGGGGGGGGGGGCGGCTGTGTGTGGCCAGGAACGAGGGCGAGCGCCAGCAGAAAAGCAACCAGGAGCTGGCTGGGTCGTCGTCGTGGCTCTGCGGCGCGGGCGCGGTGAATCAACGGGCACGTAGTGGTGACAGTGGCAGTGACAGTAACAGCAATGCACTGCTAGACGAGCGACGACCAGGGCCCATCCCCGTCCGCCCGTTGCTTGTCTTGTCGTCGCCGCCTGCCTGCTGACACTGGCCCTGGCCTGGCGCGCGCTGCCAGCCTCGCCCGGCGCCGGAGAAACTGTGCCGCCGCGCGCCGCGCTGCCGACGCGCCAAGCCTCGCTGCTGAGCCCGGCGCGTCGCTCCGAAGCTCTCCAAAGTTTCTGTTTGGTGCTGGCACTGGCACGCAAACAAGCCGCCGCTCGCATTCCCCCCAGCTGCTCCGCCTTCTCCCCCCTCTGCCCGCGCCGCGCACATGCTGTGAGTCGTGCAGCCGTGAAACGGGCGTGCCGAAATTACCCAGTGCCACTGCTCTCGGCGTGGCCCACCGTTCTAGCCTGTCTGACGCCGGCCGCGAGCACACCAGCACCCGCCCGCCAGCACCAGAGCCCGCAATGTTTCGCGTCCCATCGCCGACATCACCACCCTCCACGCCCGGTCGCTACTACTACGCCCACGCCCAGCAGCCCCCCTCGTCGACCCCCGCAGGCCCTCCGCCCGACCGCGCCAGGCTCCCTTCGTCAACGCCCGCTGGTCCGCCGCCAGGCATGAGCAACGGCCTGTTTGGCTCGGTGCGGCCCGCCTTCGACCCCAAACCCGAAAGCTTTGGCGCCACCTCGCTGTTTGGAAGCTCGCCGCCCAAGCATGACCTGCTCGAGGGCGTCGGCTCTGGCTCCATAGGCACCTCCGCTTTTGGCCGACCCCAGGCCCAGCGAGGGCGTGCGACCAGCTCAGGCCAGTTTCGCGCCATCAATTCAACGCGCAATCAAGCGCCCGGCCGGGACGCTGAAGGCGACACCGACGACGATGACTACACCGACGACGAGGACCAGTACGAGGACGACATAGACGACGAGGACGAGGGCGACGAGGACGAGGAAGAACCCTTCTCCCCACAGCGCCGCAACAAGACACAGAGCAGGTTCACGCAGTCGGTAGCCTCGAGGACAAGCGCAACCGACATGGAGTCGGGCCCTGCCTTGGTGCGCTCTGGCGCAAAGCAGACGCAATTCGACCTTCTGGCCCTTGCCAAGGGCCTCACATCAGACACCGGCTCATCGAGTCTTCGCGAACCCGATCATGTCATCCTGGACACGGAGCGCTTGGTCGAGAAGGTGTACGAATCGCTGCAATCAGACTCGCCAGAAAAGAGGGCCGAAGTAATCGGTACAGTCGCCCACGAGCTGATTGCAGCATGGCGCGCCGCGTCCAAGTCGGGCCCGCGCGCTAGTGTATCCTCAAACCGAGCCGAAGGCGCACTCGAGCTATCGCAGAGCACTCAACTGGCAGCGCTTCTGCTAACGCTGCACCACCCTCCCCAAGTCGTTCTGAACCAGCGAGCCTCCGCCCTGGCACTGGTATCAACGCGACCCGAGTCGAAACAGTACACCCCAGTTCCCAAGGCTTTACTCGACTGGCTGAATGCCACATTCGACGGCGGCTCCGAGGTGACAGAGGTATTGAAGCAAAAAGGCGGATACTCTAGGCATCCTTCTTTCTGGGAGGTCGTGCATGTTACCATTGCCAGAGGCAACTTTTCACAGACTCTACAGCTGCTACAGGGCGCCCAGCTTGAAAATGCAGAGACAGCCGAGCATGACGGACTGGGACGTGCGGGATACAGTGGAACCCATCTCCAGTACGCAAACCACGCGCTCCGTCAAGCACTTGACCTGCTGCGTGAGTGCCCGGCTATTGCCTCGGAAGACTGGGACATCAAAGGACATGACTGGACAATCTTCCGCCAGCGTGTCCAACAAACATGTGCTAACCTGGAAGAGTTTGCCGAAGGCGAGAGTGTGAGCCGTCACTCGATATCCCAACCTTTCCAGGCGGCACACTTTGGCATTTCACAAACTCAGGCAAGCTTCCAACTCAGTGTCGCAAGCCGCAAGGCAGAGAGCAAAGTACCGTGGTCGGTCTACGAGAACCTGCAACGGATGTACCAGCTTCTGTTAGGCAACGAAGAGGAGATTCTTACCTTGTCAGCGGATTGGATCGAAGCGACAATAGGCCTGACTGTCTGGTGGAATGGAGAAGACGAGGACCTTGCACAGGGCAGTCTGGCAGCCAGCCGGCGTTCCTTGATGCGGTCGCAACGGGTCCGTCCCGTCGACGTGACACCAGTCAAAGCATACACTCAACGGCTTTCTGCTGCGCTCGCGGCGGTAATACAAAACAGCGACGAGGATTTCAGCATCAATGCCGTGGACCGCTTCGAGGTGGGTCTAGCGTGCGTACTGGACGATAACGCTGAAGGCGCACTTCAAATTCTCCAGGGCTGGTCGCTCATGATCGCCTCTGCAGTTGCCGAGATTGCCAGTGCTGGGGAATGGTTCAAGGGTGCAAAGGGGCTGTTGGATCAATTTGACCAAGACGACCTCATGGTCTTGAGCTATAGCGAACAGCAGCAGCCCAAGGGTGTGACCAAGGACGATTTGCTTGTTGCTTATTCGGACCTGTTGGCATCCAGGGCACAAATCACCGGCAAAGAAGATCAGGAGTCGAAAGAGGGTTGGGAAATGGCTGTACAGGTCCTGGGAAGGCTTGATGATACTATCGGCGCAAACGAGCGCATCGAGCGGATACTCAATGACCTGCCTCTGGAGTCGTCAGCTCGCGTCGACAAGATCACCCAGCTGTGTCATAACTTGGGTCTTTCACAACATGCAGTCACTATTGCTCAGGTACGTTGTCGCCCAGAACCTTCAATGTCAAGGCTAACCATGATAGAAATACGCCGATCATCTCCGCACAAACACTGAGAGCTACGGCGACACTCTGCTTTACTACGCTCGCGCTCACGATGCGGCAAGGATCCAGGAAGTGCTTCGCGTACTCGTTGCCCATTGCCTCGTGAAATCAATGGCCTACCCTCCCTTGGACGAACTGGACGAATCTCTCAGCTTGCTAATCACCTCGCCCAAGCAAGCCCTGACCAAGCTTGCCAACACAGACTCTGAGGCTGCGTCGCTACTCTCCAACCATCTCAGTGGTTACGCGACGATACGCAAGTACTATGACCTTCGAGATGAAGAGGTACACCTGAAGAGCGGACAAAAGGCAGCCCATCGACCCATGGCCCGGAAACGGGCTGCTGCCAATGCACTCACGGTCATCATCGCGAGTGCAGCCTCTAGCATCCGGGGCGGACTGTATGATCCCGAAACAGAAACCGTGGTTCCCGTTGATGTCTTGCTACCGCTCCTAGGCGAGGCACTCATCTTTGTAAACCAGCCAAAACGCACTCTCACCCTTCGCCATCTCTACGATCTCCTCGCCGCTATCGAGGACCTAGACACGGCCCCGAGCATGATCCGCGCGCAATGCGAGGAAGTGCTCAACACGACTTTACTCTCTGCGCACGAGCCCAACTCGTCACAGCAAATACCCAACCTACACAATCTACTTAGCAAATCCACGTCAAACCTCACCACGGCCTCGAGCCAGTACTCGATGATTGGCTCGGCAGACTTTGGCTCGGCAGACGGCCACAACGTCGACGACTCGACCATCTTGGTCAAGGGAGGCCATGTAGACGACAGCAAGCGCGGCTGGGACTGGCGAAAAGGCTTCCCCAAGGGCGCAAAGACCGACGATATCATTGCCGTGCTGAGAATCGGTGTAGCACGCGAGATTGGAAGAGCATTTGCCGAGGGCGAGGTTGTTGCATGAAATCATGAAAGAGGTGAGGTTCGTGCATGAGGGGGGGAGGGGGGGGGAAAGTCAGCATTTTGATACCACACACACACACATACACGTATAATGTGCGCCCTGGCATTCACGACGCCCACACCCCTCATCGCGGTCGCGTCGGAAATCACGTTACCACTCAAGTATCCCTTTCCGGCTTGGCCCGCCGACGCCCCCCCCCCCGTCTGCGACCCAACCGTTTCGCATGCCAGAAACCAGTCCAAGCCTGTTGAATTGGGGCCCGAAGTTCCGCTTTTAGCCTACCCTGCAGAGCAAATCTAATAGGTGTACCTACACACACTAGGTCCCGCAAGCTTTCCTCACTTTGTACATACGGATTTCGCCGAATCCGTCCCTGGCCTCGCCACCAGACCCAAGACCACCAACCACCTTGCTGTTGCCCTTGCCATGGATCTATTATTTTCTTTGTCGGCATATCCTGGTCTTCGCAGGGGTCCAGTCATTTCACAGGGCTCTGCCGCATACATACATACCCAGCTTGTTTCCCAGAGCTCGCTGCCTTCCAGCCCTACACCTACACGCAAGGTATATTCTGTCATGCATACAAGTATACCTGGCTTGAGTATTACATAGGAAGGTTCCCAGCCAGCTCCCTGTCGGAAGTGATGAAATAAATAACACTCCTTGATCGCCCAACTCCCCGGAACCACACATCAATACCTATGGGTATGTACCTACCCCTCCACTGAACCAAATTACGCCAACCCCTCTCCCTACCACACTTCTGGTTCCCTTCACACACACACACACACACATAGGTGTACACCCGCTTCTTACTTGACACTTTTGAACCTGACTACCCACCAAATCGATACGTACACGCAGCTTTTGGCTGTGGGCTATATACACTTACACTTACACACACACACTAACACATACTGTGCGTGAAGAATCCATTTCCTCGCTTTCCAGGCCGTATATATATATGTCCGTAACAAAAAGACTCAGACTTTGAAAAACAGCTGATTGTCATTCAAAAAGAGAGAAAAAAAGAAAAAAGAGAAGCCCGGACAGTAAGTATGTCATGGTAGTATGTGTCTGTCTGTCTGTCTGTAAAAAAAAAGGAGCATCGAGGATGCGCTTTTCTACGTACTTTTCCCCGCGTCTTGAATAGGGCCAGTGTGCAAGTCGCGGTAAGTAAAAAAAAAAATCAGAAAATCATCTTTTGTTTTCCTGGCATATGCCAAAAAAATGAAATGAAATGAAATAAAACAATGGATGCATGCATGCTACTCTTGTTGCAGCAAAAGCCCATTTCATCCCCCTTGCATTCTCTCACGGCTCAATTATGAGTGACCGTCAGCCATCATTTTCATGGTCGCAGCATGGCCTTGTCCCTTCGCATCTTCCATTGCCACGCCAAAATTGGATGGCTGCCTGGCTGCCTGGCTCGATGCTCATCGGTCCTTCAACGCCGGATTTGCCTCTTCAGGGGAATACGTCGATGCGCATATGGAAGCGATGAGCGGGCGCTGGCTGTTGCGCGGCGTCGGCTTCGCTTGCTTTTTGCCAAAGTTTCCTGGGTAGGCTGGCCAAAGCTTGGGGCTGTTCCGGCGAAAGCGTGTTGCCTTGAGGAATGCCACGAATCAATGTCTTGGTCCGTCGCTCCGTGTATGTGTGTGTGTGTGTGTACTTGTTGGGATCTGGCGCAGAAGAATGAAAAAAAAACATGGAGTGGTGTGTCGCAAGTAGACTAGGTGTAGGGAGAAGCCTCAGCTCTTAGCCATGGCAATTGCTCGCCGCACCTCCCCCGGGCGCACTCGAGGAGGATGCTCAGCTCTTTGTCCCGCGTTGGTTTCATAACCTTGCAGAAGTGCTGCTTGACCCAGGGCCGGGGCTTAGCCTGGTGTTGCCGACTGACTCTTAAGCCCCAAAACAGGAAAGGCGCAACATGTGATATCGCGTTAACGTGTTAGGCTCATTTACGCGTCCAATACGCGTCCACCTTCACCCTCACCCCGGCAAAGGGCCAGATAGCGCCCTCCTGGGAGGATTCAGGTATATATACATGGCTGCGGCCGCTCTATACCTGCCTGCCATCGCCCATCCCGCCGCGTATACAGCTGCCCGAGGAACTGCCTCGTTGACCTGCTTGCGCGTTGCCATTCGTACGCCTGCTGCCTACGCTGCATCTACAAGTATTCCTTTGTTCAGTGACAAGACGGTCCTCGAGCCATTCACCATGTTCTCGTCAGGCCGAACACGACACCAGGAGGGCAGCTTCTCCAAGCACCGGGCAAGCAAGTCGAAATCGACCAAGAAGAACCCTTCATTCAAGGATTCATCCAGGAAAGTAGAAAGACTGGCACAACAGGCGCAGGCGTCCTCACCACAGTCAAACCAGACATCTCCGTCGCTGGGAAGGTGAGTTTTTGCCCAGGGAATCGCTTGGACAGTTTGGCTTATGTTCATCAGTGCAATCATCACTATATCTGTCGGCCGTGAACAACGACTCTTTGCAGCGCACGAAGATGTCCTGTCTCATTCGCCTTGGTTCCAGAGCCTCTGCAACGGCCAGTTCTTCCAAACCAACACCAAACGCATCGACCTGCCCGACGAAGAACCCGAGGTCTTTTCCTCCATCCTCGAGTACCTGTACAAAGGCGACTACTACCCGCGCATGGAGTACGACAAGAAGCGCAACAGCTGGAACCTCGAAGACGGCGGCAATACCAACGAGCCCGTCATCCAATCACCGGTGGGCCCGATCCTAAAAGACACGGTGATTTACTGCCAGGCCGACAAGTACGGCCTGCAGGAGCTGAAGAAACTGGCCTTGAAGAAGCAAGGTCTTCAATCCGGCATCCAGTGCTCAACCATCCTGACTTCCGCCCGCTACGCCTACGCCAATACTCCCGACAGCGACTCGAAGCTGCGCGCACACTACCTAGCGCTCATCATCCGCGCGCGCCACACCTTCAAGCGCAGCGGCACCATGCAGAACGAAATGGAGAACGGCGGCAAACTCTTCTTCGACCTATTCGTCGCAATGGTAAACCACATGGACGATCTCTCTGCCAAGTCGCCATACTAGAATGTCTCTCTCCGCCTCCGTCTCAACTGGCTTGATCGGTTGGCTAGCCCATCTCCCCTGCTTTAATCTTGTCCCCACGATTTTTATTTTTTGCAACGCACGCATCAACGACAATTGCTGATGCTTCCTTATACCCCCCCTCCCATTCCCAGCTTCTTGTACATATACTTACCCCCGATCAGCCTCGTCTCGTCGCCCATGGCCCCCTCTGCATCGGGGTTTTCTGGTGTTTTCTGCTCATTTTCTTTTAATTCGCGCAAGGCGTCTCCGGTATGGATTTTTTTTTCTGCTTATATCCCCTTTGTACTACTATATTATTTATCTTTTTTTCTGCTTCCCTTTTGCGTTGTTATCTACGTGTCCAAGCTGGTAAACAAATATCAAGACACACACACACACAAAATTGCATCAGTATCGAGAGTTGCGTAAGTAATGCACCGCGGTACACTGATTTCTTACTTTTATCTTTCTCTCTCTCTCTCTGTCTTTTCTCTTTATCAACGAATTTGTAATATTCTCTTTATTTTCCCCATGTTCGCATGAGAGACGCACCAGATTGCCATGTTGCTCTTGGGAGGAGTGTTTGTTTTTTGCCGGGTCGATGCTAGGATCTAAATACCACGAAGAATGAAGAATGTCTTGCCTAACTTGAATCCTGCATTCTCGCCACTTTGGAGTATCTTACATAATATCGTGGAAAATGTACATAGGTTCTGTGACGTTTCTTATACCCAAGCCTCTCTCTCCACATGCTCTCATACTCTGTTGGCAAACGTTATGGCAACGACAACAACATCAACATCAACACAGCTGTTTTGGACAACCAAGCTACATGCTATACACGAAAAGTAAAGAGACGCACTATCCAATTGTCCATCGCACATCCTAATCCCAGCCTGCCAAATCCGCACTCGTAATCTTGCTCCTACAACACTGTCTTATCGACTCAAAATCTATCGCTGTGCCAGCACGTTGAAATGATCCGGAAAGATAAAATGCGAAGCCTGGTACACCGGTGCCTTATTCACCCTACCAACGATGCATGCATGCATTTATCCACTGCTCCAACCAACGAAGCCAACCCAGCCTAAGTAACTAGCTAAGATATCCACACCATACCCAATGTACCGACCCCAAGACCAACTCTCTGACTCAACGTACTAGCCACTTGACCATTCTCCCAACAAATTCCACCTGATCTGCACTTCGTACGACGAGAAGGGGGGGAAAACCTAGCTTAGCCATCTTCATTCCTTCCTTTGCGCTACTTAGTGCCATGTCCCGGATAATCAATAGTCGATAGTCGATACATAGTCAAGACAAATAGGCGCGATGCATTTGCCTAGTTTCACTAGCATGAAAATATGTGTGTGTGTGGGAGTGAAGTCAGAGACGAGGGCAGGGGCGTTGAGCTGAAAAATAGATTATCAGGGCGTCCAGACGCGATATCAGCTAATCAGTAGTGCGACAGCGTTGCCTGGGCCCGGGACGCGACGTTGGAAAGGGCGGCATTATTCACATGCGAGGTATAGCTGGTCCATGTCACGTTGCACGGATGTGCAAGGAAAACAAGTATTTGGCTGCATCTGTTTCGGGTATACTACTTACTACTTTTTGATTCTAAAGCTCCGTTTTGAGACACTGTTCCATCGGCCTGATAGAGCTTTTCTGCGTGTAGCCCTTATCTGAATTAAATGTGCATGGTATGATGCATATGCGCAGAGCCACTGGCATTTTGCGATAGGAATAGGCGTGTGGTTACTATTGACAAGGCAGCAGACAGCTTGCGTCAGACGCCAGTTCCGGGGAATGCACCCTTCTTGTTCATGACTACTATGCCATGATCGCGCGAGATATAGCCTTTCATGAGGCCCTGAGGATAGTGTCAGCCTAACCTGCTTCCATGTGAAGACGGCTTTGTACTGACTTTGTAGATTTGATTCGCCAATAGACACTCAACCTCATCGTCCTCTACGACCTGGCCGCTGCCTTCGCCTGCAGTGCCCATTCTAAGCGCGGCCGCAAAATGTGCCAAGGGTATACGTGATCTTCGTATTCTGTCCTTTTCTGTCTGGCCTTCCTTGAGTTCGTCGAAGCCGGCAGCAAGGTATACCTTTCGGAGAAGGTTGCGCAGAGCAATGTCGCGGCTTCGCTCGAGAGTAAGGAATATACGCCGCTTGACAAACTCAGGCTCACCCTGTGCTAGAGCCCGATCGAAGCCTGTTAGGTCTCCTCGTTTTATACACGTCACGAGCGGTCCCATTGTGCGTTCGAGGTGCGGGGCTTCTGACAGGAGACTTGGTGTCGGAATCTTGTGCTTCGTGATGAGGCGGCAGGGAATGAGGTAGGTGAGGATCAGACTAGAGGAGTCAGTTTTGTACATACGCATAGATGTCATTGCCCAACTCACGACTTGTTCCGTTGTGACCGCGAATAGCACGAGTCCCATGCTTCCTGCAAGCTACTTTCCGCCTAGTGAATGTTAGATGTGATTATTCTTCTGACCTTTGAACATGCCTTGGTGTAGTCCTCCTGCAGGAATGACAGCACTCCGAGATAGTATTTGTAGGTCACCCTGTGGGCTCGCGGGTATAATGCGAATGAAGGTAGGTCAGACTGTGCCTCGATTGATCGCACTATGTTCTTAGACAAACTGATGGCTTTCAACTATAATCTCCCGTCAGTACATGCCAGAATCCACCTTCACGTTGTTCTTGCCTTGAAGTACGTCTTGAACTGCAGATTGGCTATGCAGTAAACACCCCATTTACGCGACTCTGACATGTCTGGATTCCTGGGACGTTGTAAGACAACACTCTGAAGACAGCAATAGAGGTATGGCACACCTATCACCAAGGCACAGCGCAAATATCCTGTTAAAGACCCGCGCGGCTTCTTCAAGCTTCTGGTTCTGGGGCACAGCGCTCACGACATCGTCTGAGTAGCCTGTGCTGAGGGTCGCGGGCTTCGATTTGGCCAATTGCTCGTCTGCTTGGATAGCTATCTTCCTAAGATGGTTCGCAGTGAAATACAAAGTAAAGATGGCCCACGGCGGCAGCAGCCCGGCCGATATGTGCTTAATGAAGCTGCCGGTCAAGTCCTTCCATGTGTCATAGACGGCCACGTAATGGCGCTCGTTGAGCTTGCCCTGGTTCGCAGCCTCATCTGCCTTTATGATTTCCTTGACGGCGCGCCAATAGCCAGCAATGATGTCAACCCACGCGCCGCTCTCCTTGTTGGTCATGCGCGCGCTCTTGTTGTACTTGAGCGCATAGCGGACATCGCCCTCGATCTTGTCTTCGCTGGATGCGCGGTAGAAGTCATAGAGCCGCCCCGGGTCATGCGGCGGCGGGATGGGGCTGAGAAAGTCTGCGACAGGCTGCGCCAGTCCTGTGGCATATGCCTCGTGGAAAGGCTCGAGTGCGGCTTGCATGGTTGGGCTGGTGGGCTGTGGTAAGGCTGTGAAGACTGCAGCTGGAGAGGGAGCCTTGGGACGTCTCAGCAGTGGTGGCGGCGTCCGGTGTTATTCTCCACCATTGGACACGGCACGGTGTGCTCGTGCCGGAAGCGGAGCTGTTGGTGTTCTGACGATGGCAACGGCTGCTGGGGGGTCGTGTCGGTGTTTGGGCTGCGGGTTCGCCGACGAGCAGCTCGTGCTCGTGCTCGCGCCTTCCGCCAAGTCAAGGCGGCTCCCTTTCTCGGCTAGCGCCCACAAGCGACCTCGAATTCGACAGGCTTGTCACAATTCGCGATAGACGACCTGAACTTCTCAACCCAAGGTACTAACCACAGCACAATTACGGTCAGTCGCCTCTGCTTGCCCACACGCCTCCTGCCTGCTAACACTGCACAGATGGGTAAGCTATTTTCTCCTCGGCATCGCCCTTCTCGCCCAGCAATTGCAGCCCATGGAGTTTTCGCACGAGCCCGCGCACACAGACCGACAAGAATACGGCGGCACACGACAACCGACGAGCGGCGGGAGGAGACGAGGGGCGGATTTGCAAGTGTCTTCGCCTGTACTTGCTGGGCCGAGGGCATCAAGCAACCGCGACGATGGCGAAGGAAGAAAATTGAGCATCCCCACGCGCCTACTCGGACTCTCCCGACCGCACTCCAACCGTATCACCACGACCGACCTGCGCTCCGCATGACTGCTGCAATTGCTGGAAACGAGACTACCAAACATGTTTGAAGCAGTACTGACGATGCCTCAGCTCGCTTCCAGGAATACCAGATCATCGGGCGCCATCTGCCTTCAGAGGCCAACCCTGCGCCCAAGATCTACCGTATGCGCATCTTTGCGCCTAACGAGGTCGTCGCCAAGTCACGGTTCTGGTACTTCCTTGGCAAGCTCCGCAAGATCAAGAAGGCCAACGGTGAGATCGTCTCCGTAAACCAGGTACGCCATTTCACAAACGCACACGCAGCGCCCTGCCGCTAACCCGCTTGCAGATCCACGAGAAGAAGCCCCAAAAGGTCAAGAACTTCGGTATCTGGATCAAGTACGACTCGCGCTCTGGCACCCACAACATGTACAAGGAGTACCGTGAGATGTCCCGTGTCGCTGCCGTCGAGGCTCTCTACCAGGACATGGCTGCCCGTCACCGAACGCGCTTCAGGTCCGTCCAGGTATGATCAGTCTACCTCTGCAGCCTGCAACACCACACTCACACTGTTTGCAGATCCTCAAGGTCGTCGAGGTTGAGAAGACCGACGACATCCGCCGACCATACATCAAGCAGCTCCTCACCAAGAACCTCAAGTTCCCGCTGCCCCACCGCATCAACAAGAAGGCGGGCAAGAAGGTCTTCTCTGCCAACCGCCCATCCACTTTCTTCTAAGCGTGTTTCTCATTACGGAGTGCGGTCTGGATGGGAAGGATTGTTATGGGTTTCCCTCGGTTATGCATGCTTCACGAAAAGAAGTACACTAGGAACGAATGAAAATCCCCTGATACCTCCATTCGAGTCGTCGCGGCGCGTGATGCTACAACCGGGTGCTGGCCGGGGGGTTCCACAAAAGAGGGCAAGCCTCAGACTACCAAATCAGGGTACGGTGTGAGGCGGATGATAGACAATGAACTCATGAAACCGAGAGTCAACATGTAGCATTGCACAATTGCGCCTCTGCGTTGTATTCTAACATGTAACTAGATCTTTGGCCCTCCTGTAGGCGCTACTTTTGGCCTTCCTAACGTGTCCACCGGCACCCACCATGGGTATCCAGTTACGCGTGTGTTATCCATTGTCCCTGTAAAGGCTGCCTGTCGCTTCTCCATGAAGGACTGGACGCCCTCCTTGTTGTCCCTGTACTCACCATCAGCACATCAACATGATACTCTCACGTGGGCAATACTTACGGCGACCCAAACAGCTCATAGATGATCCTACTATCCAGCAAATGCTGGCCCTCGGGGCTCCCCCGGTCCCTGTACATCAACTCCTTCATCAGGTACGTACTCACACTACTCGTATTGCGCACAACATCCTCGGCAATCTCAAGCGCCCGCGGCAGCACCTGCTCGGGCTTCTCACACACGTCCGCAAATAAGCCGTCCCACACCTTGTGCGTCGCCGCATACGTGCTGCCCGTCGTCACCGCCTGCATGGCGCGCGAGTACCCGATCAGCCGCGGCAGATAGAACGACGAGCACGCCTCCATGACGATGCCGCGCCGCGCAAATACAAACCCGATTTTCGAGCTCGCCGCTGCAATCCGGATGTTCATTGGCAGCGTCATGGTGATGCCGACGCCTACGGCGGAACCTTGGATCGCGGCGATGCTGGGTTTGCGGCAGTGATGGATGGCGAGGGATACGCGGCCGCCTCTGGTTAGGTGTTAGCGAGTTTTCGTGATATATATATATATATATATACATTTTGGTTGTCGTTGAATGGGAGTAAGGAACGTGAGTGTGTGGTATGTATGTATGCCCCCAAGCATAAGGATGATGCTCGCTCATGTAAGTATACGTACGTACAACTCCTCTTCCCAAACCTGTATCTTGGAAAAGAACAAATACAACACAACACAAATTCAACCACAAATAAATACTAACAAGGAAACAGCGAAAGAAAAAAAAAGAAACTCACCCATCCCTATGCTCCGCCACACCCTCAGCCCCCTCCCCATACGCGCCGTCCCCAAACCCCTCCTCAAGATCAGCGCCAGCGCAAAACACGCGTCCATGCCCCGTCACAACAACGCACTTGACACGGTCATCGACATCGAACATGGCATAAGCGGTTTCGAGTTCGGCGCGCATGGTATCGGTAAAGGCATTGTGGTTTTGGGGGCGGAAGAGCGTGAGGATGATGATGGAGGGGTTGGCGGCGTGGTGCTGGGTGCGGATTTGCGTAAAGAGCGTGCTGGTGTCGTTGTAGGAGGCAGGGAGGGAGATGTCTGGGGTGTGGCGGGGAGATTGTTTGCGCGTGGTCATGATGGATGACTGCTGTAGTTGGTTGGTTGGAAGGGGAACACCTAAACAGCGAAGCAAGAATGGCACGTGTGGTTATAGTTGGTGTCGAATGTGGAAGAGTGGGGAATCAGGTATTATCAATTTCTATTCTCCGTTATTGTGCATGGCCGCGCCATTTATTTGTCCATCTTGTTTCTGCCGCTTTGGGGAATGCTTGCGGCTTGATTAAGCGGTGATGATGCGGGGGAGAAGGGGCCGAGGTTGCACTGACACGCGGGCGTTCGACATGGACACGGCGAGCCCGTTGATTAGCCAGGATTACTGAACAAAAGGCGAGGGAGGGTCATGCCATGTGCTGGCCAGGAAATTCTGTCTTCTAATTTTATCAAGTACATTTCGAACGAACTGCGCACAGATCGTAGCTAGATGCTAAGCATCATGGAACAAACAACATATAGGCTTCATAGCCCTCACTCAGACATGGCCGCCCGAAGATACGTGTAATGCACCTAGAGATGTGCAGAGGCGGCTTGCTACCTACACTTTCTCCGGATCGTTGATTCCACCATTGGTAATGATGTAGGTGGCTTCCTTCTCGGGCATATCTAAAGAGGAAAGTTAGAAGTTGGTATTGAAAATATGCGTGAAGCCATACCAGGAGAGTCTTGGATCTTTGCGACGCGCTCTTCGCCGCGTCCTTTCCTAAGAAGAATCCTCGTAGCAGAAGCGTGGGCCAGGATGTGACCTCCAACCGGCTTACGACCATCAGCACTGGCAAACAATGCACTTGCCCCGGGATCGCTTTGGACTTGGTTGGTCAAAAGCACGGCAACATTGAATTCTGCATTTTGTCAGCATGGCTACTAGCAGCAGGACAGTTGTGACTGACCCTCAGCAACATGGGTGAGCTTCGAGAGGAACTGGTTGAGTTTCTGCTGCCGTTCATTGAGCTCACCACGCCCGGTGTAGTCAACACGGAAGAGAGCCATGATGCTGTCGATGATCAAGAGTCGGTACTCGTTGCTGACGAAAAACTCGGCGACCTTGTTCAAGAGCTCCATTTGGTGCTCCGAATTGACAGCGCGAGCATACGTAATGTTGTCCTGTGCTAGGAAACGTCAATAGGAAGTAGACGGGGAGATCAGGCTGCATACCAGTCTCAGGGTCTACACCAAAACGCTCTGCGATTTGAGCTATCCTCTCTGGTCGAAAGGTACCTTCAGTGTCTGGACCATGGTCAGAGGAGCCAGCCATCACAGAAGATCAGCATACCGATATACGCTACTTTGCCCTCGGCACCGCCCATGTCTTTCGGTAGCTGTGTGATAACAGACATGGTATGTGAGAGTTGCGTCTTTCCGCAGCGAAACTCGCCGAATACCTCGCTGATGCTCATGGTCTGGAATCCACTGCAGTGTGTTAATGGAAGTATTTGAGAAGAAAAGCTGCGTGCACTCACCCTCCGAGAATTGCATCGAGTGCTTTACTTCCCGTCGAAATCTTGAGAACGCGCTTTCGCTGCTGCCCAAGCTCATGAGCAGTCTGAAAGCCTCCACCCGCAGGCTGCCGTACATTAGTTTAACATTGGCAACGAGCACCGCGCTACCACATACCTGGCACTTGGCAATGGCATCCTTGACCTTGTCCACCTTGATCTCGCTGAAGCCCTTGATCTTGAGCAGGTTGCGACGGGTAGCCGAGTGCACCGAAGCGATGGTGTAGTAGCCATTGGATTTCAACTTTGAAATATCGACAGCGCCGATGCCATGCGCCTGGATTGCATCGATGTCGACAATGAAGCCATCCTAAAAAATCAGGTTAGTGAGTTGCTCAGTACGAGAATTCAGTCACCTACATCGTTGTTGTCGTCGTCACTGGCCACTGATGATGGAGCCATTGTAACAGTGTTTGATAACGGTTGTGCTAGGTGGGATGATGCGATGCAAGCGAATGAATAGATGCCGTGTGGGCAGAGCGTGGAGAGGGAGATGAGTGGATGGGTGGAGAGAACAAGAGGAATTTGTGAGAGCGAGAGGAAGGTACAATGGAAGGTGGCGCTGGACTCGATGCTCTGTGCGCAGAAACGATGGGAAGGTGCCACCTGCCTGAATGCATCATGCCAGGCTACTATACTACCAGCTAATTCAAACATGTAAAGAATTCCTACCAAGCATCAAATAACAAACTACATTCCGTGGTGATGGCGCAGTGAGTTCAACAGAGGAACAAGTAGCAAGAATGAGCTTTTACTTAACCAACACAAGTAGACAGGCTAGATAGCTTATGGAGACGAGTGCATCCACAAGCATCCCACCACTGCACATGCACTCATTGAATGCATATACACCAATATTAGGCAGATACAGCACGTGCAACCGCAGACAAGCTCACAAGCTCGATAGACCATATGAATATATTATCATATGCAAGAACAGCGGAAATGGATAAAAAAGGGTGAACAACGGGCATGGATGCTAACCCAGCTCCCGACAAACACACACTCTCCTTCACTCTTCCTCCTCCATACCACCTTGATCCCTCCGATCAAACTTCTACACCCAAACCACCACAGCCGCCTTCAAGCTCCATAGGAAGCACTACCAACTAATCCAAGCACATGAGTGCCAGCCGCTCTTCTGCTTAAGACGCAGCTGATACGAGCACGTGCAAAGAGGTAGTACAACCATCCAAATCGCCAAGCCGTCGTCTGTTCGAAATAATGGTAGAATGGTTGAAGTAAGGGATAACGTTGTGGGTATCAGTGTAAGAATCGTGAAGAACTTTTTTTAATCCGTTGATGGCTCGTGAATGCGTGAGATTTGCCGAAATGATACTGAGATAGGCTAGGAACGATTGTGATGAGATGTCGAATTAAATGAATGACATGAAACTGCATGCCATAAATGTCAGTGTCCCGCCAGGATGCTATTCGTAGCGGAACAGCGAGCTCACGGAGCTCGCGAGTCGCCTAAGCGACAGCAGCGGTGGGAGCAACGGCCGCAGGGACAGCCGCAGGAGCAGGGGCAGCAGTGGCGTCGCCATTGACTTCAGCCTGAGTGCAGTCCCTGGAGATGTGGCCGGTTTCGCCGCAGCGGTAGCAAGTCTTGCCGGCAGTGTTGAGTGGACCGCCGTTGGGTGCGGTGCAGTCACGCGAGATGTGCCCTGCAAAAGTTAATCATAATCCCAATACAATGAAATTGCGTCATCATGCATACCCAGCTTGCCACAGGCATAGCACTTCATGGCCTGAGCCTGGCAGTCACGGGCAAAGTGGTTGGGTCCGCCACACTTGTAGCAAGTAGCAGGGCGAGCGCCGCCAGCGAAGCCGCCCCTGAAGCCACCATAGCCGCCACGGGGAGCGCCAGCACCACGGCCCATTCCTGGGTTGGGGCAGTTGCGGGCAAGATGGCCAGCAACACCGCAGCTGTAGCAGCGTCCGCTCGTACCAGCTCCGCTCAACCGCAGTGTTGGGCAGTCAGCCTGCACGTGTCCGAGGCCTTGGCAGTGGTAGCACTGCTTAGCTGTTGCTTGGTCAGTGTTCTGGTTCTTGCGCAATTCCAAATTGCTGGGCCTTTGCAGATATGTAAGGATGGTAACCGTGGTACCGTGTGGAGCGGGCAGCGATCATCGTGGGTTCAGAATGACATACTCTCGGTAGTGCGGGGGTGTGGGCATCCGTTGGACTCATGTCCTGGCTGCTTGCCTGCTTGCGCATTAGAGGACGGTTGCATGTAAAGGCCGCGAGTCTGACTTACAGTTGTAGCAGAGCCTTTCGGACGAGGAGCAGACCTCTGTGCATTCGCGTCAGTCGCATTCATCCGTGCAAGCAGTGCCGCCCTTGCCATGGCCTCGCGACGCAGATTCCACCATTGCAGATGCCGTCTCGCGACATACATCTCGCAATGGTGTCACTGCAGCGAGAGCCACAGGTCAGCGCGTCAACGTAGCTTACCGGCATAGTGGCCAACATTTCCGCACTTGAAGCACGCACGACGAGATAGAGACGACATGTTGCTTGTTCCACCGCGTATATCTGTGTCGGGTGTGAGTATATCATCAGTGGTAGTGGTGGTGGTGGTGCGATGAGCGAGAAGCGCAGTGGGTCGCAGGACGAGGGGCGGCTTCCAGTGGCGCGTTCGCTCCAGCGCCCATGTCCTCTGTCTGCTGGAGAGGATGCGCACACGGCGGGCAGTGGTGATGGGGCGCACAGTACCTGCTTCGTTCTCTTCGTCAGATTCCTTCACCTGTGGTTGCCGTCAGTCGCAGAGTTTTCGAGGGGCGGCCGTCGAGGGGCAGAGCAGGGCGACGGGGCAACATGCGCCGAGCGGGACTAGGAGCGCAAGAACCGCAGCCATGGCTCGTGGAGGGACGCAACATACTTTCGACTTGCCAGACCTTCCCTCAGCAACGCTTCTGCAGCCGTCCTCCGACAATGTGAGTGGTGTGAGAGTTTACAGGTGTCGGGTTGGGGCAAAATGCACCTCTTACAGCTGTGGTCCCTGCTTCGGTTGCGCTAGCGAGATGCGCAATTTGGCTATCCCGAGGTCGAAACTGCGTATGCCGCTCGTAATGGCATTGTGCGGCCTCCCATAGGTGCGGACCCATGGCGTGCTCCTTTTAGACGTGTTTCGTCTTCCACCGCCGTGCATGCACATCTGTCGCGCTCTCGCGGTCGCGGGGGCCGCGTTCTAAGTGTCTGCCCCTCCGCCGCTGCCGCTCACTCGAGAGCTACAGCCCCCCTCCACCTCCCGTCTTAGCGCCAAACCATCCAGGCCTGCAAAGCAGCATTGGGCCTCTGTCGGTCGCCATGGCGCGAACTAGCTGCTGCAGTCAGTCCGAGCAAGACAAGCTGCTCGGCGCAAAAGCGCTGGTGCACATGCTGCACACGCGACATGCTGGCCGTAACATTCATATACATTCGTCTCTATCTAAGCTTGCAACCTGCCTGCTAGTGGGAACTGGATCTTCGCAACCGCGACCAGTACAGGGGCCAATGCGCTGACCGACATGGTGCCGAGTCGTGCGTCCCCTCTAGTCCTCCGACTCGATGACGGCGGGAGCCTTGACCGTCCTCGTCTTGAGAAATTCGAGCCCTTCGCCGCCCTGCACTACAATTAGCATACCGCGCAATCACACGCGCGTCGGGGCTGCGGGACGACTTACGTAAGAGATCAACGGCGACACTTCGATGCCGTCCTTGGGGTCCTCGCTGACAACTGTGGCACCGGCGGCTTGCACCCACTTCTTGCCCTGCGCCATAATATCCTGCTTGCTGGTATCAGGGTCATCCTCACCGGTTCCGCGCGCATTCTTCAGCGGCGAGAACTCGTCCTCGCGCTTGACTTCCATGCACGCAAACTTGTCCAGCGTCAGGAAGGGGAAGCAGTCAAAGACAAACTGCTCCAGCTTGATGCCATTGGGCTTGTCGGGCTTGACAGTCTCGCCAGTCTCTGTGTTGACATAGGGAATCTTCTTGCGAGCAATGTGGTGGGGCAGCTTCTTGGCCCATTCTGGGATGCTTTCGAGGAACTTGTACGAGTAGTAGTGGTTGACAATGTTGGCAGCACGGAACTTGAGCAGGTTGGAGTCCTTGGAGTCCTTGGCCTCTGCATCTTCGGCTGAGATTTCCGAGTATTCAACGACATCGGGCTTGCCGTTCTTCTGGAGAATGAGACCCACAGATTCTTTGGCGTTGCGCTTACGCACCACCTTGGTGGCAATGTCGACGTTCTTGGACGCAGAGAAGCCAATGAAAACAGGGTCAGCGACCTTGACAAGGCAGTTGTCGACGCAGTAGGCGTGGATGTGCTGGATTCCACGCTTGCCCATGTCGGCGACAACACCGGATTGAATGAGGGCTTGGTAGAGACCACCGTTGCCATCAGGGGCGACAGCGACCTGTACCATGTCAGCGCTGTCAAAACATGGTTGGAGTGTATATGCGTACCTTTGACTTGCTCTCCAGGAGGATCTTGCCCTCGTTCGAAATGCACGGCAGCACACCCTGCTCGAAGATGATGACATTCTCCTTCTTCAGTCCAAAGTAGCTGTGCTTCTCGAAGAACTCGGCGGTAGGTCCCCGGGTAGGGCCGCTGGTCATGACGTACCATGGGATGGTCACGTCCTCCTTGTTGTGCTTCTTTGCAGCCAGCATCTCTGCCTTCCTGATGCGCTCGCCCTGCAGTTGAAACAAGCTCTTCTGGCTTGGAAGACCAATGTCGAAGCATCCCTTGGGAGCTGAGCTGCCCAGACGGGTGCCCTGGCCACCAGCCATCAGCACGACGGCGACCTGGTTCTTGGCGATGAACTCAAGACCGCTGTTGTACCATTGGTCGAGGTCCCCCTGCGAGGAGTCGAGGACGGAAGATGTGGCATTCTCAGGGAGGGGCTCGATCTTGTTCTCGGTCGTTTCGGTTTGTGGCGGGTGGAGAGCGCGTTCGGTGATCTCGTTGATGTAGTCGGGGTTGAAGTTGCTCAGCTGTCCGTAGAGAGCGGCCTTCTCGGCGGTGGAGAGCTTGTCATAGAAAGCCTATGCACTTGTAGTTAGTATCTCTGTGGGAAAAAGCAAAAAAGCAGCGTTGGCAATGTCGCAGCAGACGGCTGAGCTTTGCAGTCCATCCAGTGCCCACAAAGCCCACTGAGGTGCTCCAAGACGTCACCGTGTGTACGTACAAAGACTTGGGCCTGGCCAGCCTTCTCGTACTTGGCCTTGAGCTCGTTGAACTCGGCCTCTGAAGGCTCCTTTGCCGGCGTGCCCTGGGCAGCTCCGCCACCAATGTGGAGCTTCTCGAGCGCGCTGTTGACAGTGTCCTTGATGGCCTCCATGGTGATGCGGGGCTGTGGCGGGGTAATTGGGATGATGGGAGCAACAATTGCAGAACTGGAGTGGGGTGTACGTCTATAAGTACACAAAGAGCGGTAGCAGAAGAAGACGTGCGTAGAGCTGCAGCCTCACCGCGTTGGCGTGTCGAGGAAGATTCAACTACAGCACAGCCCTGACGCTCGTGTTGCCCCACTCGGCGTGCGTCGCTGCCGCACATGGGCCAGATGGAGCCTTCCAAGATGGCCAGCGCCCCCATGTCACCACTAATAATACTACATGTTTCACGCATTGCTTCTTCGGGAGGCGTGGCCCTGTCGTCAGCCCAGCATTTCAAGCTACTATTGGCGCCAGCTGTGCGCGTACATACAACCTCAGCCCCAAAGCCGCCTCCAGCCACCCAATCTACAAACAACAAGGAGACGAAGTAGAAGGTCTGCAGCCCTGCCGCAATGCATCAAGCCAAGAGGCCCCGAAAATGAACCTGGAAACGCAACTCCCTGAACGCCTCGATGGTATGCAATCGGTTACGAATGGCCGTTGGCCTCGCTGGGCGTCTCCTGCTCAGCGGGCTTCAGCGCTTTTTGTGGAGCCGGGTTGAGGATGCGGGTGGCGTCAATCAATCCAGCATTTGGGTTCAGCTCGAGGCCGAAGCCGGGGCGGTCGAGCGTCTTGACGTCGAGATAGCCCTTGGTCGGGATGGGCTCGTTGGTAAAGCTGTGGCTTGTCAGTGCGTATATCGACAACCACGGTCATCAGAACCTACAGATTGCCAAAAACAGGCAGGACGGACTTGCCGTCAGGCGAGTTTGCCAAATACTCTTGGAAAGGCGAGTTGGCTTGGGACACGACAAAGTGGTAAGAGTATGGGCCGCTAGCATGAGGAACCACGGGGATGTCGTACGCCGCCGCCATGGCCGAGATCTTGATGAGCTCAGTCATGCCGCCAACCCACATGACGTCTGGCTGCAGGATATCCAAGTTGCGGCCCTCGATGAGCTTCCTGAAGCCATAGCGCGAGTACTCGTGTTCGCCGGTGGTGAACTTCATGCGAGGATGGGCACGCTTGATCTGCTCGAAGCCATCCGAATCATCTGGCGACAGGCATTCCTCCCACCAGTTCAGGTTGAGGTGCTCGGTTGCCTTGACCACCTCGATTGTGTACGGCACGTTCAAGCTCATGTAGCAGTCGACCATCAGAGGGAAGTCGGGGCCAACGCTCTCGCGGTGCTTGGTGAGGAACTCTACGTTCTTCTTCAGGCCCTCGGCACCCTCGCCGGGGCCGTACGGCAGCGGCACCTTTGCACCGAAGAAGCCCATCTCCTTTGCTGCCGCCGGTTCTGGGCCGGTGCAGTAAAAGTTGAGCCTCTCACGGGTTGCCCCACCAAGCATCTTGTACACAGGCTCGTTCCGAATGTGACCGAGCAGATCCCAGATGGCAAGGTCAATGACTGAGATGACGGCGACGGGGAGACCCTTGCGGCCATAGAACATGGACGCGCGGTACATCTGCTCAAACATGTGGTTGGTGTCTCTGGGGTCTGGATCACGTTAACAGCCTCGTCGTGTGCGGGGGCTCGGTGGGCGGCTCTCACCTTGGCCGATCAAGAAGCGCTCGAAATGCTCAGCGACCAGCCAGCAGGCGGGCGGTCCTCCGAAGCCCGTAGCAAAGCCCTTGGTGCCATCGCTGGCCTCGATCTCGACGCAAAAGGAGCCAAGGACGTTGATGCCCCAGCTGGTTCTCGACCTGCGGTACTCCTCATACTGGCTCATGGGCGTGGAGATTTTGCTGTCGATGAGCCAATGCCCGCCAGCGACATTGTGGTAGTCTCCGCCGCTTCCGGGGCCCTGTGTTACAAAGGTGCGCACATGCTGGATGGTCGGGAACGAGCGGGGCGTGCCAGAAGCCATGGTGAATCCAGGAAGAGGATGCTGACCAGGTGGACGGGGCGTGGAGGCGTGGTAGAGGGGCACTTCAATTAAGAGCAAGCAGTCGAAGCGTCATGGGCATTTCCGAGGACGTCGCCTCGGCCCATCTCGCTGCGACATGCGACGACTGCACGAGGGTCCGGTCGTGGCAGAGTGGAGGACTGCGTCTTGGAGAGGCCACCGGAATGTGTACAGGGCCGAAGCATATGTTGAAGCACCAGGGCATTGCACCGAAGGCCAGCAGATCACCGACACGCAGCCAATGGGGGCGGGCAGGCGGGCGTCTGGGGTAAGGGTTTAGGGCCGCGGGCGGGGCTGCAGTTCGGTGCTCTCTCTGCCGAACTTTCGCGCACTGCTGCACGTCGACAGTCGCATCATGGACCCCATGGACGCCAGTGCAGCCCAGCAGCAGACGGCCAGCCCCAACGGCACCGCAAAGCTCTCCAACCACTCGCCGCAAGATGGCCACCACGACTGGAGCGCCGACGACCGCTCCAGCGACGACGAGGCCCACGACCGCAGCCAGCCTGGCGCATCCAACAAGCGCAAGCGGCCGCTCTCGGTGAGCTGTGAGACGTGCAGTAAGTCCCCCACCGCAGCGTGCAAGAGACGCCGCCTGCTGACGCTGCCATCAAGAGCAGCGCAAGGTCAAGTGCGACCGCGGGTCGCCAGCGTGTTCGTGGTGCCTGAAGAACCACTCTGCATGCGTGAGTTGCGCATCGCATCGCCAGGTAGCCGCCACATACTCAACCACGCCCAGGTCTATCTCCCGCGCAAGAAGCCGGGGCTCCGTGCCGGCTACGGGCGAGAGCTCGAGTCTCGACTTGGTAAGTCCTGCCGCCTCTTGGCCGTGTGCAGAGGTAGCCGAGGTTTCCACACGAGCCGGCGCAAGCTGACCACGACCACGTACACGCTGCAGACAAGCTCGAAGCCCTCCTTGTGCAGCAGCAGGCCCAGATCAACCACCTCTCAAGCAACCAGGCCGCGAGCTCCAACCCCTCGCCCCAGGACGTGACGGCCTTTCGCAGCCCGCCCATTGTCCAAACCCCGCACATACCCCGTCCCGAGACAGCCCTCTTCATCCAGAAGCCCACGTTTCCCTCGCAGAATGCCATCCACACGCCATACAGCAATGGCGTCACAGACAATCACCCTGCCACCTCGGTCACAGGCCATTCCTACTCGACCGAAGACATGGGCAGCGTGACCGGGGGCCTTGCACGCGACGTCTATACACCCTACCATGAACAGTTTCAGCCCGCCATGGCGCGGAATCTAGGGCATGCCGATGCAGACTTCCCTCCCTACGACCTACTCTACGGACTGGTTGACCTCTTCTTCAAGCACATCAACACCTGGTGTCCGATCCTCCACCGCCAAAGCACGCTCAACTCGCTCTTTGGAGACACCACCCTCGAGGAAGCCGACCGAATTATACTCCACGCTGTCGTTGCAACCACTGTCAAGTTTTCCACAGACCAGCGCCTCACAGCCGAAAAGCGCGCGCGGTACCACAAAAATTCAAAGGAAAAGGTCCTGCTTTATGGAATTGAGAACAGTTCGGTCAAGTCGTTACAGGCCCTTGTCATCCTTGCACTGGATGTCGTGGGCTGCTCCAATGGCCCTCCTGGGTGGAATCTGCTTGCGCTGATAACTCGTTCCGTGGTCCAGCTCGGCCTGTCGGTGGAGAGCTACTCTCCGAGCGTTGCTCCTCAGTTTGCATCCATCTATACCTTGCGCGCCATGACGTTGCCCGAACCAAAGGACTGGATCGAGGAGGAGAGTCGACGCAGGCTCTTTTGGATGATTTACGTCCTCGACCGATACGCGACTGTCGCAACCGCTTTCGAATTCGCCCTCGACGAGAAGGAAATCGACCGCCGCTTGCCGTGTCGCGACGACCTGTATGCACGAAATGTGCCGGTGGAGACGAGATGGTTTCATACCTCGACAAGATCCGACTACAGCATGAACAGACCGGAGAATTTGGGGTCTTTCTCATACTATGTTGAGATCCTGGGCATTCTCACCAGAATACACAAGTTTCTGAAGAAGCCAGTGGACATTACGTCCTTGTCGGATGTAGAAACTTGGCAGAGCGAATACCGAGAGCTGGACAATGCCATTGAACAGTGGAAGTACAATCTTCCCCCAGAATATGGCAACTCGGCCAGACTATTCGCCAAACCGGGCATGGGACAAAATCTGGACAGCGGCTTGGTTATGCTGCACGCAGCTTTCCATACGTGAGTCACCCTTCTCCATGCAAGTGGACGCACTGACTCCCATAGTACTGTAATCCGCTTGCATTCATCTGCGGCGTACCCCACTCATAGATCCCCCATCTTTACGCCGTCTTTTAGCGCCAGTCAAAGGTGTCTCACTGCTGTAGAAAACATTACAGCTCTCTGCGCTACTGTGCGGGACAACGGGCTGCTGAGCAAACTCGGTCCGCCCTTTGCATTTTCTCTCTGGGTTGCTGCACGTGTGCTCCTGGTCCATGGGTCAACTATCGATCATCGGGTCGACCAGTCGATCAATCTGCTGGTGAGCACCCTCCGGGAGATGGGCCAGTATTGGGAGGTCGGCACACGTTATGCAAGCCTGCTATCGCGTGTTTTGTCAGAGTATCAAGAAAGCCAACAAGCCCCGACTGGTGCCAACGGCGAACGCGTCACGCCCTCGACGGTCAAGATTCTGGCAGACATGCGGCGGTGTGCATACGACTTGGACTTCCTCATCTCGCGACAGCCAAAACTCAGTAATAGCCAAAGTATGAGGATACCGTCCGTTACTCCAGCACGAACGCCGGCGCCAAATGAGCTGGAGTATCTGGATGTGTTCGATTTCTTCAATATGCCCAGGCTTCCCGTATCCATTGATGGTGCCATGACCTACCCTGCGCCTGACGGCAACATGCAAATGCCTGATGGGTCGTTTGGGAACGAGTCCAATATTACGAATTATATGGTTGATGCAAGCTCCGATTGGTTTATGAAGCAGACGGCATAATTATTCTTAGCGAAAGGTGTCTGGCGTATGGGTCGGCGGTATGTAAGATATGATTCATTCTTCTTGGTATGTAGGCTTTGTAATTTCTGCTGGTCTAGCTCCTAAAGGCTTTACGACCCCCATAATTCAAGAGCGATACCCTGTTCTTTTCAATGAGCGCCTGTCGGAATGTCTATTCCGATATCGGAAATGGTTTCACCTTTTGTGTCATACGCTGCAGCATCTCGTTTGCACACCAATCAATATGAATTAATCGATGACACAGAGTAGAGTAACGCGTCGCATACTCTTTTACGTAATATCTTTTCCCGTAAAGTTGGAGAATCTCAGCCTATCTCCAAATCGTCCAGAAGGGCCGTTAGCCGTCGGAATAGGCATTGCTATATCGGAATAGCCTCTGCTACCTCGGGATAGCATGGTCGTATGACACTAGAGCGCTCTGACTAGCCGCCTTTAAATAAATGTCAAAGTCAAAGCATACTTATAAAAACGAAAGCATAGCCTCAGCTATCAGCTCAAATCAGTATCTGTCCAGAAGGATATTCTCGTTTATTTCATATCATAAATTCAAACTTCACGCCCGTCCCCCCTCCCCTTTCTTCAACTCGATCGTATTCCATTTCCAGCCTTGCCAAAATGGCAGATTCATCTGCAACCCAGCATATCCTTGTCCTAGGCGCCGGCGTCATTGGCCTGACAACCTCTCTCGTGCTAGCCCACACGTATCCCAGCGCCAAAATCACCGTCGTAGCAAAGCACTTCCCCGGCGACCGATCAATAGAATACGCGTCGCCATGGGCCGGAGCTAACTGGTCGTCCATGGCCAAAGACAACGGCCCCCTGGAAAAATACGACCAAGTAACCTTCAACCGCTTCGGCGAGCTCATTGACGGCAAGCCCGTATTCGGCTGCCAGACGCTCAAAGCAGGCGAAACCAAGAACTCCGAGGGCGGCAATGCGGGCAACGAGATTGGGCTGGGCCGCATGGGTATGTGGGCTGTTTTCGATGCTCCGATTGAAGACGCGGGTATCTTGACTGAGCAGACGGGCAAAGTGTGGTATGACAGTCTTGTGGGTGGGCTGAGAAATCTGGGCAAAGAAGAGTTACCTGCAGATGCAGTGTTTGGATTCGAAGTCCCGCAGACGTTTCGGATTAATACGCAGGTTTATTTGCAGTGGTAAGTTCAGTTTGTCTCATGGGCTATCGTCATCACGATTGCTCCTGTCTACTTACCCATGTCGCACTCTCACTATGACTTGCCCAGCTAAACCCCTCCCAGGCTCCAACAACAAGCACTCTGCAAAGGCATCACGCTCGTGCGTCGACACTACACTTCTGTAGCCGAGCTGCTGCAAGACCTGCCTTCGACTACGCTTCTCATCAACTGCACCGGCCTGGGCTCTCTGCACCTCACGGATATCCGAGATGAAACGCTGTATCCGACGCGTGGACAAACGCTCCTCGTTGCGGAGCCAAAGACACCGATTAACCGAATGTACGAATTTGAACGCGTCAAGTATGATGGGGCTTTTTCTTTTGCCCCTTGTCTCTTGGTTTTTCTTTCCCTGTTTCACTTTTCTTCCCTCTATTGTCTGAGTAATTGACCGCTGTGGGATGCTGTTATATCTTGTATACCTACGTATATATGTGTGTTTTACTGTGTATGTGTGCTAACACTCTGGCGTCCACAGGTACTTCCGCTCTGCCCACCGCCTCGATCCAACAACCACATACGTCTTTCCCCGCGCGCTGGGCGGCGGCGTGATTCTCGGTGGCAGCCGCCAGGACAACGACTGGAGCGAAGAGTGGGATGAGCAGCTGTGCCAGCAGATTATGCAGCGATGCTGTGCCCTGTGTCCGGAGTTGGGTCGGCCTGAGGACTTGCAGGTTATTGCGAAGAATGTGGGATTGAGACGTGAGTTTTTCTCCATTTTCCCTTTTTTTCGTGATTTTGGATATACGCGTGCTGACATTGGATTGGCGGTAGCGTCGAGAAAAGGCGGTATGAGGATTGAGACGGAGACGGGTAAGTGGAATGTCCCTGTTGTGCATTGCTATGGACATGCTGGAGCAGGATTCCAATCGTCTTGGTAAGTTCTTCTCTTTAAATTCAAAACGAACATGTCCGCATTCTTCCTGCATCAATGCTAATATATCCAGGGGATCTGCCGAGCGCGTCCTAGAGCTCGTGCAAAACATCTTTCCACCTAGCTCGAAACTATGAGGTTTAGCATAGCTAGCCCCCTAACTTGTATAGTCATCATTAATTCATCCTTTCCGCCTTCCTGCCTTCCCCCCGACTATTCCACTCACGGTCAAACACCTGCAGGCTCCTCTGTGCTGTTGGTACCACATCCAGCGCCTTAACGCTCACCCTGTCCTTCTGACTGAGCATAAACGCCGCCGCCTCCGCCACGTCGGGTGCAACCAGCGGCTCAAAGCCCGACATGAACGTATCGTAGCTTTCCTTTTGATATCCAACTCTAACACATCACCATCAGCTCCAGCGTCACCAACCACATAGAAGGCTGGGGGAAAGAGAGAAAATCAGACTTGAATGCTGTATACTCAGGACATACCTCAGCTCGTGGAAATTCGTAGCCACGACCCCCGGCCGCAGCGCAAGAACCTTGATATCCGTGCCCACGAGTTCTGTCCTCAGCACGTTTGTAAATGCCTCCTGGCACGCTTTACTGGCGTGATACACGGCCTCGCCGGGGAACGGGGGCACTTCTAATCCCGTTGTGCTAGTGATATTCAGAATGGTTCCTTTTTTCCGCTCCATCATTTTACCCTCATTCAGCACCGCGTAGGCGGCAAACATGTAGCCGTTGATATTGGTGTTGGTCATGGTAATGACGTCCTGGATTTTGAGGTCGGGGAAGCGTGCGGGGGCGCCGAGAGCGAGGCCCGCGTTGTTAATCAAGACGTCAATGTGCGAGACTTGCTGGGCTGCATTTGAAATGGCGGTGCTGAGCGCGGCGTGGTCTTGGATGTCGACGGCTGTGGTGTAGACGTTGAGGCCTGGATGCTGCGCTTGTAGCTCTGTGGAAAGAGCACTGAGTTTGTCGCTTGAGCGCGCGAAGAGAATCAGTGTCGCAGATTCTTGGGCCAGGCGCCGTGCAATGGCTGCGCCTATGCCCATGGAGGCACCGGTAATGAGGACGGTCTGGTCTTTGAGGGACATGGTGTTGGGATAAGTCGAATATGCTGATGGAAAGGGGAATTAGGTGTTCATTGGAAAACGGATACCGTATCAATACTGAAAGAGCAATGGACTTGAATACTACACACATGCTTACAAATGTTGGACAAGACACTACGTAGTAGGTATGACGTCATTACATTTGAGATATCTATACTGGTTTGCTTCGTGCTTATAGTAAAGCGATAGTGCATGGCAGTGGACGTGTAAACAATCATCCTGCCAGGGTTAGTTACTAGGGTAAAAGTGTAGATACAAGGCATGAACTCACCCTTTATATCGGGTCATGGCATCGTGGGATAGTTGACTATGTGCTGAGCACCATGGTGCTGAGATCGAGGCTGATGGATGTTTGCTGAAATACGAGTATCGCAGGATCTTGATGTTTATTGTAACTCATGGAAGCGATGCCTTAACCCTCCCACCTCTGCGCCTCCTTGTTGTAGCCTATGAGCTGTAGGTCGATGTTGAGTGTCTTAAGCATCATGTCCATGGTAAATGACTGTTAGCTGTTAGCGATCTCTTCAACGCGAGAAAATATCGCCTCGCTCACATCGTCCGCATTCTTGAATGTCTCTTTCTCCTCCTCTACCTTCTCCCTCTCACCCTCCATCTCAGCATACTGATCATAAGCTTCTTCTGAAATTTCACCGTTCTCCTTTGCTTCCGCCATTCTTTCGCGCTCTGCTTCGATTTCCTCTTGATCCCATTTCATTTGTCGTTGCTTTGCTTCCTTCTCCCGTTCCTGCCAGGCACCAACACCGCCCATCCTGTTGACTCGGTCTCTGGTGACGCCAAAAAGCTCTTCCGCAGCGGCACGGCTCGCTGTCCGCCATTTGTCTATCAATGCGACAAGGTCATCATCCTTTGTAGAAGTAGCAAGGGTTTGTGCCTGTGTGAGCATTTGTATTTCATTGCGCAGCTGCATTATCTCGCGTGCGACCGAAGGCTTAAATGGTGTGTTCCTTGATATCAGTCGTGAAGGTGTCGCGGTTGAGGTTGGACGCGACACGAAAGTCTTCGAGATTCTTGATGTGGACGGTCCTGGTACTGATGTAGATTGTGTTGTGGTAACCGTTTGCTGCTTGCTATCGCCAATGGGGGTGATAGATTTCGCGCGAACGCCACTCTCCTCCAGATTTTTCTTCGCAGGTACTTGGATCTCAGGCGGGTCCGAAGACGGCAGATCGTCGCCTATGCTGGGCTTCAATGGTGTCCGAAAAGGAGACTTGAAGGGCTTCTGGAGAGTCTTCGCCGCTTCGTTCAACCGACGGCGCTTTGCTTGCGGAGTCGACATTTTTTCGATTGAGTGAGCATTGGTATCAGCTATGTGTATGGTCACTGTAAGAGTGTTGATGAGATGAATGTCGCAAGCGCGGCGATGTCATCGGCCACTTCCCGCATCTCATTTCTTGGCAGTCGCGCTTTCGCGCTATCACGTGGGCAGGACAAAATAGGAAGTACCAGAGACTCAATTGACTGCTTAGGTGTTGTGACGAGAAAGCTACGACAAGAGTATGCGCAGCCACGCAAAGCCGCGTCTGAAAAATAGTAGGCTGTCTCTCATAGCTGCCTTTTTCTGATCGCATCGAGTATCAGAGTCAACAATAGATGATTAAGTCAAGTCGCAAACGTGTCAGGGAATGGCAAATTCGTGAAGACGTTGAACTAAAAATGATATTTTGGTGACATTCTGCGCAAGGCTTATAGTACCTAGAGCTTTATTGTGACATTGTAATAATCGAGGCCAATCGCGACTCCGGCCACGGCTGCGATGTATGCAGTAAGCACCACCATGGACTGGATCATAGTCATGTCCAGAGTTGGTAGCGTCATATTTACTAGGCCCGTCAGCAGATTTGCGACCAGGAATACAGCCAGGCCGTTGCGATTGAACGCATACAGCACGGTACTGGTAGCATCTCTGCTGCGTCGAACCTCTTCTTCTTTGTTCGCAGCCTTGTACAAGTTCGGAAAGAGGAATGTCTCGATGGCGCAACATATGGTGATTTGGTAGCTGTTAAACAAGGATACCCAAAGAAAGTATGGAAGGTTAGCCAGTCGTCTTGAGACAGTCAGGCGAAGGCCGTAGTAGCTGGTACAAAAGTAGAAAAGTGTGGTCCAGATGACAGACATTGTCGCAAGCTTTCCAAGCGTGGATTTCTTGAGCTTGACGGTGAATGATGCATCCTTGGAGATCTGTTGTTGTCTGGGTAGTGCAGACATACCCAGGGATTGGCCAGCCAAGAATATCGCAAGGTATCCGAAGAAGGAGAAGACGCCTTCTCGGTTCTTTGACAGTAGATCTTTGCGTTCGGCCACCAGTATATATGCCCCGAGAGACGTCCAGTCCAAGGCCACTTCGTAGATGGCAGCCAACATGAAGGAGAGAAAGGCATAAGAAGGTACCAGATCAAATGCTGCCTGGAACAGGGCAGCAAACGGTGGCAGAAAACCCAAGGTAAAGAAGAAGTTCCAATGCACGCCATATTCAGTTACGTGTTCTGCATAGTCCAATCCCTTGACGGAAATGAGCCGAATGACACCAAGGACAAGCAGAGGAATGGCGTGTCTGAGCGATGCGGTTAGGCGCTTAGATAATGATGGACGGCCGGAACCTCCCTTGAGTGAAGCCCGAACGGAAACCACGCCAGCGGTAAAGACGAAAGACCCCACACCCATGTCCATGAGCGACGTACCCCAATTCTCGACTTTTGCAAATCGCCGTGGAAATACGCGAAAGTCCACGGCGAGTATAGCAACACACGTTATGACCATCATTGCGCCGCGGTAATTTGTGATGAATGGCTTGACGGGAAGCGCGTCGAGCTTGGAGTCCTTTCCAGACTTGTCGATCTTGGGTGGTCTTGGAGCATCTCTGGCTGGAACTGGTTTCTCGAGGGCGTATACTGCAATTGCCGGTAGCAACAGAAGGAGGTTTAGGATCCATGGAGAAGATGAGTAGATAGTGGTTGCGAACAGCGTGGCTCCGCAGTTGAGCAGGAAGTCGAGGAACAAGGCTGGCGGTGTATACGGCGTGAACAAGCGCATGCGCGACTGTATGACAGACCATAGCAGGATGCTCAGCTGATCATTGTTAGTAAGTTCTCATTGCTCAGACATAAGGTTCGTGTGCAGTACAGGCATTGCGAGCGACACATTATTCACGTCTGCCACAGAGCTCCCCGTGTGGCCTGAAACCCATGCCTCTTTCAACTGCTTGTATGTTTTGGCCATGGCTGTGTAATGAGCGTTGGTTGAGTTTGTCCATTGGCATGCAATTGTTCGGGAGATTCGACGCGTTTGCTGTCCTCTTCTGGACCGAAATGGGTGGCCCAAGCGTCAATGACCTCACACATCGCGACTTCCACGCCTCTCTTCAGCGAGTCCACGGCACAACACTGCCAGGTAGTGACGGCGCCGAAACAATAGTATTGACAGAAACCACGTATTCGACAATGGATAATTCCTTGCCTGGGACGATAGAGGGAGGGGGGCCACGTTGCACGTGCCATGTGTCTGGACTTGCGCAATCACCATTCACCTCACCTTCACTGCGTCTCGAGGGGCAGATGCGCCCGTGCGCCGCCCTCACACTCAGGCAGCCACAATAGAAACTTCAGATACTTCCCCTCTTTCCTCCCAGCTATCCAATCCACCTGCCAACACCATCCTCGAACCTCCGCCGCATTGATCGACTGCTCGGCGGGATACGAAAGATGGACACTGCTAACAACAACAGTATGCCAGGCGTCAAGCCAGTGTATGTAGGTACTGACGGCATGCTCTCTGAGAAAGCAAGCTCGCTGTCAAACCGCTCGAGTATGCCGCTTCCATGCACCTCTCGGCTCCCTCGTCCGCTGCAGACCCAGAAGCCTCTCCCCAGCCCACCGGTCGCGCAAGTGGTGAATCCAGACAGCCCGCCAAAGGCCCAGCGTACCCTCATAGATGCTGAGTACTCTGAGAGCCCCATGAGCAGCGACTGGCCCATCATCCACCCTGAGAACGTTGCCCCCCGCCTGGGTGAGGAGCGGAGCTCACTGCCTGATTCGAGCGACATTGCTTTCACTACTCCACCGCCCTATGATGGAGCTTGTGACGATGACGGCACGCGAGTTAGGCGTCTCTCGTGGCATTCAACACATTCAGCCGCCAGCACTGGTACTGGACCCATCCTGAGGATCTCCGCTGACGCCGATGCTGTTATTCTCGGTACTGATGACTCCATTCCTGAAGTCCCGTCTATCCCTGCAGTCATTCCCACGCGTCTCGCTCAGCCACGCTCTATGGGCGCGCTCGGCAGCCGCGGTATCAGGGCCATGGGATCCAAGACATCGCTGAGCGCCACGCCTCCGTCCGCAAAGGCAGACCGCACTGAAGCTATGAGGAAAGTAAGCCCTGCTGTCAAGATAAGCCCGATTCGCTCTATGCAACCCCCAAGGAACACCGGCCTAGATGGTTATTCCCCAAAGTCTCCCTCGCCGCTTGCTCCATCTGCCGCGAGCAGACCTACCACTAGTCAGGCGAGTGTGGCAGCCCATCCAACTGCTTCCAGCACTCCAAGTGGCTCGCACGAGCCCATTGAACTCACATCGCCTGTTCCTGAGTCTAAGCGCATCGCCTCCGACCTCACGGCAGTCCAGGCTTCCGACCAAACTGCAGAAGCTGACAAGGTGTGTATGTCCAAGCATTTCATGGAGCGTACTAATGTTTTCTTCAGAAAGCGGAAGTGCCAAAAGATGAACAAGCTCTGCATATCCAGAAGATCAGGAGGACGGTCGATCACGCCTTGAACAAGAATCCATCGCTAGGCTCAACTGTTCGCTCCTACAGCAACCATCAGGACTTCAACCCCAACGCCGGCAACAAAGACTCAGCTTCCTTGCCCCGTACTATGCACTCCTACAGCACTGTTCGCAATCCAGATCCCCATAAGCTGAAGGTTCCGGACACTGTCGCCTCCAATCGTTTCGGTAGCACGGTGAGTTTCGAAGTACCAAATCGACACCAGTCGGTTCTATCAGATAACCAGTCCTCTGCGTCGCTCACGGCCCCCTCGCCCGTAGAAGATGCGGGGTCGGAGAAGAAGGTCAAACCCCAACGCAGCATTCGCAACATGTTCAACCGAGAGAAGTCGCGCATGGACCTAACAGAGTCTTTGCCAGCCAAGCAAGGCTTTATGAGTGCCGCCCGCAGCTCGCTCGCTAAGGCCATGCGAGACTCTAAGAGTCGCTCCAAAGTCCACCTCCCCTGGATGGGAGAGTCCAAGTCCCAGACTGATGTTTCCCGCTCGAAAATTAAGAGGCGGAGTCCACCCATGCCTCTCACTGCTTTCAGGTTTGCCGGTGCGACTGCCAGCCCAACGAGGGCGTTCATACCCGACAACCGTCAGAAGACGCGCACAGCGGTTCACAACATACTTAATCGCGTCCAAGGAGATTCCAAAGACTCGCCGTATAATGAGCGTGACATTCAGATTGCAGAGGTCCGTAGAGAGCTCCTGCTACGTACCTTTCTGCTTCAAGAACTACATCTAACACGAATACAAAACAGTGTGTCGTGAATGCCGCGGAGGCCTGCCGCGATGCAAACATCTGTGCAATGGAAGCCAAGAAGAACAACCGCGATGCCGATATACATGCAGACCGTGCAGGCATTGAGTTTATGCGTCTATACGGACTGCTCGAGGAGGCAGGTCTCGACCCGGAGACTGTGAAAGCTATCAAGGCCATTCTTGAAGAGAGAGCACTTGATGGAAAGTCCCGCCTCGTCTGAAGTGCCTAACTTGCAGTGTCTCTACCATACCGAAGGTATGTTCAGAAGTCGATGTCGAATCATTGAGGCTAAAAGCGCTAACGGGTCAGAGTATGCTTTCCACCGAACACGTCATCTGCTGTAGGATACCTCTGTCTTTTGTGCGTTGTAGATGTGCCGACGCTGGCAATGACGGACTAAGAACGTCTTTGCACTTACAGCATGGCCATCTTGCGTAATAATCATGGGGTCTTGGATCATTGCGAAACACAAGGAGTTGCATGGACCTTCTTGGGCGCCGGAATTCATCATGGCGAAACACTTGTACAATACTTGACGATCTTGCCCCTTCCCCACTTGTATACGACCCCGATCCAGATGCTGTTTGCCTAATTGCAAGGCATATGCACGAATTGATGCATGATGACTCGAGATCAACGAATACTGGCATCCAACACGGGATGTTCAGCAGCACTTACGCATCAAAGCGTATGGTGCCACGATCGGGAATGCGCCGATTACATAGGTGAACCAACTAAACCATAAAGCTTGTATTGTACAGATTCCGAGCATGGTGATCGTGACTGAAAGTATATGTATGTGGCACGCCGGATCCAAAGCGGAGTGTGTTGATCACCTCCCACCTCCAAAGCCTTCAAACAGCTGCAATATAGGCAGTTGCCATATGCTTTTCCGCACGCGAACGTCTCTTGAAATTCAGCAACCAGCAGCTTATACCACTGCGCGAGATCCCATACGTTTCCAGTAGTCTCTCTCTTTCTCGATTCATCATCACATTTTACATGCCGCCAAACATTCCTCCTCCCTGCTTTCCCTGCGCCTCTCCCTGCATCTTCTCGCTAACCTTGACATTGACCTCGAAGAACTTGGACACGCAGCGGTCGAGGCAGACGGACTCGCCCTTGTTGAGATCGGCTTCGCGGTACGAGGTATCTATGCATTTGGCGGTGCACGACTTGACGAGGCTGTGAGGCGGGTATACGCGTTAGCGAAAATACAAAAAGCTTCTTTCCATCCATTTTGTACGCGCTGGAAAAGGGACATATATAGACAATTCCGGAAGCCATGGATGAGAAGCATAGAGGCTCATGCTGTGTTTGCTCCATCCAAAGCAGACGAAGATCCGGACAAGGTAATACGTTTCACGCAAAAGATAAAAACGGAAAGCGGAAAGTATCGCATACCGGCTGTACATGTCCGAGACCATGTCAATCTCGGCTTCTGCTTGCGCAATCTTTTGCTCCGAAGAGATTTGGGGTTTTTGACCGAAGAACATGGACATTTTGGCGGCTTGTTTTTCTCTCTCTTCCCCAGTGTAGATTTATGAGGATTCAGGGCTTGCAATTGGCGACTGGCTGTATCGAGTATCGCTGGAATATGCGGCGTGGGCTGGGCAATGTGGTGTCGTGCGGTACGTCGGATTTGGGCTGGTTGCGGGCGATGATGTCGTTCGAGACAAGAATTCGGCGTGTGGTGCGCTATATGGTCCGTGCGTTTTTGTGGTTGTGGGAGCGCGGGTTAACGTGTTGGTTGTATCGCGTTGATACACCAGAATGCTTCATCACTTTGGCCTGTCTATGAGACGGTACTCTTGCTTCATTAATATGTCCAAGAGAATCTTGCGGTTGTTTTCATTCTTTGATATTCGGTTTTCTTAGGGCTACATCCCTCGATTCTGCCAACATCATGAATCGGAGCTGAGGTATGCCTCAAGGAAACCGTGCTACAACAACAGATAAGTGTCGTATATTGCCATTTCTTACCCAAGATGAATGGCTGTCTTTGTTTTGACATCAAACTTGCCATCTACCGTCTTTATAATCCATTCCTCTGCCTACTCGGGCTTTGTGTTTTCTGAGCTAGTCTAAGATCTTCAGTTGCGTTCCGGAGGTTCCGACGCGAGTCAATCGCGAATACCTGCACACATCCGACTCTGAACCCTTAATACCCGCAATACCGTTGCCGAACTGCCGTCCGGGACTCAACTATGATCTACAGGAATGTTCTTTGAAGTATAGTTCGAGAAGATCCATTGCTACTGACACGCGTCTTCACTGTCAAGACGGCACGGAACGATTGCACAGATCGCTTAGCGCCTCGTTCCAAGATAAGAAGACGCTTTTTCAGCCTAATCAAAACTCAAAAGTCGTAGAAATGATACCATGCTCAAAGCATGAGATGTTTATCGCTGGCCTTTGCGTCGCATGGATTTATTCGACGATCGTGTCGCCAATCAAAGATGTGTGCATATCGGGACCTTACGATGGTAGCTTACAAACTTAAAACTGAGGCCTTGCTTCTAGGACCAACGTGAAGACTTTACATTTCTGCAAGGGACCGGGCTCGGTTTAATTCAAAAAAGCACCAGGCATCAAGTGGAAAACGGCAGTGACAAGCATCTTATCAAGGATGGGAAATTTGCGGTCACTGTGGAGGGCGACAAGAAAGACGAGTCAAAGAGCGATACTGGAGCTGACGGACAGCAGTACCACGTTGTTATCTACAATCGGCAAAAAGCTGATATTACTCAGACAAAATATGTCACCGCTACCCCTCTTCGGTACTAATACACTCTGAGAAGAGCTCCGTCTCACGTCATAGTCTGGAACCAATACCCTTGTGGAAGCTTGCGGGGACTTCTTCCACGAAGGTTGCTTTAATGTATTTTCTATTGCCAAGTGAACGGATTATGCCGTTCTGTTGTCTTCTCACAGAGTGACTTGTCAAGCGCGGCAGAATCAGGAATGGATGGGATCACCGTTCTACCTTAGCTAACTGCTGTCAGCAATCCCTCCCGGCCGTTGGCAATATTGGATGGCTGGTACGGCAAGCGCCAAAAACGTCAGTTGGCATTCTTGCATTTCATTGAACGAAACCAAAACCGGCCATATGCATATTCCTGCCATGGAAACCCAGTCTAAAGCGTCGCTGTGTCGATATGTACTCTTCGGAGTTGGAGTAAACAGTTCCGAATACGAAAGAGCCATGTACTAAGATAATCGTCTCGCTGGCTGTCCATTCTCGTCGGGAGTGCAGAATCGAGCTTCCGAATACGAAATAGTCACCCAAAATTACGACATGACAGCGCCGCCGTCTCCAGCGATCATCCGTGTAAACAGCTGCCCACCTTGTATATGCCGAGTACCGTAAAGCAAGGCTACACGTCCTTGGTGCGTTCAACATTCCAATTCTAGTCAGTAGGCGCACACTACGAAATGTGCCATGGAAGGACCGGCAGAACTTTGTTTGCCATATCCCCACAGCAATAGAGCTAATTTGGCGGCATCTAGATATCCGCTTCTGCCTGGACAGACCATCGAGATTGAATACGGCATACGACTGACTGGTTGCAGGGTTTTCCTACCAACGCTTGATGTAAAGCCATGACTCAGAGCTTTTGGTACTAGATTGTCAGTGAGGGCTAACGTCTAGTGTATGGCTAGTGAGTGTGTCACTTGAGGAGACAAGAAAGAAAAAAACAGCCCCCCTCCCCCGACCCATCTCGTTCCCGCTGCCCAAAAGATGATCTTAGATAAGATTTCCACAGAACAAGCATCGCAAGCTTCCCAGAGTATACCAGGCGGGTCATATTACTCAGACTGTAGGTGCAAAAAGGTTAAAAGCAGAGAGTTCTATGAAGATCCGCAACGATTAAGTTTTCCTTGCGCAAAAGAGAGAGAGAGAGAGACACTTGCGAACACTGAGCTGGCGAGTAGGTGGTAACCCACGCCGCCGAGAGGTTGTCCGGGAATAACAGCCATCATTTTTCGAGTGCATGAGACATACTGCGCTTATCGTAGTTGGTTGACGTGACATGTCTCGCAACACAGCGAGAGCGAAAGAGAGAGAGAGGGGCTGGGTATCCAGGCAGTGCCTGTGTGCGGCTTTGTCGCCATGGCAGACCCAACTTGCAGCATCACATCACCAGATACTTACAAGCCTCATCACGCACAAATCTCCATTTATCCACCGCATATATCGCACCACCACAATCACACGAACTCCCGTTATCTCTCGTATACATCAGCTATCGCGCGGCACCCATCGGAAGCCTACTTACTTATCTCTCTCATATTTTTCCGTCCGCCCTTCCCTCCGCGCAGCCTCATGCGCTGGCCCATCCCGAAAAAAAATTAAAACTATAACACATACGGCGGAGCGGAGTGGGTGCGCGCGCGCATGAGTGTGAGTGAGAGAGAGAGAGTGTGTGTGTGTGTGACTCAATAACTCGTGCCGTGCTGATACGAGCGCGACTATCGATTGTCGATAAAAAAAAACGAGGCGGCAGAATTACCGCATCAAGTCATTCCATTCCGTTCAGGGCGATTACGGGGTTGCAGTATTGGTTTTTTTTGGTCTTGCCTTGCCCTTGCTGCATAAGCAGACAGACAGGTGGGTGGGCGGCAACATTCGGCTACGGCAAAAGTTATTCGTCCTACCACTAAGCGGCTATCTAGCCTACTACTTAGCAGGGGTCTGTATTAGTAGGCTTAGCTAAAACATTAGTAGTATTTTCTATTACTTCCTATAATATAGCTAAACTATAGTAAGTTTTAATATATAAAACTAACTAGTATATTAATAGAAATTTAGTAGTATTATATAGCTAAAATAAAAGTTATAAAAGTGAAAAAAAGTAAAGCTTAGAAACTAGCTATATTACTTAATTTTTAGTATTCTATATAGCCTAAAAACTAGCTTAAAATGAGCTTTTAGCTACTTACTAAAAAAGCTATATCTAGTATAATATAATAATTATATTAGCTAACTATAAGAAAGCTTTTAATTATCATTATACTTTTTCCTACTTAAGTTTCGTAATAAATTTATGTAAAAAAGCAAGTAGTATAAAAAATAAAAATATTATATAATAACTGAGTTGTTAAAGTAGCTAAAATAAATACTTAAAAGCCTATTTTAGAGTCTAATTATAAAGCTTTCATAAGTAAGGCTAACGTGGTTTATAAGCGAGTTAGTCACCTAAGCGAGTTAGTCACTCCCCACTAGCGCGTTAACGTTAACACGTTATTACAGTCTTTTATTATAGTTAATAAACTATGATAATATACTAAATTAATTATTAAAATTGCTACTATTACTTGCACTATCGATCTTAACTGCGCAGGTATAAGCGTTATATCTAGTCTGCTGGCAACGCCTACACCGCTGCTCTCCTCACACCCTCTTTAACGCACTCTTACTATTACTATAACCGCTACCCGCCTATTTAGCTAATACTTCTTGTACTTCGCCTATATTAAGAGTCTCTTCTATCTATACGTATCGCTACTTACAGCTCTTACGCTTATTTGCTATATCTAGAGCCTCTTAAAAAGTAGCTACTTCCTCCCTTATAAGCGTTATCTTATATACTATTTACTAAGCCTCTTTACTTAGCTATACAACCTTCTTATTAAGAGAATTTATGAAAGACCTAAGGTAGTTTTTTACTCTCTATTAAATAAGAGTACTTTAAGCCTTAACCTTACGCGCGTTGCGTAGTGTCTGCGCCTACTAGATAGCTACTTATTGTAGTAATTGTATAAGTGTCTATACTACTATATTAAGCTTAGATAGCACAGCCTATAGGTTATGTAGGACTAGACTAGCGCCTCTAAAGCTAGCTTAGATATTCTCCTTTGTAATAGACTGCTTAAAAGTAGTCTTGAAGGCTAGTAAGAAGGTCTCTTTACTAATATAGTAGGTGCGGTTGCGTGCTAAGCCTAAAGTAGCGTTGCTATACTTGCGCTTTAATAGCGAGAAGTAGGCAACGTTAAAAGGCTATAATAGGTAAGATAAGTGCGCAGGCATATAGAGAAGCATAATATTCTTCTCCTTACAAAGATCTTAGAAATTAAGAGAGTAGTAGCTTTCATAGCTTTTTATAATAAGTAGTTAATACCTACCTATAGTAGAGCTATTTATATAGGTATTAAAGTACTCTAACTAAGTAAGACTAAGCTAATTACTTATCTAGCTATTAGGACTAACTTTAAGAACCTAGTTAGCAAGCAAATTCTTAAACTAGACGTTAATAAGCACATTACTTATAAAGATAATAAAGAGTAGTATTTAGTAACCTAACGCGCCTACGCCTTAGATTATAGTAACCTACTTATAGTTACCTAGCTATATATACTTCTTTTTCTTATATTCTTTTTGTAATAGGCGGGCCCAACGGGCCGAGCGTACGACTACTTACGCCATCCATAGCCAAAAAGGCAGTAACAAGACTTCAAGCTTCTTGAAGTCCAGGTAGTCGTATAGATATACTCGATCACACACACACTTTAGGCGTAGCCTCTTACACTTTTAATACTATAATAACTACTATAATAAAATCTTACTTATTATAAAGCTAGTTTTATTAATGTTATAGATATTATTATCTATGATACCCTACTTCTACTTTATTACCTAGACTAAGTTAAACTAGCGCTCGATAGCTACTAGATTCTAATAAGTAGCTTGCTAGTAATTATACGGACAGCTCTAGCGCGTATAGAGCTTAAAAGTCTACTTAATAAAGTTATTAACCTAGTTCTTACTAATAAAGTCACTACTACGCTTTTTTAATAGTTTATTAGCTATTACTTAAATATTAAGCTTTATAGGCGTAAATCCTTACGTACACTCTTGAAGAATACGCTTAACTATAGCCTCCTCTTTTAGCTTATTTAGACACTTTAATTTTAGCTTATAGTTACGTTAAAGGCGCTTTTTAGCGCGTTAATTAAATCGAGTTCTTTATAGGACGTTATAGATAGTAGTAGCATAGTTTACACTCTAAATACAGTATAACTAAATATTAAAAAGAGTAAGTTAAAGATTAAATTTAAAATATATTAATAGATAGTTATATTGTTGAGATATTACGCGTTATAGTGATAAAGTTAATAGGCTAGTAGGGCGTTAGCGACTCGCTTGGGTTAGCCACTCACTTGTGAACCACGTTAGTAAGTACTTTTAGCTTTACTAGTGTAACGGGTCGAGTCCTATTAGACTGCGCACGCAACTACAACACGCCCACCGCGCCAAAAAGGCTGGCACAAGATATCAGAGCTGCTGATATCGTTGCGTAGTTGATACATAAGATAGCCACCGCTATCTGTACTGTAGCGGGCTACCTAGCCCGTTACAACTAGTAGTAGTAAAGCTAAAGTAAGTATAGTAATTAATATAATAACTTACTAGTTTATAGTAATAATTATCAAGCTAATATTACTCTAAGTATACTATTATAGTCTTTAAATACTACTTATAAGCTACTCAGTTAGTATAATCATCAGCTTTTAATAGTAGATTAAAAAGCTTCAAATAAAGCTTAAAGAAGTTATATATTACTTAGTGATTAACTTAGATTTTACTTACGTAATTATTACTAAACTTAGTAAATTTAGTAAATAGCTTAAGCTATAAGTAACTTATAGAGTCTTCATTATAATACTACCAATAAACAATAACTATAGGCTTATTAAATACTTCTTTGAAGATATTAAGAAATACTTAATTTTAATTACTTAGCTAAACCCGTAAAGTAATTTTTTTTATTCTAAATAAGTTTCTAAAGTAGTATAGTATTTAGCTAAATAAACTTTATTTTAAGTATAAATAAGTATAATACTTAAGTATATTATATAACTATACTTATTCAAACTAACTAAATTAAGTAAAAAGTAATTATATCTGTCTATTCTATATATATAATTAATCATAAGTATATTTAGTAACTTTTTAGAAGTCTTAGAATAGTATAAGTGAGTAAACATAAAATAAGTAATATAGTTCTTAGTATTAACACTATACCTAAAAATATCTTAAACAATTTTAGTATTTTTCAAAAATAGCACTAGTAAGCTAGCGTGATAATTTTAACTAATTAAATAATTAATATTAGGTATTTGGATATTTATATGCTTGAAGAAACTTAGATACTAAAAAACTATTAAAATTATCACTTACTAAAACTAATAGCTATTTCGCTTTATTTTTTCTAATAATAAGCTTATATAAGTATTTAGCCTTAGTTTTTCACAATAACAAACTATAAAATAGTTTTTAATATATTACCATAATATAAAAATCTCTTAAAACTACTTATATAGTATTTTTATAGCTCAATTTGAGCTTTATAATATAGCTTAAATTAATTTTAGCTTTTTAGCTAGTACTACTACTAGCGCCTTTGAATAATTTTCTAAAAATACTTCAATATTCTCTACTAGTAAGTGGTTTTAAAAAAAACTTGTTTTTCTTTCATCTTTTACTAAATTTTTTAATGAAAGTAGTTTTTGATTGAAATCTAAAAACTTGTTTTAAAGCTTTTTTTTATAACATTATACTAGCTTATATACTTAATACAGTGCTATCTTAAAGCTTTTCAGCGTTACTTACGTAGTTATATACTATAAAAAGTTAAATTTACTTTTACTTTTTTACTTTTTTTAACTCTATAGAATAATATATTTTCTTTAATACTTTAGCTATAGATTTTATTTTTATAAAGCTATCATATAGTAATTTTAGTAGTAAAGTATACTCTTAAGCGCGTATTAAAGCTTTTTATATGTTACTAAAATTATTGCTTATAATACTATGAAGCTTACTATAAGCTTTATAATAAAGCTTATACTCATTAACTAGCTAAGTATACTAAAGTAAGAAACTATTAGTAGTAATAGCTTTATAAGCTAAAGCCAAAGTAGCTTTTAAAGCTATAAGCTTATTAAGCTTATTAAAGTTACTTTATCTACTAAAGCTATGAAAATTAGTATTAAAGCCTTTTTAAATAGATATATCTTTACTAAAGTCTAACTTAATTATATAGTAATTTAGCTATTTACTAGTCTTAAGAATATAAGTGATATTATAACTTAAAAGTAATATAGTAATTAAATAATATTAACAATATTTTAATAATCTATATATATTATATAGTAATAGTATGAGTGCCTTAAAAGCTACTAGCTTACTTAAAATAAAAATACTAAACTTTTATACTAAATAAATATCATTTAGTTACTAATTTAGTTATGATATTTAGTACAAAATTCTTGTATTATAGTGCTAACTTTATATAGTTTAAATGCGCCTACACTAATGTAGACCCCTACTAAGTAGTAGGCTAGATAGCCGCTTAGTGGTAGGACGAATAACTTTTGCCTTCGGCTACTACCAATGCAATGCACCCCATGCCCATGTGAGTGTAAGCGTGTGTGCCTGAGCCAGTGGTGCATTAGCGTGAGTGTGTAGAGAGGAGGGGAGGGGGGTTGAGTGATTGGTGGCCTAATAACGTGGTTGTTGCATGTCGATCTGGTTTTGAGAATGACACTGAGTCTGACACTGGTTGTTTATGGCGCGGCGCCACTAATGTCATGGCTCACCGCACCTCGCCATGTTTTTTTGTTGTTGTTGTTGTTGCTGCTGCTCACGTGATGCAGAAGACGAGAGAGTGTGGGTGATGAAACAAAGAAACACTTTGAAGGAGTGACAAAAGTTAGATTTTTCAATTGCCCTGGTTAGCGTTTGTCTATGTAGTTTTACTTTAAAGATTACTGCCGGAAACCCCCTCCCATCCACATGAGAATTTCCGTCGCCAAAAAAAAAACCACTATCCGCCCCCCCTCCATTGTATGAACCATAAAAAGCCGTGTATAAACAAAAAAACAATTGCAAAAAAGACACTAACAAACTAGGTACCAATGGGTCCAGTTCTGGACACAAAAAAAGGCAAAAAAACATTCTTCAAAACGCCGTGGGCTGTGCAAGGTTCAAGGAATGACGTTGCTCCCGCTATACAATGAGAGCGTTTTACATACAGCTTTAAATAAGAAGATAGCTGCGTGATGATAAAAGAGACCTTTGCCGCCATTAAAAGTTAATTATTGCTGAGGATGAAGAGAAGGTGAAGGCGTTTACAGTCAAATCATGCGACGTAAAGACTTTAGTTGGCGTAGCCGTAGCCGTAGCCGCCACCGTAGCCGCCACCGTAGCTGCCGTAGCCGCCGGTAGGGACGGGCGTGGGCGACGATGAGGTGGTTGGGTAGGACGCGGAGCTGTGCACGGGGCTGGGAGTGCCAACGGGGTAGCCGTTCATGGGGCTGGGCGAGGAGGCGACGTAGCCAGTGGACTGAGGCTTGGAGGTGGGAGTGCCGGCAGGAGGAGTGGCGGGGATGCCGTGCACAGGGCTGAAGGTGCTAGCGGGATAGCCAGTGTCGGGGCTGGGGCCGGGCACGTAGCCAGTGGGGTGAGGCTGGCCAGCAGTCGAGCTCGACGTGGGGTACCAAGGCTGGTTGGAAGGCTTGGGCTTAGCACCAGAGGGCTTGGTGCCTGCGGGGGAGGAAGAGGGCGGGTAGGGAACGGGAGTGTATCCGCCTCCCTGGTAGACAGTCTCAGTCTCAGTCTGGGTGACAGTGACAGTCACAACAGAAACAGCCGGGCAGTTGGGAGCAGGTGTGACGATAGGAGAGCCAGGGTAAGTCTGAGCTGGGTGGCTCTGCGCGGGCTGGTTGGGCTGAGGAGGTGGCACAACTGGAGTGTTCTGAGGTTGGCCAGGTTGGCTCTGTGCGGGCTGGGAAGTGGTTGCCTGGGGGGTTTGAGAAGTTGGCGTGGGGCAGTTGCCGTTGCATCCAGGGATGACGGTGGTGACGGTGATGGGCACGTAGGATGGAGTGAGGTAGGTAGAGTAGACAACCGAGTGGCGGTCGGCCGTGCCAACAGAAGTGGAGCATGGCACAAACATGGTGCTGGTCTTTGTGATGACGGTGGTGATGTCTTCAGTGTGAGGCGCGGTCGTGGAAGACGAAGAAGCGGCCGAGCTGTGAACATCAGTGGAGTAAACCCAGGTCGTCTGAGTGGCCGTAGAGCTGATAGGAGTAGTAGATGCGGGAGAGACGGGAGTGGAGCTGGAGACCGGAGCGCTCGATCCAGGAGTAGAGGCCGGGTAGCCTGGCGAGCTTGCGGACACGGTAGTATGGGTCGAGCAAGGAGTAGAGCTTGGCGAAGGGCTCGATGCTGGAGAGCTCACAGGCGTAGAGGCGACTGGAGAAGGGCTGGAGACAGGGGAGCTGACTCCAGGAGTTGAGGAGCTGGTCGAGCAAGGAGTAGAGCTAGGCGAAGGGCTCGACGCTGGAGAGCTCACAGGCGTAGAGGCGACTGGAGAAGGGCTCGAGGCTGGGCTCGCCCTCTGGATACGTCTCTACGCCCGCAAGCTCCCCAGCCTCGACTCCTGCGTCAAGTGCTCCGGTCTCCAGCCCTACGCCAGTCAGCTACCCGGCCTCGAGTCCTTCGCCCAGCTCTACTCCTTGCTCGACCGACTCTACGAGCTCCCCAGCCTCGAGCCCTTCTCCAGTCGCCTCTACGCCTGTGAGCTCTCCAGCATCGAGCCCTTCGCCAAGCTCTACTCCTTGCTCGACCGACTCTACGAGCTCGGTGTTACCATGGGGTACCAGCCATATTGAGGAGCAGCAAAAGTCGAGCCGACGATGGCGGCAGCAACAAGAGAGTACCGCATCTTGAGAGGTGTGGTGGTTGTGCTGCTATCTGGCGGTGCGAGGTTGTCGAGAGGCGAGATTAAGTATTATGGTTTCTAGAGATGGGCACTGAAGTGAGTGTCGGTCTGGAGAAAGACGGGAGGGAAAGCGAAGGTGTGATGGTAGGATGTTGGCGGTAGTGGTGAGGATGGATATCTTGGGAGCGAAGGCCTCAAAGTTTTATACCACATGGCCTTGCAGTGTCCGCCCGGGCTGACGTCGAGATGGCTCTCGCTCGTCCAGGGCGACGATGGCACCATGCAGAGGCACGCTCCACACCCGCTCCACACGCCGGCGGGCACCGCTTTGTTGGGATACGACAGTCGATAGCGTGAACATCCCAAAGAGTAACGTCAGCACGAAGGGTTGCATGGACACGCTCACAGCCCTACCACTCGACTACCGCTCAACCGTCGTGGCACTAAGGGCGTGGGCGACCGTTGGTGGAAGGCTATTTTAATCCCGCGCTAGGCCGCTTTGGGCGTCGCCGGGCCTCGGCCGGCGTACAGCGGCACGTCTGTCAGAACCCAAAGTCGACCATGTCCAGGTCACTCCATCCACCTCATCCGATGCCGCCCCTCCACTCGCTCTGGAGAGGCCGCCGTCTTGCCCGCCCCCCTGCCCTCCGCCGTGCGACGACGAGTGACAGCAGACCAGCCATGTCCGGTTCCTGAAGATCGGCCATGCTGGCATGCTGCCCTGCTCCACCCCGCCCACCGCCCGCCATCTATGCTTCATCTGGCAGTTGATAGCGGTCGAGTCTCGGTTCGCTTGGTGACGAGCTTCCTCGAGAGCCCCTGGTCGACAAGTTTGCTGACCAAAACAAGCGACGCCACAATGCTTACTTGCAGTGGGACACTATATTTCCACTTGGACGTCTCGACGAACTCTGCCCACACGACACCAGCAGCGCGCCCGCTGACCAACCGACTCAGCAGCCGTGGCCAGCACCGCCACGCCTGTGCATGGCAATCTCGTACCTACAGTAGTTCTATCCGAGTGGCGCTGTGCTACAAAGAATAGCCACCATACGACTGCCATGACGGGTTCCATGGCCTTCCACGCGACAACCAGCACCCTAGACGCTAGCCATGCTGCTAGCAGGCCCTTAGACTTCGCGCCTCGTATTGAACCACAAGCACCCAATGACACGGTCAGTGGCATGGGTCCGCCTGGGTTGGGTCAAGCGTCAACCTGGACAGCCCAGCAGCCACCTACGTACATCAGCACAGCGACTGGCGCCAGGCTACTGGTGCGATGCTACGCTGGTGATTTGCTCTTTGGTGCTAGCCCACCGGGCCTGGACGAAGTTTGTTGCCGTTAAGCTTCTGACATACACTTTCGGCCACTTTACCATGGCACGAGCAACAAAGTTATCGCCGGCACTGCTTCCTCTCGGCCATCTGACAGTCATTGTCATGTGATTCTAAATATGTCTATTGTTCCTATGGCTGTGCGCTATTCTTACAACACCACGGTATCCTGGGAGCCCGGTTGAGCCATCCCATGATCCGACCAGCAGCCTTGTCACCATCGTGTAATCGTTTACGAAATTGCCGGTAGAGAGAATGGTATTCTGGTACACATACTCATTACTCATTACACACTACACTACACACTACACACTACACACTACACACTACACACTACACACTACACACTACACACTACACACTACACATTTTGCCCCCGACTACATACGACTAGTGCGAAAAGGCAAAGCACCATGCAAGCGCAAATGTAACCTCAGGTGCACAAGGCGAAAACGTGTCGATATGAACACACACTCACCCACCCCTCCCCCCCCCGCCTCGCATTTTTTGCATTGATACAAAAGTGCACAACACAGCGTCGGGCTCAACTCCGCAACTCCGCCAGAAAAAAATTCAAAGGGCTGGGATCAATAAATCTTCGTGGGCATTACCCGTGGGTGATTGACACAGGCATCAGCATGATCATTGCCACCAAGCCGCCCATTAATAGAACTTGACATGACAGGCCTAGGCTGTCCCGGTCCCGGTCCTTGTATGCTACTGGAAATGCCACCGAGTCAGTCCCGTCCCAACTGTGCTTAGCGCCGCACCTCCCTTTCCACATGAGGCCTGACGTTTATGCTGGGTTTCTTCCCGCCCGCCCGGATGGCCCGTATACTTGACAATGGCGGTATAAGACTGCGATCATTGCGCTGGTCCACCCTGGGTCCTGTAAGCCCTTGCAGGCCTTTTTTTTTGCCTTTTCCCTCGCCGTGCTGGGCTACTAGCTGGTGCAGGTGCACGCGAGAGGGCGTGTGCGAAAACGGGCCGATCCCGTGATGCTGCTGCTATCGTTGGCCTGCCGCTTACTTTCCTTACCACTAATATTACCACTGACAAGTTATTTCTGCCAGCGACACCGCCATTGTCCTTCTCAACAACTTGTGGTAAAAGCTAACTTGACAGTTTTTCGTATATGCAAATGATTAATGCAATCCCTTGGGCGTGCTGCTAGTACTAGCGATAATCTTTCCGGGCACTGACAGTGGTGCAAGAGCAGACACAGAGAGTATGCGTTGTCCAAGTTACAAAGTGTACTTGGTGTATTCTGGTTCCGTTCATCCCCTGCGTTGTTGTCCGAGAAAAAGCTTATTTCGAGGCTTTTTTTTCGGATGTATGTGTGTGAGAGAGAGAGAGAGAACATGTCAGAATAGGGAAGAGGATCAGAGGATCAGGAATAAAAATGACAGCAACCACAACAACAAACGGGTAAACAAAAACTAAAGAGAAAAAAAACAGACAAAGCAAAGATTCCCACACTCTCCAAGACATGCACCCATAACCCAACCCACCCACCAATTACCCCCCCCCCCCCTGCTCCTCTGTGCCGCCCCAAACCCAGTACCTTAACCCCGTGCCTGACCCAAACCCAGCACCAGCACCAGCACATACTCGACGAGCATCTCGACCGCAACCCCCAAACTCTGCAGGACGGCCGCCATTCCACAGGGCCACCGCTCTGCCAGACCAACACGCCGCACCGCCCAATGCAGTTGTTCACACAGCGCGGCCAGCCTATCTAGGTCTACACTACCCGCATCACTGCCATCAATACACTCAAGCAGCACCGCTAACGTAGCCTGAACACGCCTGTCCGGTCCCTCATGCACCGCTCCGCAAGCGGCACACGGCGGGTGCGGCAGCGCGAGATGGCTGGAAGCCGCCGTGCTTTGGGCGACGACAGCAGTAGTAGTAGTATCCGTAGTATTAGTGGTAGTAGCAGGGGGAACAGACTCGTCGTAGGTAATACTGGTACGACGGGGAGTAGGTGGAGCGGAAGGGTTAGGGCGGCAGAATGGGAGGCTGAGGTGAGGGGGTACGTGCCAAATGCCATTTGCGAATATTACCTTTTCCCAGTCGTCGTTGCTGGTGCTGGTGCTGGTGCTGGTGGGAACGTCATAGCGCGTGTGGTGGGATGACGAGGTGGAGGGCGAATATAGGCGCTTGATATTGTTATCCGGGTGGTTTACCGCCGATAGTAGTGGTGATGGCGGTGGTGGTGGTGGTGTGGTATGGGCCACTGACTCGTCTTGCACTGCAGAACGCAATAGCATTTCTTTCTCGGGAGAAATCGAATCCGCTGGTCCTACCACTCTTCCACAGTGCTGCTCTGCAACTACTAGGCTTGAAAGCGGAGCCACTGGCACGTCCTGCGCCTGCACTGCTACTATTTCCGTGCCTCGTTTTCGGGGCTGCCATGTTGGGCAGCTGGAGTCATGGAAACCATCAAGTGGGTCCTCGCACTGCGATATTTCTGGTCGCCTTCCTTGTTGAGAGGCGCTGATGGGGCTGCTGCTCCGAGTGGAAACGCGAGGAATATTAAGTGGCGTTGCGTGATAATGGGGGTTGCTTTTCAAATACGAAGTGCTGCTGAAACCCGCGTCAGACCTGAGGTCATCTTGGCCGTCAATGTCTCGGGGCACCATGGCCGGATGCATGTCAGGCTCGTTTTCGCTGGGTACCGCGAGCAGCTGGTCCAGCGCTATGTAGGCGATGCGCTGCTGAGTACCGGTATCCATGTAGTGCTGCAGTGAAGACGGATGACTTGCATATGCAGTGTCTAGATGCATTTCACCGATTTCCAGAACGTCGTCTTCGTCGCTGCTGTTAAAAGGCTCCGAGGCTGTGCTAGACGGGGATGAGTAAACTGCGTGATACTCGTCGAGGAAAATCCTATCCAGCTCCTCCGCCGTCATTCCACGCGTGTCACGTCCGGATTCCTCGGGCTCAGTGTCCACAAACTCGTCGAACTCGTCCCAGGATGTCGTTGGAATCTCCTCAGCCATACCATCTTGATCCAGGACATCCGCGTGAACCAGCTGATCAATCAGATCAAAAACACACTGCGCCGTCGGGCGCTGAAGCGATAACCCAAACTCGGCTTCGTTTTCCGCCAGCAGGAAATTCTCACCAGGCAGCCGCAGCGTGTCGAGATTTTTGTTTAGGCAGTTGTACCAGTCCTTGTAGTAGTCGTCGAGAAACGAGACTGAGTCGTCGTACAAAGCCTCGACGTCGCGGTCGTATGTAATGAATGCTGAGCGAACGTTGATGTTGGTGAGATGCTCGATTCCAGGGAGAAACTGTGACCCAGGCACATGAGGAATCCAGTCACACTCCAACTGCTCTGGCTCAGCGTATTCGTGTCGCCGCTCTAGCTGTTTCACTGCTGGATAGTCTTGCTGCTGCAACCCGCTTGCCGTCTCTGGCGCCGATAACAGCGTATACGTCAACTGGCGCCCTTCTCGTCTGAGCCCATACTCAACCTCTGTATCTGGCGTCCGCTGCACAGGTCTCAAAGCCAATTTCCCCAGCATTTCCACGACTTCGTTTCCAGCTCCATCTCCCGCAACCACCGGCACAACTTCCATCTCGCTTTCCGGCAGCAATTCCGTCGCCACCATCTCTTCCCGTGCACAGTACGGCACAGATACTTGATCATACCTTGGACGTGCAATCCGTGTATCCCAGCAAAACCTCTCCTCGGTTTCTACCATCCCAGGGATTTCCGCATCAAACAGAACCTCGGCGTAGTCGCATTCATCTAGTAAGGTCAGCGGAGCAGAACGCTGCTGCACCGCGCTCTCTGACACCGACGTATCGCGAAACCGGCGCTTCCAGTCTTCTTCCTTCTCATCATCACCATCGACCACGGAATCCGCACGCTCAAATCCACATGCTGACGTCGTATCTGTTTCAGCTGCCTCAGCAGCAACCTCGTCGGCATCGGTAACGCTGCTCATGTCGTCAGCGTAGTATCTTTCATCGCCCACGCGGCGGTACCGCTGTGCCAGGGACATCCATACGGGGACCACTGGTGCTAAATATAGGTGTCTGGTGTTGTGTGTGCGGGTGGGGGTCAGGCGTCGGCCTGTTGTGGCGGGGGGTGTGTAGCGTGTGTGGAATGTCATTGTGCGGGTTCGAGGTGTATACTGGATGATGGAGGGAGATGTGGGTGTGCAGACATACGCCGACTTTCTCCCTTTCTCTCTGTGTGTGCGTGTGTGCGTCTGTATGTCTGTCTGCGTGTCTCTCCGTATCTGTGTCTGTGTATGTTAGAACCCCTCAAGCAACCCTCCCCCTCTCTTTTCCCCAATCCAATCCAATCTAATCCCACCTCCACCACGTAAATTCTTCAACCAAAACCTCTCCAAAACTCGTCGTCGTCGTCCTTGAAATTGAGTGCTAATCCACTCAATCTCTCAATCCTATGTCTGCGTGAGCCAATACACACGTGCAGAACGTAACTACCATTCCCAAGAACCATATGCAACCCAGAGGGCGCGTGTCCGTTTGACTTTATGCACTAACCGGATATCAAGCATTGTTTAGCTGTGAACATTTTTGTTATGTCTCCTTCTTGTTATTCTCTTTGTTCGCTGAAAAAGTGTGTATATACAGCAATGCAGCATAGCAGTGTATATTCACAGTGCCATTACACATATCCTGCAAGAACGCGATTAGATGCGTGGGGTCTGATATACCGTAACCTGCAGTAGGAAATGGCATGTGTAGTAGTAGTAGTAGTAGTAGTAGTAGTAGTAGTAGAAGTAATGGTGATGCAATTTACCCTTTTTTCTGAGTTCTTACACTCTACCTACTTACCAAAGGCACCCCAAGAAATTCCATTTCTTAATCTAACCATGCATTCAGGAACCTCATGCGTGTAGATGTGTTAGTCACAATCCAAACTATCATATTTCCCCTTTTTCATTTTTCGTCCCCCCTTTCCCCTTCTCTCATCTTCTTACTATCCATCCATCCATCCATCTATCTATCTATCTATCTATCTATCTATCCATCTATCCATCTATCCTCCTCCTCATTATCATCATCGTCTTTATCAACTACAGACCTTGTCCAAAACCCTCTACACTACTCCCTTACCCTCCCTCCCTCCCTCCTTTCTCTCTCTCTCTCTCTGTGTGTGTATGTGTCTAATCCACTCTTATTCTTATCCTCATTCCCAATTCCCAATCCGCTTAACATAGCAGCCAAGAAAGAGAAAGAAAAAAAGAAGAAGAAAAATAAAGGAACTAACAAGTACGCAGAACAACAACTCACATTCATCTCTTTCCCCTTGCCTTTGCCCTCTTTCTCTTTTAAACGTTCAAAAAAAACACCCCCCCACCCACTTCTCCCTACCCCTAACATCTCTACACAGAGCCAGAGCCATACCAGAGCTTTCATTATCCCCCCCCACCCCCCACCTCATATTCCACCTACCCGCATTCTTTTCTGCTTTCTTTACAAGCTAATCTCACTTACTTACTTACTCCCTTCGTCCATCAAGACTCAGACCTCTACAGTAGTCCCAAAAAAAACAAAAAGTCTTCATCTGTATATACATACTCGACTCCAGCCTAGTACTTTCCGTATCCAGCTCATCCTCCGCCTCCTACCTAGAAACCCTCCTTTTATTGATTCATCCATCCATCCATCCGTCCATCCATTCATTCATCCATATTCAAAACAATTACCAACGCCGCCTTATTCCAGCGCTATCCAGCATTACATAATCACGAGAAAACGCTTGGGAGATAAGCCTAGCAAAAAAAAAGAACTATTTTACGGGGGGAGGGGTGGGGGTGGGGAGTGGGGGGAAACAAAATGAGTAAAATAATGAGTAAGAGTGATTTTACCCATATTACTACTAGGTAGGTATACTAACCAAGTGTTGAGAGCGATAGAGAAACTTTTACTGCTTACAGCTTACAGGGGACGCAGAAAAAAAAAGAGAAAAAAAAGGAAAATGAAAAAAAAGGTGATGGATGGGGAACAATCGACTTGATTGATTGAGAGAGATAGAGAGAGGTTGAGAGGGAGAGAGAGAGAGAGAGAGAGAGAGAGAGAGTCAGACAGACAGAAAGAGATGAATTACTCGTTAAAAGGAATAGAGAGAGAGAGAGAGAGAGAGGAAAAGAGGGATAAGTAAAAAAGTAAAAAAAAAGTAAAAAGAGGAATTGGGGTTTTTTTTTGTTATATTCAATCTGTACGACAAGAAAGACACTACATAACTATATATATATATATATATAGACTGCGTGCGACACTTGATTCATATAATACTTAGAAAAAAAAAGAATCACAGTTTGAACTTTTTTTTTTCTTAGGAAAGGAGAAAAACAGTTCGTAGCGTTCATACTGATATTTTAATCGCGTTCCAAAGCCTTTGATACATGCACATAGCTTACAACGCATATCTACACTACACTACATCACCACTCGGCCACCTCGCCCTGTTTCGGCAGCGTTGCACGCACAACCTTGTCGCAGTTGAGCAGACACAAGGGGTCAAATGCCTTTTTAAGCTGCCTCATTGCATCGACGGTGTCCTGGCCCAGCTCATGGGGTAGGTAGTCGCGCTTGACGAGGCCGACGCCGTGTTCGCCTGTGGCAGTTCCCTCGAGCTCGATGGCGCGCTTGACCATGTCGTGGACGAGGTGCGAGGCTTTTTCGTAGTCTTGCTGGCGGTTGTAGAGGATGATGGCTGTGAACATGGAGAGTTAGATGGAGCATGGGCATGGAGATGTATTGTCGTCGACTTACAGTGGAAGTTTCCATCACCAACATGACCGACTATGCTGCCCAGGAGGCCGCTCTGTCGAATCTTTTCCTTGGACTCTTCGATGATCTGCGGCAGTTTGGAAATGGGGACTGCAACGTCTGTTGTCCAGACACCCATGTTGGGGTCGCCGCCAGTCTTGGCCATGACGCTCCACAGGGCTTCTTTGCGTGCCTGCCACAGATCCTCCTTTTCCTGTTCTGATTTTGCGAATTCAAAGCTCACGGAACCGGTTTTCTTGGCGAGCGCCTGGACCTGGCTGATTTGTTCCTTGACCGAGCTCTGTGTGCCGGCAAATTTGAAAAATAGCGTGGGCGCGTTCTTCCATGTCTTTGAGGTTTGGCCTGCGTCGTTGATGCATTGCATTTGCACGTCGTCTAGAATCTCAATGGCTGCAATGGGGACGCCTCCGCCCACGACTTTGAAGACGCAATCTGCTGCCGCGCGGACAGTTGGGAATGCACATACGGCTACACTTGTGTGCTGCGGCTTGGGGATGATTTTGAGAGTAGCTTCTGTGACGAGGCCCAGGGTACCCTCGCTTCCAACAAACATGCGAGTCAGATCATAGCCTGCAGACGACTTTCGTGGCCGTTGGCGCGTCTTGATGATCTTTCCGTCAGCCAGCACCACGGTGAGCGAAATGACCCAATCCTTCATTGTGCCGTAGCGGTACGCGTTTGTGCCTGAGCAACCTGTGCCGACCATGCCGCCAATCATTGCGCCCGGGCCCGGGTCGGGTGGGAAAAACAAACCGTCTTTGGCAAGCTCTTCATTCAAGAGTTCCCATCCGACAGCCGGCTGTACAACCACATCCAGATCTTCTTTGTGTAGCTTGAGAATGCGGTCCATGCGACTAAAGTCGATGCAGATTCCACCCTTTGTTGCCGCAAAGTGCCCCTCCAGACTCGTTCCTCCGCTGTAGGGAGTGACTGGGATTTTGCGCTCGTGGCAGATTTTCATAATGGCACTGACTTCCTGAGTGCTTCCCGGCTTTACCACGCAAAACGGTATGTCGCCTGGCTGCGCTGGATGGGATGACCACGAGGAGCCGCTATGGGATTCGAGATCGAATCTGTCGAGTGTAATGTTCTCCTTTCCTACAATGTCGCGGAAGTCTGTCCATGCCGCTTCCATATTCGCCTCGGAAATGTTGTGCTTCGGGGGGACGAACTTGTCGAGCGATGCCGTGGAGCTCGCATCTGGCTTGGATGGTATGAGTTGGCCATAGTAGTAGCCTATGCCTGCTGTGAGGAGGCATGCTGTCGCGCAGTCAGTTTTGTTGCGACAGGCAGGAGTATGAGGGGTCGGTACCGAAGACGGTGGCAAAGAACTGGCCTCGGGCTGTTCTTTGCTGCAGCGACTGGATGCGAATCTGCTCGGCCTTTTCTTTCTGCACACGGTCGAAGATGCTCTCGTTCAACTGCAGGTAGAATGGCTTCTCTTGGTCGCCCGACTTCCAGCGCCTCTGCATGAATGTGCCCGCACCGGCGCTGGGTCGGCATTGTCTGCATAATGCACTTGCTCGAGCGCTTCGCAGCGCCGTGGAGCCGCGCGGCATGCTTGGTAGAGGCATTGCGACTATGCACACACGTAATTCATGTCGTAGCTGTTGAGACGGCAAATGCGGGGAGCGCGTTGGCGTGCTTGGAGCGTCGAATGATGCTGGGCGCGCCAAGACCAGGTCAAGTCGGACCCGACAGGCGCATCCCTGTCGATGCAGCATGTCCGTCACCATGACAGATGATCTCACCCATGCGCGTGTGGAGAAGTTCATGCATGGTTTGTTTTGAAGGCCATCGACTATCATCCAATCGAAACATGCCAACGTCATTGCCGGGCGTGGCGTCGCGGGCAGCTGTACATGAGATCATCACAGGCATGGGCAGCGGAAACCGGCTTGGAGAAATCGACTTGAAATTGCGAGCTCAATGGTCGAAGCCAGAGCGAGTGATCCAACCTAAAGACAGACTCTAAAACCCATTCTAGCGGCCACGTCTGCCGACGTGCCGCGCCAGGTTGACATATACTTGACAGAGAAAGGTAACGCCGGTGCAGAGAAGAAAGATGCAGAAATGATGATGTAGGTGGATCCCGGAGCCAACCTTGCAAATGCGCGCGCAAAGACAGAGTCCCCAGTGATGCCGGCGAGAGATGCAGCTTGGGCATCGGGGAGGCGTATATCGTAAGAGGCCGTGATCGTGACGCCGTGCTAAAGACGAATGACAGAAGGGAATATGGAAAAAGAAATGGCTTGGGGTATAAAGAGGGGCAACGTGTGCAAAGCCATTGGGCGCCCCCGGATGCGATGGTAAGCAATATGTGGTTTAGAGGAGAGAGACACGGCGGGTGGTGTGCCTCTCTCTCTCTCTCTCTGTGTGTGTGTGTGTGTGTCTCTGCAACATGCCTCTGCAGTGCGCGTATATGTATGCGTGGCAGTGCATGCGCGCGTCAAGCATCTACCTGCCCGACAGGCGCAGCAGCCTCGTCCGCAGCCATGTGACGAATCGCAGCCACGTGCCCTTGGCGGCGCGGCTCTTTGTGACTTTGGGTGCCGCGCACGCAGCCGCCGCCTTTTCCGGATCGACGGTGGCGACAAACTTGGGCAGAGAGTGTGAATGAGCCTCGCGATAGTCCGAGTACTGGCGGCCGCCCACCGACGGCCGCCCGCCGACAGCAGAAGGCCGGGGCGTCTTCTCGCCGTCGGATCCGGTGCGCGTGCGGCTCATGTCATTGCGGTCGGCGTGCTCCGACTTGCGGCGCTGGACGTCTTCCTTCTTGAGCTGCTTTCGATGTTCGCGCTCCTGCTGCTTGTGCGCCTCCTTTTCGTACTTGAGCTCCTTGGCGCGCTGCTCCTGCTCAAACTTTTGCCGTGCAGCGCGGATCGAGGCAGCTCTGGACGCAGGGTCGACGGGCGAGTCGCGGCCACCGCGGATAAACCGATACGTCTGGTCAAACGAGGTGCGCGAGCTGGGCGACGTGGTGTCGACCGACTTGAGCGTGTCGCCGCGTGCCCGTGGCGGGCAGGCAGGCGGCGAGGTGAGCGAGGCCGAGGATTGCGAGTAGCTGGCGGCCAGGCGGGTGTATGAGTTGTTTGTGTGGATGCGTAGGGATGTGCCCTGGGCCGAGGACATGGAACCAGATCGGCGAGCGGGATCGTACGAACTCTGTTTCAGGCGGACTTCGTCGTCGGACATGATGTCGTCGCCCTCGAGTTCACTGCCCAGGATCGAGGGTGGCGACGAGTTTGCTATTGGCGGTGAGAAGGGCTGGGGGGTCTGGCGGATGCAGGGCAGGGGGGTCGGGCGCTGCAGGCCAGACGAGGTCGAGTACTGCGACTGGTTCGAGGGCGAGCGGTGGTGTCGCTGGCGGGCCGTGACCGAGGTGAAGTTGACGTCGGATATGGAGCGCGAGTAGGCGCCATACTCGAGTATGCCCAGGCCAGTGAGGTCGTTCTCGGCGGCAGGGCGTGACAGGTCCAGGCCACTGGTCTCCTTGGACGAGAGCTTGCGCAGGTAGGGCTTGATCTTGAGGGGGTTGGTAGAGATGACGGCGGGCATGGGGCGTTGTGTTTCCAGCGTCTCGAGCCACGACTCCTCGTAGACCTTGGGCGTGTGGGAGCGGTCAAAGGTGAAGACGCCGTGGTCGGCCACGGTGCTCAAGGGACTTGCAGCAGAGGCCGAGTGGCCGCGTTTGTGGAGGCGCGCATGCCGGGCAGACATGGTGGGCGAGAGAGGAGGGGCAGGCGCGTGTTATCGAAGCATGTCAGTCTGGTGTCGACGGGGTGGTGTGTATCCAAGGGCGTGGGAGGAGAGGAGATGAGATCAGCAGAGGACAGGCCGAGGGAGTGGCATCACCAAGTCGACTTTAAGACGGGAGGGTTCCGCTAGATCCGCGGCAGGGCAGACGACGTAACAGACTGGTGACGAAAGGATTACATGGGGGGGGGGGGTTGACAGGAATCCGGGGCAGTTCCAAGGTCGGGGGGGGGGGAGGTGGAATTGACCGGACAGGACAATGGTTTGGTGCAGTCGGCCGTTGGACGCCTCCTGGGCAGGCTGGGACGGTTGCTGGGAATGGTACGCTCGCTGGTACGCTGGGTGCGCCGGGGTGCTGGCGTGCCTCGAGCGCTGGCCTCGGCTCCGAACAGGCCCAGCTAGGCTAGGAGCTCTGAAGATCGATGATGGTGCCGCAAGGAACGAGATGCATTCGACGCCGACGCGGATGTGGGTGTGGGTGTGGGTGTGGGTGTGGGCGTACTATAGGCGTAGGCGCGGGCGTAGGCGTGGGCGTGGGCGTGGTCGCGCCCTGGGGCATTGGGGGCGGGCGGTGCTTAAATGCAAGACACGGCAAGGCAGGCTGTGTGGCGCTGGATAGAGGGGAAAAGGCGCAGAGGCGACGGCGACGACAAGCACCAGCACCAGCACCAGCACCAGCACTTGAGGGGAAACAGGCCGGCTGGAGCGGAGTCGCCGTCGTGCCTTGGGCCCAGATAAGCCCCCCTCCCACACATAGACTGGCTGGCAACGCGACGGGTGGCTCCCATTCCAGTACACGCCTTCACCGCTTGCAGCCCCACGGCTTTGCCCATTCTGTCCTGTCCTGTCTCTCTCACTCTCTGCCTCTCTGCCTCTGCCTCTCCCTCGCCCGCCCCCTCGCCTCTACCTTCCCTTTCCCCTTCCCTCCCTCTCCCTCTCCCTCTCTCTCTGCATCGGCTCCTGCACCTCCTCTCGCGCCCCCGCCCCGATGCGTGCCCGCTACTGCGCAATCCCGTGGCACAGCAGCACACCGCAGTCTCAGCAGTCGTCGTCGTCGTCGTCGGCATTCGCTCTGAGCCACGCGTACTCATGAGACGTCAGGCGCCTCACGACCTGGTATGTATGCGCCGCTTAGACGAGCTGGACCTAGACCTGACCTGAGCCACAGCCTGCCTGCCTGTCCGCGCCCCAGCCTGACCCTCTACCGGAATCCCGATCCTGAACCTGAACCTGAACATTACGCCCATTATTACATTAACCTGAACCTAGAAGCTGATGCGAGATGCCCACCCACCTCGCCGTGACAAGCCCCGTACCACACAGGCGCCCTGCAGCTGAGTGACATGGCCATTCAATCACCCGCCCGCGCCTTATCGTCGTCTCCCCTCACTTGCCTGCTCCTGCGCTCGGCCTACCCCGCCATAGCCCACGGCTGACGGACTGACATTACTTACTCTACCCAAGCCACCGCCCAGCTTCACAGCCCATGCCTCGCCAGCCGCTCCCAACAACCACCCGAGTCGGCCTTGGGTGACATGTCTGTCTATGACAAATCGGGCATATTCCGTCCGTTGCAGCCCATGCACCGCGCCCCTCACGTGCACGCTACTCATGGCCTCGTCTGCACTTTGAAACACGCCTTTTGCTACCCCACATTGTTTCTTGTCCAACCACCCCGGCACCCGCCTAGCCACTGCAACTTCGGCACAAGCTCCTGCTGTAACACGGCACAATCCACATGCAACAACCACAACCACACTATACCCCGCCGCCTATATCGATGGATGCCGGGGTCTCTGCACGCTGCAAATCTGCCCTTGACCACTATAGCTCCGCGCCTGGCCTCGTCGTTGTTTGAGACCGAACTATACTTGTCGCTACACTTGCTCTCGCCTCTGTCAAACATGAGACTCTTGATACAACCCTAGACCCGGACGAGTCACGCATCACCAACTCCTACCGTGTGCAACCACATCTTTTTTTCCCTCCTTTCTAAATATGGCCACACTGCTTTTCTTCTCGACTAACAGTAAAAGACCTCCCGGCGAACCTCACCGCTCTGCAAGTGGCTTGGGCCAGAACTCTAACAGCGCGAGAAGCAAATATAGATACAGGAAGCTAAAATGGTGTTTCACCGGTTCAACGGCAGCTTGTAGATCCGCCTCAGCTCCTAAACCATGATGCTGAAACGCTAGAACACAACGGCTGCATGTTTCTCAACTCGCAAGAAACATGTGAAATGTGCAGCCAATACCCGTACTGCCCGCTGTGTGCTTGCTCCCAGCCATCGTGCAACAGCGCCGCATACGCCAAGCCTACCACAGGCGGGGTGAAAGACATTTGTATTACCATGTAGCAATGCAACAAGGCCGCGTAGCATTGTTGAGTTTTCAATAGACGCAAAAGCGCGTCGCTGGCTCATGTTGCCGTGGTGCGCTAGCATCAATGTACAAGGGTCCAACAATTTGTCCGATGACGCCATTACAACTGCCATGCATCCTCGCCGTCTTAGTTGCTATCGGACTATTTTCTTGCGCGAAAGAGCCGAAGCCGAAGGCTTCTCCAGATCGCGTTTCATGTCCTCGGCCGTGATAACAAGAGAGAGCACCGCGCCGTCTGATGTCTGCTGGGATCAGCAGCAGCCTGGGAATATGCGCCTGTGTGCATTCTGGGCTAGCACAGATTAAAGTACCAGGTTGGCTTTTCTGCAATAGATTGGCCTGCAGCTACACGGCCCAACAGTTAATGCGACATGGTTGCAGCTCTGGCACATGTCGTAGCTTCAGCTCAGGGAACGCCGCGAGCCGCGAGCGAGGGTCAGTCGTTCTGCCATGGAGAACCATTTTCTTTGTTTCTTCCTCATCGACAGGGGATGCGCGGTCCATGCACACGTGCCTGTCCAGTGAGAACAATTCTCGTTGCTAGGCCGCTGACTAAGCCGCTCCCTGACGTCGGGCACGGGTCGCCGCCGCCGGAACATCAAAAACATCCTCCCAAAACCTTGGCCATCCACCATACGCGTCCCATGGGGTTCTATCCAAAAATCCATTCCGACCGCATTCATCACTGACCGACCCTGAGTGAGCGCGACCATGTCGACCAACAAGCGGGGCAACATTTTCGGCCAGGGCAAGCCTGAGCGCCCCTACGAAGAACGCGACGATCCCGCAGATGTGCCTCAGCGGGCAACGGCAGCACAGTTGGCCGCACGAAAGTAAGACACCCCATCACCGGCACTTCATCTCACCAAACGGTGAAAGCTTCGCGCGCCGGCGCGCTTTGCCTTGGACCCTCTGACGTTGTTGCCTTAGGATCAAGACCGCGAAAGCCCGACGGCCAGCAGGCGCCTCCTCCGTGAGTACCCCGACCACCACAAACCGTCCACAAGCACAACTGCAAACTGCAACTGCAGCGCAAGCATGTCGGCAAATCGATATACGCAAGCCGGGCGACGCGAAATGCGTCGCAGAGAGCAGGCATTGGCTAACGCGCGCGCGCAGGGTCTATCGCAGAGCGCGAATTTTGGCGCGCCACAGCCGAATGCCTTCAACTTTGGGGCATCTGCACCCGCTCCCGCAAACGGCGGCACAAATGGCTTTGGTGGCTTTGGAGGAAACAATGCTTTCGGCGGCGCCGCGACCAACAGCTTCCCGCCAGCACAGCCTGCCGCCCCCAGCAACACATTCTCCAGCTCATCCTTTCCAGCATTCGGTGGTAGCAATCAAGGCACAAGTACCGGCTTCAACCCCCAGCCGCCTTCATCCGCAGGCTTCAACTTCACGGCTGGCGGTACAAACCCATTTGCTGCAGCGAACTCGGCGCCCGCGACCAACGGCAGTACGCCTGCACCCGCGCCCGCGTTCGGCGGATCGTTATTCGGCAACGCCCCGACCCAGAGCAACCCTTTTGGTGGGCTAGGTCAGAACAGCACGTCGAGCCCAGCACCGTCGGGCGGCCTGTTCGGCACATCGAGCGCTGCACCCGCAGGTGGTCTGTTTGGAACTTCCAGCGCTACACCCTCGGGAGGCCTGTTTGGCACGACTAGCAGTGCTCCAAATGCTGCCACAACATCCGCTCCGGCTTCAACACCGTTCACCTTTGGCGCTACAAGTTCTTCTGCTCAGAACACCACAAGTACGCCAGCAACGAGCGGAGTCTTCAGTTTCGGTGCTTCTACACAGTCAGCAGCGCCTGCACAGAACACCATCTTCAGCGGCTTCGGTGCAAATGCGCAAAAGGACGAGACGCCCAAGGACTCGGCGGCACCCCAGCCCAACTTGTTTGGCGGCTTTGGCTCCACTGCACAAAAGACTGAGAGTACAACCGAGACTCCCAAGCCAAACATCTTTGGAGGGCTTGGCACAACTACACAAACCACACCGAACACTACATCGACTGCCCCTGCATCGAATTTGTTCAACTTCGGCGCGTCTTCGCAAAAGACAGAGGGTGCGGCGTCTTCGGCGCCATCCACCAATCTTTTTGGAACTTCCACTTCTGCTGCACCGAGCGCCACACCCTCTACGCCTGCAGGCAACCCCTTCGCAAACCTCCCGAGTGCGACGGGCGCATCATCTACACCATTTAGTGGTTTTGGGGCGACATCGCAGGCACCTCAGGCGCAAGACAAGACTCCAGCTTCCACCACAAACTTGTTTGGCAGTCTGAAGAAGCCAGAGGAACCCAGCAGCACTGCTGCAGCCGAGACTCCCAAGTCAAATCCATTTGCGTCTCTCGCCAAGCCGGCTACACCTCCATCTGCAGTGCCAGCAGCTGGCAACGCTGGATTTAGCCTTTTTGGGGCCGCAAAAGACAAGGATTCGGCGACTAGCACCACCGAGAAAGATTCTGGTGCAGCAACTCTTAAAGCTCCAGAGGCATCCAAATCGAGTCTATTCCAGCCTTTCAGCACTCCACAGCCGGCAAAGACAGCCGACACCGACAAGACGCAGGGTGGGCTTTTTAGTGCGGCTCAGCCAAAGACAAGCTCCGGCATGTTCTCGCAAACATTCCAACCCGAGACCAACAACTCAAGCAACCTGTTCAAGAAACCTCAGTCGAGCTTTCCCTCCTTCACCCCATCTACCGCGTCATCGTCTGCGCCTAAAGAGGCTTCAAACCCTTTTGCCTCTCTGTCAACGCCCTCGACAGACCGCCCGAACTTGTTCAGCGCTTCCAAGGAACCTGCGCAAGCTTCTCCAGCACCAGCCATGCCCAACCTCACAGGTGGCGCGGCACCGTCGACCGAATCCCAGCAATCACCAGAACTACCCAAAGTTCCCAAGGTGCATGTTCCTAAAGAATGGGCCGTGCCGGGCGCTGTCCGCGCGCAGAGCGGTGATGGTCTCTTGAAGCAGATTTCAGACTTGACTGCCCAGCTCCAGGTCCTGAATGAAAAGTACCGACAGCAGCTGGGCAATCTGCCTCTGACGGCAGACTGGTCGAGCATATCCCTTTGGCATTACCAGCATGCGACAGACATCAAGAAGAAGATTGACAACGCGAAGAAACAACGCGCAGCCAGTCGAGGCGTCACCGGAACCGAGTCAAGTCTATCCACGAAGCGCAAGGTCAGCGAGGATAATGTTGAAGCCCGTGATCCTTCGCCCATCAAGCGAGCTCGTCCGGCTCAGCCTGGTAGTCCCACGCCTCAGCCGTCGGCTTCTACCCCAAAGCTCAACCCACCAGCAACGGCGACATCGAACATGTTTGCCAAGGCAATCAGCAACAAGCCTTCTACACCCTCCGCGCCACCAACAAATCTCTTTGCTCCAAAGGAGACGGAAAAGCCTAGCGCAGAGCCCTCAAAGGCAGCCCCAGCTCCTAGCTTCGGCTTCACCCCGTCGGCGTCAGCCAGCAACAGCACAACCACAACCACATCATCTGAATTCAAGCCTAGCTTTGGTGGTGACTCTAGTAGCTCTGCCAGCTCGGGAGGGTTCAAGCCTAGCTTTGGTGGGGATTCTGGCAACTCAGCCAGCTCTGGAGGATTCAAGCCAAACTTTGGAAGTCTTCCAAAGAGCGGCGGTGGATTTTTGTCCCAATTCTCCAAGACGGCCAAGACTTATGAGGAGCTTGCTGCTGAGCGCAAGAAGAAGGCCAAGGATGAGGACTATGACTCTGACGAGGAGACAGAAGAGGAATGGTCTGCCAGATACGACAAAGCCGAGGAGGAGCGCATCGCCGAGGACAAGAAGAAGGCCGCGGCCACGCCTGCATTTACAATGCCTGCTCCATCAAAGTCGGGCACGTCCGAGAAGGCTAATCCTTTCTCCAGTCTCATGAAGCCTACTAGCGGTACATCTACGCCTGGGGGGTTCACTCCAAAGGCTGCTAGTCCAGCTCCCTCTACAGGTAGCCAGTCAGTGTTCAATGCCCCTGCTGCATCGCCAGCGCCTTCTTCCAATATCTTTGGTCATTTGTCTTCGGGTACTTCTTCTAACAATCAAGAAGAGTCGGATGAAGACGACGAGCAACAGGATGCTGTAGGCTCTGCGGAGCCAGCCACTCCCAAACACACCATTGGTGAGTCTGAGACTGAGACAGACGAGACGCAGGAGCAGAAGTCAGCGACTGCTTCCAAGGGCAGTCTTCTTTCCAGGATGACACGCGACAACGACTCCGAGTCTGAGAAAGAGAACAATGGAACATCTTCTACGATGGCGACCAACGGAACTACCACGCCTACCAACAAGCCGTTCCAGTTCTTTGACTTTAACGCCGCATCCAAGACGGCACCACCCAAGTCGGACACATTTGCCGGTGACCAGACTTTCAAGTTTGGTACTCCCATCAAGTTTGGTCAAGCCCCTGCCACGGAGAAGAAGGAGGCGCCCAAGTTCCAGTTTCAGCCTGCCACGCCATCAGCAGGCGAATTGTCGACAACACCCGCCAAGCCGCCGCCGTCTACCATCTTCAACTTTGCCCCCTCAACCGGAGGATCATCGCTGTTTGCCCCCTCTGGCCCAACATCGGTAACGTCGTCGGTCTTCTCTTCACGTGCCGGTACGCCCCTGTCTGAAGCTGGCGAGAACAGCGCGGCTTCGGGGGCAGAGGACGAAGACGGTGAAAAGCATGAGCAAATTGACCTCTCCAAGCTTACCGAGGAAGAGACTAACGCTTACGACATTGTCTTCCACACTGAAGTTGTGCTTGCCAAGCACCAGGTAGAGAAAGACGGAGAGAAGACGTGGGCTAATCTTGCAAAGGGCCCGCTTTGGATTCTCAAGGACAAGGAGACGGGCAAGTGCTCTGTCCGAGTCCGCATTCCCAGTGGCGCTACGCCTCTCAACTACCAGATCCTGCCTTCGCTGCCAGCTACTGTGACCGGCTCTAGCAAGAAGATGGTCATGGCAACGAAGCCTGCGAAAGAAGGCGGTCTGCAATCTGTGATTTTTGCGGTCAAAACCCCCGAGATTGCTACCGAGATGGCGGCCAAGTACACCGAGTCGGTTCCTTCGCCCTAAACTTGGTATCCATGCTTGTAAGTGGTAGACTGGTGTTTGAGCCTATCTACGCGTTCCCCTCACATTAATGCTTTTATGTCGGGCTTTCCAGCTCGGCTTCACCTTTCCTGTGCGTGCATATCTTCCCGCAAAAATTGGCGTGTCTTTTTTTTTCAGTTTCTCAGCGTGTGTGCCCTTGTTTGTACGCTGTTGTTATAGAGAGGGATGCTGCGTTTGACGGTGGGAAATCAGCGTTTGCATGACTTGGCGTTTGTTTGTTGCCTTTTCCCGACTGAGTTAAATCATGGATGAGACCAGCGTTTGATGCCGAATAGCGATGACCAGGGCCGTATTGACTATTCCCTTTTTATGTAATTTACCCAAGTGCAGCTTTCTTAATTCCATTCTCATGCCCTGAATTTCCTGAATGCCTTGAATTGTCCTGATTTGCGTCGTGTCAATCGACGTCTGTAGGATAACAATGGGTCGTGACGTGTGCCCTTGTCTGCCACAGCACAGGCAGGGATTAAATGCTTGAGTTTCGTAGTGAAAGATAAACATGGCAAATCAAGGCTAATACTGATATATGTTCAGCCATGGCTTTGGCGGGCGTCTTGGACTCTGGTACCCGTGCGCGTCATGGATGACGCTAGCTGAGAGGCTGGGGAACGCTGTCATGCACGCAAATGGTTCATCGCATCCCGTCACCACCAATTCATCCTCTCCCGCGCCATGCCGCCTTGAGTATGCGCTAAAGCCTGCACAAGTACGTGTAGCCCGTCGAATTCCAATCAGCCAAACATTGAAGAGAAAGAAAAAAAAAACAAGAAAAACTACACGCAACATGGACGCGCCTTCGTCGCAACTGCATTCGGAAATGCGCGACGCCGTCGTTCGCGCGCTTGCAACGCGCCGGCCAATCCTCCACCACTTGAACGCCGACACATCGTGGCTCCTGCAAATCCCGCGCCCGGCCAACGCAGTCAAGCACGGCAGCCGCATATACTACAACATCCTCATCGACCCGTGGTTTGTGGGCGGCCAAAGCGACGTGGCACGGTGGTTCAGCCAGCAATGGCACGCCACGGAGAGCGCGGTCAAGAGCATAGCTGAGGTCGAGGAACTCGCGCGCCAAGTGGAGATTGTAGCGGGGGGCTCGCGGACCGGCAAGGGGAGGAAGCGCAGGATTGTGGAGGAGGCGGACGAGGAGAGTTATGTCGATTGTGTGGCTATTAGCCATGAATTTACAGATCATTGTCATAAGGAGACGCTCTTGGAAGTCCATGGTGATGTACCTGTTTTCGCGACAGAGGTGAGTTATTTCTTGATATTTGAGTGATGGCAAAAAAAGAAGAAGAAGAAGAAGACGAAGAAGAAGGATAAGAAGTACATGGGCTAAGACGGACGCCCATATCCAGCAAGCAGCAACCCTCATATCCTCATGGAACCATTTCCGCACCGTAACAACCACACCCACATTCGCCGACCACGCCGACTGGCACGACTACAGTCTCTCGCCGCTGCCGGCCTGGCTCAGCATCTCGCGGCTCACGGCCGCAGACGACCCGCTCTACTTCCACTCGGCACTCCTCTTCACCTTTGCAACCCACCCGTTTCTCTCCAACACAACGCCCCGAAAACGGCTGTCGACCCTCAGCATCAACGGCGACGGCACAGAAGACCTGGCGCACGGCGCCACCGCCGAAGCAGCCGAATGCCTCGTCTACACGCCCCACGGCATCCCGCACACAGCGCTCTCCCCAATCGCAACTGCAGACCCCGCGCTGCACACCCTCGCCTTCCTGCACGGCCTCCACGCCGTGTCCATCTCAGCCGCCCACACACTCAATCTCGGGGCCAAAAACGGCGTCCGCGCCCAGCGCGTGCTGCGCGCCAAGTACTGGGTTGCGACCCACGATGAGGTTAAGAGTGGTGGCGGCTTTATCAGCTGGTTTCTGAGGAGGAAGGTGTGGACGCTTGAGGAGGCGCTGAGCGAGGCGCTGAAGGAGGTGCGTGGTGCGGAGCCCGAGGCCGAGTGGGAGGATGTTAGGTTTCAGGAGGTGGGGAATGGCGAGAGTAGGGTTTTGGAGTAGCTAATTATTGGAGATGAAGAGGATAATCATGTGTGTTGTTGTTGTTGTTGTTGGGCATGGTGTTGGGCATGTTTATTGGGGTGAGAGATTTTTTTTTTTTGCTTTTCGGTTCTGGCATTGAAAGGGAAGGGATATCTTGTGTGCATGTGTCTGTGTGTGTGTGTGTGTCTGTCTGTGTGTATACTAATTCTCTTTTTTTTTTGACAAGATATCTACCTACCATTCTATCTTTCTTTGGGGGACTTTTTTTGGGGGGGTTTTTTTTTAAAAAACTTTCTTGTTTGGACTTTGGTGAGGTTGGTGAGGTTGGTGGGAGTAAGGGAAGTAAGCAAGGGGAAGAAGGAAGGGGAAGAAAGAAAGAAAGAGAGAGAGAGAGAGAGATAGATGGCATAGCATGGCATGGCATGGCATGTAGATAGGCGTATATATACCCCCCCACCCATTTACCTTTTACCTTGTATCCTATATCCATATCTTATATCCATATCCTATATTCAATCCAACAACTCTCCCTCTCTTCTTCCTTCCCCTCCTCTTCCGTCCCTCCATCTCCCCCCTCCCATCCCCTCAAACAAACAACCCATAAACCCAATACCCAGGCCCCCTCCACGCGCCATTCAACCACACCTTATCCCCGCCCTCATCCTTCCAGCCAATCCTGCGAAACCCCAGTTTACGCAGCACGTGGATGCTTCCTGGGTTGTCGTCGTCGACGGCGGCTTCGATGTAGAATTTCTTGGTGGTGGTGGTGGTGGCTTTGGGCGTGGGAGTGGGAGTGGGAGTGGTTGGGGAAGATGGAGATGGAGATGGAAGGGAAGAAGGACAAGTAGAAGCAACAGCAGCACCATATGCAGCTATCAGTGCGCGATTCGATTCGGTTGCGTAGCCTTTTCCCCATGATGAGGGGAACAGGGCGTAGCCTAGGACGCGGAGATTTATGTCTTGGTTGGTTTCATTGCCGTCCTGCACATTCCCCTGTCCTTGTCCTTCTTCTTCTTCTTCTTTTCTTCTTCTTCTTCTTCTTCTTCTTCCTCCTCCTCCTTCCGCTCTTCCTTGTCTTCTCGGAAAACCGAGCTACGACGCGGATCTAGTGCCGGCCCTCCCTTTTGCAATCGCAAACTCACACTGCCTATGTGCAGTCCCAATTCCGCATCATATGTCTTTGCATCAACTGTCGCATCCTCCTCCTCCTCCTCCTGTTGCTGCTGCTGTTCCGTCCGTGCAAACACAGCATAGAAAATATTATCAGACCCCGTGAATTGCTCCGTCATCCACGCTTGGCTTTCGGCGAGAGAATGGGTCGCGCCGTGAAGTGACCATGCGGTTGCGGTGGGGTCAGACCAGTTTTCGTGGAACAGGCGGACGTGTGGGTGCGTGAGCGGCGTGGTGTGTGTTAGGCGGAGGAGAGTCAGGCGCGGTGTGCTGATTTTGGGGGGGAGAGGGGGTGCCATGGTGGGAGGTTGGGGTTCAGGCCTGGGGGCCGGGATGGAGAGTATTTTGGGTGGATGGATGGGGGGATGAGGTGGATTTATACGGCTGCTTGTGGCATGTATGGAAGTGTGTATGAGTCAAGCGTTGTGTGCTTCAGTCATTCAGAATATCCAAAGGCAATTTTAGCTATTTAGTCTATATATGGATGCTAGGATGCTGAGTCAATCTCGTCAATGAGAAGTGGAAAGAAAAAACTATTGTTGTTTTCGGGGTTGGTGTACTATGTATAGTTAAACTAGTATGATGACATGGTTGCAAGGCGTACTTGGCTAACATCAGCACTTTATTTTTTTCCATCTTGACTTTTTTTTCGTCATGGCTTACGTGCTTCTTCGGGTTTGCCCTGGGAATAAGAGGGTATACTTATGGAAGGGTTCGTGAATACCAAAGAACACTGGGAGCGTGGAGATTTTGCATCCGCTTTGCATGATGACTCACCACGCAACGTCCTCAGTCATCAAGCCTATGCTGCGGCTGGTCCACTTCATTTCCTCGCGTCCCACATATATTTATCGAGAGACGCCAGTGGGTACTGGAAGAATGGAATTGAGGTCTTTGATGTTTCTGTTGCACTGGGGTTGTATTTCAGAGGTAGAACGGAAGAGTACAGGCTTGAGACGAAAGCAATCAAGCGATGGATATTCAACATGACTTCTGGAAATTTCGTATTGTATATTACTCGGGATTGCAGATAATGGGGAAATGCAGCATGAGGTAGTCAAAAAGAATGATGGGAACGAAAGACTAGTTCCTGAAGATACACTAAGGCACATATGATGCACGAATTGTATGCCATGAAGACCGAGAACCGGCATTAAAGGTATCTAGTTTGATACAAATGCTAGCAGCGAGTGCAGTAACAGGCATTTTACTCAGATGTCAATTGCATAAGCCCATTTTTCCAACACTGAGTATATGTGGGGCGCCTTTACGCCCCACTCCACCACCTCCGAATCTGGCGTCTTGCGCCAAAGTGGCTACTAAGCTAAGCAGTAGGTATGACTTACTTGTGAAGGATGCATGCTTAGTTAGCGATTACATTGTCGATATGCTGGTCAGATTATTGACAGTATGATTACACGGAAAATTGAGAGGCATGCAATGGAGCCTCGAGTATACTTTAGTCTCACCATTTCAAACTTGTATCCAAATCAATCCTGATTCATAACATTAAATGGCTTTGTGCTTGAGCAGTCTTGCTACCGCCAAGCCACGATGACGTAGAGGTTAGACGACTTGTATGTCTTCGCACTTCGTGACGTTGCACAGCCACAACCAGGCGACCACCCTTCATCACCAGGCTGCGGTATTTGGAGTTCTCAAGTCCCTTCATCCAGGCGAGGTACTTGATCAATCCTCCTTTCTACAGCACCTGCGCCCAAAAGCTGTAGTCTACCGCTCCAGAACCCGCAAGCACTACCAGATATGTTCAAGAAGTTGAAGGACAAGTTGAAAGGCGACGAGAAACCGTCGTACGGAACAGACGAGCATAACCAGCAGTCAAGCAACGCATACTACCAACATTCTCAACAGCCACACTACAACACGACCCCAACCGAAAAGTACCAGGCTCCTCCCGGCCCTCCACCCAACCAAGCCGCGTCTTCATCCAAGACAGAGTACACAGCGCCTCCAAGGCCTCCCCCAAACCACGGATCCCCAACATCCTACACGGCGCCTCCTGGCCCCCCACCAACCCACCAAACCCCAGGCTACGCACCCCCAGCAGGCGCACCACCGTCTTATCCGCAGCAACCGCCCCCAAGCTGGGATCCACCGCCATACCATGACTGGACCGTGATCCCGGATACAGCGCTGCTCCCGCCGCCACCATCAATGGGCTACGACAGCTCTCCGACGGCCAACGCCACAGCCGAAGAAGGCGACCGCGCACTCGCATGGACAAGACAGCATGCTTTATGGCCGCCGCAACGCCTCCATCCCAGCACACATGGCGCGATCCAAAACGGGCAGCTGGCGCTCCTTAAACCACCCTCGCTCACGGGAGAACTCCTGCCACAGCCCCAAGCAGGCCACTGGCGCTGCCGCACCCACGCCGCATGCCGCGACTCGGCCATCCTGACCAATCTCCCGCTATACAGCGTCTTGGCCGACTCACCGCTCGCCACGCAGCGCCCCAAGACACTCTACTTTGAGCTCAAGGTCACGGGCGTGGGACGCGGCGCGGCGGCCTCGCTCGAAGAAGCAGACGCCGGCATTGCAATCGGCTTCGTCGCGCCGCCGTATCCCACGTTCCGGCTGCCTGGCTGGGAACGCGCCAGTCTGGCTGTGCATGGCGACGACGGCCGCAAGTACGTCAACGATGCGTGGGGCGGCATCGACTTTACGACTGCGTTCAAGCCCGGCAACACCGTCGGCATTGGACTCACGTTCGGCGTGCCGAGGAACCCGCCGTCGTATGAGCAGACGCAGCAGGGCCGGATTCTAGACACCGATGTGTTTTTCACGCGCAATGGAGTCAAGGAGGGGGGTTGGGATGGAAACGAGGAGCTGGATGAGAGGAGTGAGGGGGGAAACGCTGGACTCCGGGGTGAGTGCGATTTGTTTCCTGCGATTGGCGTGTTTGGCGGTGTGGATTTTGATGTCTTCTTTCATCCGTCGCAGTGGATGTACAAGCCTGGGTAGGTTTGTAGAAGTCTTTTTTTTTGCAAGTGACAATGGTGGTGGTGGTGGTGGTGGTGGTGGTGGATAATCCGAGTGCTGGGAGGATTAGAATGACGCGAGAAAGGGGGAGGGGAGTAGACATGGTCAAATAATATTTGTATTCATGAGTGGATAACACTACATACGCCTTGAATCCAGCGGTAAAAAAACCCCCCCCCCAGTATCCAAAATGTTCTTGCAATCCTAAACACCACACGCCCCGTTTCCGCCAGAAGCCAAGAGGCTCGAAGCCGATATACGCTGTGTATCTAGAGTATTGTGTAACTCGTAGAATTGCAGAGGCCGAAAATCTCCACGGGCCTATACACGCACTGTGCTGTGTTAGGCCATCAGCTTAATACTTGTATACTTGTCGACTACTTTGTTAAAGTACGACTTTCATAGCTTCCCTGGGATGACTCTCATTGGGACAATAAGGACACTTGAATCTGGAGCCCTTGCTAAGCTTATCGAGGGACTCCTGTGCAATGACGTGACCGCAGGGCATCATCATGGGCGGATTGGTATCGGTGGACTGTTCCTTGGACACTGGGCAGACAAAGATGCTGTGGAAGTGGTACTGGCTTGGCAGGGGGATTTCGACGGGAAGTTCGTCCTGCGTGGTCCATTCGGTGCGCTTCTCTTTCATGATGCTCTGCATTTTCAGCAGGTAGGGGAGCGCTATTGCGCCGGCCGTGGCAGCTATAAAAAGGGGCGAGTCGGCACTGAGACCCAGCAGCGAACAAAACTCTCTGTTGAACGAGTGGGCTACTTCTTCCCACGCCGAGTCGTTGTAGAAGAGGCGGCGGTAGGGCGAGTCTTGGACGTTCTGCCAGAAGGCCATTGCGCCTAGCAACTGCTGAATCTCTCGCTGGTAGCGCTTTTGGAAGGGCGCGAATTCGCGGCGCGCATAGGCCCAGGCGTTGAGGGGCCCATTGGGGGTTTCCGTGTCCATGGCATCGCTATCCTGGCTGTGGGAGTCGAAGAGACAGACAAACTGCAGCCGGCACAGTTCGAATTCGAGATTGCTGCCGCGGCCCTCGAGTTCGGCGCTGCGCTGGCGCGCCCACTGTATCGCGGGCTGGAGGTTCCTCTGGATGCGCAGCTCGTGCAGGATGTGGTACATTTGGGCAAACTTCTGCTGCAGCTCCTCCGAGTTGAAGGTGCCCTCTGCTAGGTCCTTCTCCCACGATTCGCGTAGGTAGGGGTTGGGCGTGTTGGGCGTGGGCTCGGGGTGCGGCGGGTGGCGGGTGGCCTCTTGTATGAAGGTGGAGGCGACGTCGAACTGGCCTTCGCGGAGCAGATGCATGGCAATGGCGCGGTTGATGAGCGAGGGGTGGGACGAGAGGGCGTCATTTTCGGCCGAGGGCAGCGGCTTGTCCTTGAATTTCTAGCAGTCGGGTTAGGCGCGTGGCCGTGATAGTGCGTGAGGGAGCACACCTTGTCCAGCGCCTTGCCGTACTTGTTCAGGCCCGAGTAGATGGGCCTGAGGTCCTTCTGCACCGTGTCCAGCGACTGCTTGAAGGGGTCCTGCAGGCGCGCGAGGGTCAAGGGCGCCGTCTTGGGCTCTGGCCACCATCAGCTGCATCCGTCTCGAGGGCCGTGGGCGCACTCTCACCTGCTGCAATCGTGGCACGAGCTGCCGTGAGCATGTCAATGGCCCTCTGCACGTGGTCGATGCTGGCCGAGAGGTTGGCGCTGCTCTCCAGCAGCTCCACCTGCTCGCGGAGGTCGTCCATGGCGGCGGCGAGGATGGGCGGGGGGCGCTGGTGCTGGTGGTGGGCGGGCAGAGGCTGCTGGCCATGGCCGTCGTGGTCGTGGCATGGGCAGCCGTGTCGCAGTCTCGCGGCCGTCGCGGCGGCGGCATGACGTGTGGGGGGGAGCCCGGCCGCCCTCCGCAGGCGCCACCAGGGCACCAAGCAACTGCGGCACTCCCCATGCCTCGACCACGACGACAACGACGCCTCGTCACCCCCCGATCTCTGCACACGCCGCGCCGCCGTCGCCAGGCCTCGATGGATGCGCTCCACATGCCCTGCCAAGCCCGCGACCACGCAAACGATGCGTAGAGGGCACCGCGCCCGCCGCCGCCGTCCATCTCGTCACCTTCCGCCGGCTGCCCGGGGCGCGGCCATCGGCGAGACTGTGCGCCTCCCTTGGGACCATGAGGAGCTCGCACCCGCCGCTCTTGGTCGCCCCTCGGCCTAGCCAGACGTGCAAACAACGCATCTGCACCCGCTAAGCCATGGACTCCCCCCTGCCTGCTCCCCAGCCGCGGGCGCACGCCGAGAAGGAGCTTCGGAAGCACATGCCGCCCCTGCAGACAGCGGCTGTTGACCACAGAAGCACAGCACAACCGCGTCGCCAGGCTCCCTTCACGCCTCCCACCGCCGACATGCTGCCGGACGAGGCAAAGGCCAAGCCGCCCGCCTCGCCCGCCGCCCACCAGCGCTTCGTCCTGACCGACTTCGTGGCCGCCCGCTACCTCGAGGAGGACTCTGCCACTGCATGCCACGTCCTCGCCCGCCGCCAGAAAATCGAGGGCTATGAGATATACCTGGTCGAGCAATGGGCCTGCTCCCGCACCCACCCTACCTTTCTCATCACCACGTATACGGGCAATCCCCACGACACCGTCTTGGCCACGATTCTCAGCGTGCCCAGGAACGAGGACGAGTGGTCGCCGCAGATGCGCCTGTACTTCAACTCGCTGACCGACTACCATGCCCAGAGAAAGGAAACTCCCTATGGCACTCTGATGGTCACCAATCTCAGCGGCTTCCCTTCTTCGCTGACGGTCATCCCCATCCCTGGAGGCGACGTGAAAAAGTACCGCGAGGCCTTTCTTGTCAACGAGAACCTCAAGCGACTGGGCTGCTCTGGCCGCCTCGGCATCCAGCTCACACCGCCCAGTGGTGCCACGCAGGCCAAGTTTGAGCAGCTGTACCGCACAAGCGACAAGATTCCCTTCAATGCTTCCGTCATTGAGCTAGTCAAGCTATGCCAGGTTGCGCTCGTCTTGTTTGGAAAGCTGGAGCCAGAATATGCCGATGGGCTGCTGTGCGACGTGACAGAAAAAGCCATCGGCGACTGGTGGATAGAATTTGGGTCCGAGTACTACACGGTAGAGCCTCATGACGGCATTCTTGGTCCAACCACTGTCGCCGCCCTGCTGGGCATGTTGATGGGGGCCCGCAACAGACTGAGCGCGTGCAACGTTGCAGTCGCAAAAGACGTCTTTGACATTGAGGCTACCAAGCGTGGCATTGCACAGTTTCAAAAATCCCATCACCTACCGAGAACCCGCCGCCTTGATCGCCATACGCTTGACAAGCTTCGAAGAGCTTCGGCAAAGGCAGCCAGCAAAGAAGGCTGGGCTGTTCCGCGAGCTTTCAAGTCTACGGTGGCTGAGCTGGGAGGCAAGGGTGGTGAGATGGTCATGGGCATTGTGGGCGCTGGCCAGAAAGATGGCATTGCTGAAGTCGAGACCGTCGATATCGACCGCTTTGTCGAACTTGTTAGGGGTGAACATGCAAAGTGGCTGTGGCATGGAAAGCCTAGGAAAAATGCATCTGGCGACAGCATGTTCGATCGACTTCCTGGCGGAGAATCGCGATCGAGTTCGCCAGACAAGCACGACCACCACGGATCCAAACTAACTCGCCAGGAATCGGCACAGGATCACGGAATAACAAAACGTGACACTGCGTCTTCGGACATGAAGAAAACAGAGGCTTTTACCCCAGATGGCTTGGAGAAGGATAACTTCAAGGATCCTTCGTCGAAACGAGCTGCCATCAAAGCCAAGCTAGAGTCTGGTGGTTTTCATCACATCAAAAACGCTGTCGGCCTTCGTACTCACGCCACCAAACTTTCCCGCGAGGAGCATGGGCGTTATGGGCTACATCGCACAAAGAGTGGCGGTGCGCCCTACACTGATTCACGAACATCGATTGACTATGAGAGCCAATCAGACGACCCGTATTCACTGATATCACCCAAGAGCGTGGCTGGCGAAGAGCCGGCTTTTACCAAGGTCCTGACCGAGACCCCAGGTGAATCTGTGACCTCACTCACTACGCACAAACAAGCCAATGGCCGTCGGGCGTCAAACCTACACGCTTCGGTTGCCGAAAGCGACACATCAGAGCAGCCCGAGCACCTTCGGACAGTAGCCAGTTCCATTGCAGGCTCCATTTACCACGGCATAGACCTTGACAACAACTTTCCCGTCGATGAAGCCAACGAAGTACCCCCTCTTCTACGCCGCACCCAATCAGGCGATCAATTCGACCTGGACCAACCGCCTCGCAACCCAGAATGGTGGCCCCGCCACCTCTCCTTCAGCGCAGCCGAAGAATCCGTCCTCCGCTGGATCCCCATCAACGCCGGCTTATTCGACGAAGACGCCATCTCCGACGAAGCAGCCCCATCTGTCACCACGCTCACCGCCCGCAACGCAGCCCAAAACATGTATTCCACACAGCTCAAACGCCTCCACAACCAGATGCTGCAAGTCTCCACCAAACACCAAGACTGGGTCAACACGGGCCTCGCCCAAATGACAGCCCTCTCCGAAGCCGTCGACACAGACATAGAAACCCTAGAAGCTATCTACTACCCCCGCCTCGACACATACCACAGCCTCCGCGACGACACACACGCCACCGTCACCAACAACCGCGGCCAGCTCACCGCCAATCTCCGCGAACTCGAGAATATCAGAGATAAACTCGAGTATGAAATTAGTGCCCTCAAGGGCAAGGTCGACGATGTTGAAGATGTCGTTGCTGAATTCGAGACTCAGGTCGAGTTTGTCGAGCGTAAGCTTGAGGAGCTGGATTCTGTCCTTGATGAGAAGGAGGGCTGGTGGATGTGGAGTTGGAGAATGCTGACGGGGCTTGGTGAGGCGCCGGGTTGATAGAATAGACCTCTAATGTGGACCCCCTTTTTTTTGTGAGAGTGGTGGGGGGGGGGGCAATTAGATTTGTACCTTTTTTCTTTTCTCTCTCTCTCTGTTATCGGAGTTTTTCCTTTTCTTTTTTCTGGGCTGGGTTGGGCTGGGCTGGTATCTTCTTCTTTTTTTTTCTTATAGTTTCGGTTTTTTTTTGGGATACCCTGGGGGTGTTGTTTTCGTTAGGGGCCCGCTGGCCCTACATACATGGACATGTGTACTCTAAACATACATGACGGAGAGTATAAGTAATGCTGTAAGTAGTATTCTATAATACTACTGCTTCAAAAAAAAGAAAAGAAAAAACTTTACTCGTTTATTACATGTGACTATATCTTTTAGAAACAATAAGGTAAAAAAAAAAAAATTATACATAACGTAGTTCACAAGTAAGTTGCTAACCTAAGCAAGTCGCTACTAGAAACAACCTACTTAGATACTTGTAGGCCTAAAAACCCTACACGTCTTATATAGCCCTTCGGGCTGAAAAAGGACGTTAAACTAGAATAATAATAATAATAATAATAATAATAAGCAAGTCGCTAACGCCCCACTAGCCTATTAACTTTATTACTATAAAGCATGATATCTTAATAACACAACTATTTATTAATATATTCTAAATTGTAAGAGGCTACGCCTAAAGTGTGTGTGTGATCGAGTATATCTATACGACTACCTGGACTTCAAGAAGCTTGAAGTCTTGTTACTGCCTTTTTGGCTATGGATGGCGTAAGTAGTCGTACGCTCGGCCCGTTGGGCCCGCCCATTACATAAATCTAATCTTTTACTTACTCTTTTTAACGTCTAGTTATAACGTATTTAAAGTGTAAACTATACTACTACTATCTACAACGTTCTATAAAGAACTCTATCTAATTAACGCGCTAGAAAGTGCTCTTAACGCGACTATAAGCTAAAATTAAAGTGTCTAAATAAGCTAAAAGAAGAGGCTATAGTTAAGCGTATTCTTAAAGAGTTTATATAAGGATTTGCGCCTATAAAGCTTAATATCTAAGTAATAGCTAATAAACTATTAAAGAAGCGTAGTAGCAACCTTATTAGTAAAAACTAGGTTAATAACTTTATTAAGTAGACTTCTAAGCTCTATACACGCTAGAGCTATCCTTATAATTACTAGTAAGCCGCCTATAAGAATCTAATAGCTATTTAGCGCTAATTTGTAACGGGTCGAGTCCTATTAGACTGCGCACGCAACTACAACGCGCCCACCGCGCCAAAAAGGCTGGCACAAGATATCAGAGCTGCTGATATCGTTGCGTAGTTGATACATAAGATAGCCACCGCTATCTGTACTGTAGCGGGCTACCTAGCCCGTTACATAGTTTAACTTAGTCTAAGTAATAAAGTAGAAGTAGGGTATTATAAATAATAATATCTATAACTTTAATAAAACTAGCTTTATAATAAGTAAGATTTTATTATAGTTAGTTATTATAGTATTAAAAGAATATAAAAAAAAGTAGATATAGCTAAGTAACTATAAGTAGGTTACTATAATTTAAGGCGTAGGCGCGTTAGGTTGCTAAATACTACCTTTTATTATCTTTGTAGGCAAGGTGCTTATTAACGTCTAGTTTAAGAATTTACTTACTAACTAGGTTCTTAAAGTTAGTCCTAATAGCTAGATAAATAATTAGCTTAGTCTTGCCTAGTTAGAGCACTTTAATACCTATATAAAGAGCTCTACTATAAGTAAGTATTAACTACTTATTATTAATAGCTATAACGTGGTTCACAAGTGAGTCGCTAACCCAAGCGAGTCGCTAACGCCCCACTAGCCTATCAACTTCATCACTATAACGCGTGATGTCTCAACAACGCAACTGTCTATTAATATATTCTAAATCTGATCTTCAACTTGCTCTTTTTAACGTCTAGTCGCAACGTGTTTAGAGTGTAAACTGTGCTACTACTATCTACAACGTCCCACAAAGAACTCTATCTGATCAACGCGCTAGAAAGCGCCCTTGACGCGACTGCAAGCCGAAATCGAAGCGTCTAGATAAGCTAGAAGAGGAGGCTATAGTTGAGCGTATTCTTGAAGAGTCTGCGCGAGGATTTGCGCCTACAAAGCTTGACGTTCGAGTAATGGCTGATAAACTATTGGAGGAGCGTGGTGGCAACCCTGTTGGCAAGAACTAGGTTGACAACTTCGTTAAGCGGACTCCTGAGCTCCGTACGCGCTGGAGCCGTCCCTATGATCACCAGCGAGCCGCCTGCGAGGATCCAGTGGCTATCCAGCGCTGGTTCGACTTAGTCTAGGCGACAAGGCAGAAGTGGGGTATTGTGGACGACGATATCTACAACTTTGACGAGACTGGCTTTATGATAGGCAAGATTTTATCACAGTTAGTTATCACAGCATTAGAAGGATATAGGAAAAAGAAGCGGATACAGCTAGGCAACCGTAAGTGGGTTACTGTGATCCAAGGCGTGGGCGCGTCGGGTTGCCGAATACCACCCTTTGTTGTCTTTGCGGGCAAGGTGCTTATCAACGTCTAGTTTAAGGATTTGCCTGCCAACTAGGTTCTTAAAGTTAGTCCTAATAGCTAGACGAATAATTAGCTTAGTCTTGCCTAGTTAGAGCACTTTAATACCCATACAAAGAGCTCTACTGTAGGTGGGTATTAACTGCTTATTATTGATGGCCATGAGAGCCACTGCTCTGTCGATTTCTAAGATCTTTGCAAGGAGAAGAATATTGTGCTTCTCTGCATGCCTGCGCACTCGTCTCACCTGTTGTAGCCCCTTGACGTCGCCTGCTTCTCGCCGTTGAAGCGCAAGTATGGCGACGCTATTTCAGGCTTGGCACGCAACCGCACCTACTATATCAGCAAAGAGACCTTCCTACCAGCCTTTAAGACTGCTTTTGAGCAGTCTATCACGAAGGAGAATATCCAAGCTGGCTTTAGAGGCGCTGGTCTAGTCCCACACGACCCACAGGCTGTGCTATCTAAGCTTGATGTGGTGGTGCAGACACCTGTACAATCACCGCAACAGGTAGCCGCCTGGCAGGCGCAGACACCACGCAACGCGCGCGAAGTTGAGTCTTAAATTGGTCTCATTCAAGAGAGCGTGAGAAAACGCTGTGGGTCTTCTGCCAATTCACTTACTGAGCAGATCGCGTAGCTGAGTAAGGGGGCCCAGCAAATGGCACATAAAATGACGCTTATGATGGAGGAAATGGGTACGCTTCGAGCGGCTCTTGACGAGTCAAATAAGCGTAAAAGCCGCAAGCGGCGATACGTACGGACAGAAGAGACTCTTACTGTAGGCGAAGTACAAGAAGTATTAGCTGAACAGGCGGGTAGCAGTCGTGGTGATGGTGAGAGTGCGTCGAAGAGGGTGCGAGGAGAGCGGCGGTGCGGGCGTTGCAAGCAGACTGGACACAACGCTCGTACCTGCGTAGTTGAGATAGATAGTGCAAGTAATAGTAGCGATTCTAACAATTAATTTAGTGTATCGCAATAGTTTATTGACTGTGATAAAAAACTGTGATAACGTGTTGATGTAGATGTAGTGGTGGGGCGTTAGCGACTCGCTTGGGTTAGCGACTCACTTGTGAACCACGTTAAGAGCTACTACTCTATTAATTTCTAAGATCTTTATAAGAAGAAGAATATTATACTTTTTTATATACCTACGCACTTATCTTACTTATTATAGCCTCTTAATATTGCTTACTTTTTGCTATTAAAGCGCAAGTATAGCAATGCTATTTTAGGCTTAGCACGCAACTACACTTACTATATTCATAACACACCAACTTTTAAGCAGAAATCTTTCATCAAAACTCGTCAATTTTCTATCAGATATAGGGGTAACACGTCGCGAGAAACCGATTTACGCCACCTCTAATGTGT